>NC_092645.1:25307063-25655227 GCF_039555335.1 Amphiura filiformis | reverse complement strand
ATACAATGTGTCAAGTTTTGGTGATCCTGCAACAATTCAAACAACAGCGGAAAATGGCGGGAAATGATGTGTCGAATGAGGGGTGACCTCTTCATCACAATATTTGTCAGGGGGGGGGGGGGAGATAAAAATATCTCTTTTATATTAAAACTGATTTCAATCTGACCAACATGCTTGATAAAGAGGACTTTTATTTTATGAAAGGATCACTTCTTCGTCATATTAGGGGTGAAGATTTTACCATATTTGTAAGTAAAAACTTGTTGTTAGGTCTCCATAACAAAAATGGTACCGGAGAAAAAGTTTAATGTCAAATGGCATTTAAATTAGTAAATATATAGATCAAGAGGGCAGAATGAGAGAAGATACGTCGTTACAGGTCGTTATCTTTATTATGCAGGGGGAAAGTGAGAGTTAATAAATACAGCATTGGGATCTCATGCTCATCTGTCAGTACACAGTTCTTTAACCCCAATAGGCTTCTACATGCATAGAATGACCTTTGAGTGTGTTGGGTACAAAAACTCATACTCCATAGTTTGAGGTCAAATTTTGAGCTATGGTTGTTGTATGGAGATCATTGCGCTATGCCATTGGGTATGAGGTCATCATGGCTTATAGTGCATCCAGACCCCATGCTCATCTGTCAGTACACAGTTCTTTAACCCCAATATGCTTACACATGCATAGAATGACCTGTGCGTGAGTTGGGTCAAAAACTCATACTCCACAACTTGAGATCAAATTTTGAGCTGTGCATGTTGAATAGAAGTTATTGAACTTCGCCATCAAATATTAGATCATTTTGGCTATATAGTGCATCATAAGAACGGGGTTACCACAAGTTTATGTTGATTTCTAAATACAAATTAAATATGACAGGATTGCACTTGATGTAATATCTTTGCACTTTTGTGTCGGAAATATAGCTAAACATTCATCAATTCTATGATTTACTTGGAGAAATATATGGGAAGAGATGGGATAGATATGATAAGTAATGTAGATGTTCTTTAACGGATTTACATGACTTTCCGATATGGGCGATATGTCAATTTACATTCATTAAATTTAATTTCGTGTCAAATAGCATCAAAGCTACATTTATGTTCTGCAATTGCATTATTTTGTAACTTTGTTTGTGTATTTCTTTGTTGGGTTTTGGTGATTTATTGTTTGTGGGGTGCGTTTGTTGTGATATTGGGGTGTATCACTAGGATCCACAACATGTTCATCTATCAGGGCACAGTTATTTAACCCCAATACAGTTGCACATTTATTAAAGGACCTTTCACAATTTAGGTTCACAAACTCATACTCCGCAACTTGAGGTCAAATTATGCTCTATTATTGTTTAATTGAGGTTATTGAATATGGCATTGGGATGAGGCCAATGTTGTCCATAGTGTATGATAGTTTGTTCGGTGCATGTATGATTATGAGTATTTTGTTTGTTTATTTACTTGCTTGTTTGTTTACAAGAAAAAAATATAAATATATCAGGACTCTCTTTGTCTACATTAAACCCTATCCGGGGCAAAATGTATATGATATCTTAATAATGTTTCTACTAAATCTAATCCTAACCTTAACTCCGTATATGGCCATACAAATACTGATATTTTGAGATGGCGTCAAGTCTCACCCTGTATTCTATTCATATAACGTTGTCATAATATATTGGTCACACCCTGTATTCATGTCACATTTTTCCTCTAAGCGTTGTCATTTTTGTAGAAACCGAGACATACTTTTGCCCCACCTCACCCTCATTAGTGTACCCGCCAATTTGGAAAGACATTTTAAAGCTATAATAACAAAATGATTTCTGACGTTACGATAACCGCGATAGAGTCGGCTCACACGACGCTTTTAATAAATCAAGTATACAGGTAACATATAACTTCTAAGTTCCCCCTTAACAAATATATGATCAATATTGTTTCAACCAATTTAAAAAATAAAATAAAATATAAAATGCATTATGTAGACTAATATGTTGTACATTTTTACCAGTTCACTGTTAAATTTGTGACAATCCATATTAGATGTTACACAAAAATTTACCATGTTTTGAAAGTTGCAGTAAACCCTCATTTAAAGCATCATTTATCTGCACTTGCTACAATAAATCAATAGCTTTAATGTGGATATTCACAATTTAAAAACCTAGTCGTAGTTTCATCTTTATTGTTAAAACCGTGCGAATCAATTAATGCTATCAGATGTTACGAGCAGTTGAACAACATTTGACCACGTTAGTTGTCGCAACTCATCTCACATGTATTTAAAAACAAAATTCATATGCACTTAATTTCAGTATTCATAGAGAATTTACCCCGGGTGGTGTTTTAAATTTGAACTAGAAATGTAAAAAGCTTATGACCATCTAAGTATTTGCGTTGCCAATACGAATAACACGGATGGATTCGAGCCAATCTGGTTTCAAAATTGACGAATGAATAGTCTTATTCATTTCTTAACGTTACAAAAGACACTTAATGTGGTGACAAGTAGATTTAAGACATCACCCACCCAGACCATGCAGGCGGGGATGTCATTTGCGGTGTTAGACCTTTTGAGCCCCAATGAACTTCAACAACATCCCCCAGGGCATCTCATCCCCTGGGTTCGGTGCAAGGAAGAATTTGGGTTTAAGTCTTTGTGATCATGTTCAGGTGTCGATTAGTTACTCTTTTCTTTATCTTTTTTTCTTTGTTTTTCACACCTATGCCTTAACCCCCTGAGCACTACCTGCCGATCTAACATTGCTTCTGATTGGTCATTTACATGATATTTTCACTTTAATCACCAATCAGAATGGAGCCGCTTTGCAAATAATTCACCCCAATTTTTTGTGTGGTGAAATTATTCTAACAATGTTGCTGATTGGGCCAATTGATAATGAAAACTTCTTTTTGGCCAATCGGCAGATAGTTCTCATGGGGTTATTAATCAGAACAATGAAGATGAGATTCTGAATACTGGAAATTGCCTCTGGCAGAATCTAGTCTTGATAATTATTTCCATGTCCTTTGTTTTAAGTGTTATCGTCAACTAAACATGATAAATAAGTTGTTTACATCAAATAGAAGATAAATAAGAACAATTACTAACGACAAAATACATAATTAAACCTTTATGTTGATTTCATTTCATCAGTCAACACCAACAGCTAAATTACAGCATAATTATCTTAATGACGCTATTAGCGTAATCGAATCTGAAAGCGTAATATTCAAGATGCTAAGCGCACTATAGTTTTAAATTTGATAAATTGCACCCATCTGTTTATGAACTTGATCCAACCTTTAAGTGTTTACAAATTAATCAATAAACAAATAAGATCAAGTTATTTCTGAAACATGAACCTCTTGACTTACGCCGTAAGTAAAATAGCTACGAAGTACCACCAGGAGGGAAAATACACACACAGCGTGTATGGTAAACTACCTTTGGCGGTCATTGAACTCAGTGTAAGTGAAACACTTATATGTTCAAAATTGGGACTCTCAAAATCAGGTCGATATATGGTTGAGTACGTCAAATTTGACATACTTTATTCCAGAGAGGCATTATATCATGGTCATAATTCATACAATATTTATGTTATAAATGTCATTTTAATATTGAAGTGTAATAATGTATTAATAATGTTATCGAAGTATAGTGTCTCCGCCCGGGTGACTCCGCTATTTTGACCGATTTGTTAATTCGACGTTATAAAGCACAATGTATTTTAGAGAATTAATTAGTTTTATTTTCGCGGGAGGCGAGAAGGACCGCGACCCGCTACAGAAGGGAAGTTTCTCTTTATAATTTTGCACAGAACATATAATTTATTAGTTTTATTATATCAAGAACGTCTACGTCAGGATGATGTAGCTAGTTTCTTGTCCCTTTTCACAAATATTGTACAGTTCAAATTAATATTGTTGGACATTAATGTATTTTGGGGTTAAGTTTGATCATTTAAGTGCTTATATTTCAGTGTTTATGTATTTTATATTTCCGTCAATATGGTAGCTTGGTATTGATTGAGGTTTTCTAGAGTCATAATATTTCGATATCATTTTGTATATGCGACATTTTCAGAGGTTGATGCATATATAGGTCAACCCATGCACTTTGTCCTTTGTTTTAGTAATGTAAAGGTTCACGACGCTTCAGGCTAATCTATATTACACTGATCACTTTAAAACGAACGACAAATTCATGTTGCAGTGTTTTAATTCTTGCCTACTGAAATTTACAACATAACCTTAATAACTTCAAAATACACTTTTATACAACTCTTTTTTTTAAAAACTTTTTTATTATTTAGGTGCCAATTTATGGTAATTTTGGTCTTTTTAATGAGGACGAGCATGGATAAGCAACTAAACTCACATGTGACAACACGGGGAATTGAACTAATGCTGAGAAGCGAGTGCGAAGACGTTGACCACTACACTAACCCGTCTTAGCTAGGAATTTCCCGATGACTCGATTTTATGTTCTGATCTTTTAATAGGGCCTGTGTCAAATATGAAGACCTGAGCGCAAGAAGACCGTAAGTCCACTTGGCCCCTCAACATGTATACACTAAAGTTGCGTATAGTTTCGTATAGTTTGGTAATGTTTTATACATGTTCAGGCCTTTCAGGAGCCAAAACAAATCTTTCACAGCCTTTCATGATGTTTTCACCCTTTTCACCCTGTATTAAACATTATAATACCATAAGAAACTATACGTAACTTTAGTGTATACATGTTGAGGGGCCAAGTGGACTTACGGTCTTCTTGCGCTCAGGTCTTCATATGGTTCAGCATGTCAAATTTGACAAACTAGATTTTGACGAGGTATGGTCGTAATTCATACAATATTTATGTTATAAATGTCATTTAGTGTAATAATGTATTGAATGTTCTCGATATAACAGTGACTTCGCTATTTTGATCGATTTTTCTTATTAACATCGTGTTAAGTACAGGTAGGGGCCTATTATTTTGAAGAAAGATTAATTAGTTTTGTTTTCTCGGGAGGCGAGAAGGGAAATTGTCCTTATGATTTTATGAGGAATATATAATAAGTCTACGTCAGGGTGATGTAGCTCGTTTCTTACATTGAATAGTTTAAATTAATATTTTTGGAAATTAATGTATTTTGGGGTTAAGTTTGATCATTTAAGTGCTTCAGTGTTTATGTTTTTTATATTTCCGTTAATATGGTATTAAGCTATTGATTCAGGTTTTCAAGAGCCATAATATTTCCATATCATTTTTTATACGCGACATTATCAGAGGTTGATGCATATATAGGAATTAGGTCACACACACTTCGTCCTCTGATTTTGTAATGTAAAAGTTCGTGAGGCTATAATAGCAAATTCATGATGCAGTATTAAGTTACTTCGAGACAACTTCTAATTTTTAAACGGTGCCAATTTATCATGCAATTAAGTTCCTTTTTCATAGTTACTCCGACAGCATAACCTTTTATTAACATACATTGTCTAATATTATATTTAGTAACTATTCCTCGACTGGCCTAAGGTACATGAATCATATGTTAGTCTATAATCTCGCGTCATACTTAAATTTGACGTATTTTATTCCGCAATTCCAGGGCTCAGACATAGATTCTAACCAGGAATCACCCTATCTTTAGGTTATTTATCTTCTTAAAAGACGACTTAGATGAGTAAATGATCTGACTCTTTGTTTTTCAACATAAAAACACATCCTGACTATAATAAAAGTACATGCTGTTAATTCAAGAACATTTGAGGCATGGCACTAAGCAATTTATGATTGATATAATAAATTGTTACCTTGTTGAAGTAAAAAAATATATATATTTTTGACAGATCGCGTCATTCATCCTGGTCTGCCTCACTGGCCAGGCTCATCGGTAAATATTTGGACTGATAATAGTCACTGAATGAAACGCCTTTTCCGCACTAACTCTTTGAACACGGTCAACCTATTTAAAAGTATACAGTGTATGAAATGGCAAAATTTTTGACAATTGAAAAAAATGCTATCAAAATTGGAATTAACTTATTTTCGCCCAATGTTTTGGGTATGCTTTAAATGTTAGATAAATGAAACTTTCATCATGTTCATGCATTTTGTAGATTTGGCGAGTAGTGTAAGCCACAAGTACGATAACGTACATAGGCTTAGAAATCGGGGCTTGCGGGGCTCAGCCCCTCAATAATTTTGGTCTGCGGGGGTTCACCCCCTCCCAATAATTCCAGATGAAGTAAAAAAAATGTGCCTAGATAGCCGGGAAAAGAAAAATGGGTGTTTTTGACCTATTTTTCGTAAAATTTCCTGACACCGAGGGAAGAACCAAGAACCCACCTTGAGTACCCCAGGATGGTGGTCAGCCCCCCCATGTTGAAAATCTTCCTTAGCCAATATTTCATATAAATGCTAAAAACATTTCACTTTTTGACCGTTATGCCTATAATTATTTGTCCGTAGGCATCCCCTAATGTCTAGACGTATAGACATGACGATAAAGTTCAGGTACAGCAGAATATGTTTATGTAACATTTTAATTTTTGTCTGTTCTCTGGAATGTGTCAGGCACAGTGGCGCAGATTTCTTTTTTGACATTGGGGCAATGGAGTTGGAACAACATTCTTGAAGTATAGGGAATCCAGCGCCTTTTGGCAACAGAATAAGTGTATGGCACAAATGCGCGAGAAAAGTGCGCGAAAAATTTTGCCATCTTGAAGCTAAACTGGTAAAATATGGTGCAAAAGTGGAATAAATTCCACGAAATTGGAACTTTTGGGGCTAAAATAGCCAAATATGAGGTTAATTTGTTCATAAACCCATATATGTAGGCGGTCAACATTGGTGATGATTATATGGACTATCCCCCCCTGGCAAAATATTGGGGGGATTTATCCCACACCCGGATCTTCGCCTATGTTCATGATCTTGCGTTTTCCAAAGGCATAAGCAGAATATCCTTAGCTTCGAAAGAGGTTTTTTTTCATTCAGTTATATTCCATCATATTATTATGACTGCCCTGGTTCAGGGATGCACTGGCACTATCCTGTTATGTTTCATCCATGCAACATGAACTTTCATATTCCTTCGGATGTATCTTCTTACATATAGTGACGTGTTTTATGTCAAATCCAAAGTTCCAGTCCAGACACTAGCAGGCGTTTTACTGGTCTGCCATCTACAAAATTTTCTTAACAATGAAACCAAATGGGCACAAAGTCGCGGAATTTGTGTTCAAGAGTAGCCTGTCACATAGATATCTTATCACTATGGACCACAATGGCCTCATTCCAGTGGCATAGTACAATAACCTCAATTAAACAATCATAGTGTAAAATTTGACCTCAAGTTGCAGAGTATGAGTTTTTGTACCCAAATTTGCTAAGGTCATTCAATGAATGTACAGATGTATTGGAGTTTAAGAACTGTGCCCATGATAGAGAGCATGTTGTGGATCCTAGTGAAATCGAGGTTCCCGACAAATGACCCATTTTGGTTTACCACAGTAGCTTACATCATACTGTAGCAGGAAGACACAGGCGCTGTCTTCAGGCTGTGGTTCCACTGTCTGATTTAGACAACCTCGATCTGCTCCAACGATTAGAAACATACTCCTAGACAAAAATATTTCTGACGAGTGCAACATTACAAGTACCTTACACTCATAGAAATGACTTGTTCGCCTTGTTGGCGCAATTCAAAAGGAGTAAGTTTGGACAACTCAAAAAAATGTAAAAGTTGCCAAAACAAAATTCATTTTAGTTAAAAAATGCTGAAAAAGCTCAAAAAGTTCCGTCAACTAATCAACTTTGTTGGGATTAGTTAAAAAATTGATGTAAGTCGTTGCGTCAACTTTTAAGTAATGCCAACTTCTGAATTCAAGTTCAGGGAACTTAGAAAAATAAACAAGGTTCAAAGAACCAATTAGTTGAGTTATTGTAACTCAACATGTAAGTTGATGTAACTCGTTCATATTAAGTTACTGGTACTTATTGTTTTGAGTTATTCCAATTTGGTACTTTGTTACTTAATTCACGTAATTTGATCATTTTCTGCACAATTAGCAGTATTCAAATATTTATTTTTGTAATCAGTGCAAAATTTTGTATACTATAGCACACCTCTAGAAAATTATGCTAACCTAGTTTCATTTTCTGAGTTGTAACAACTCAATAAAGTAAGTGCAAATGAGTGCGACAAACATAATGATATCGAGTCAGCGTTACTCAAAATTGTACGCGTTGGCATTACTCGGAAAGCTGACGCAACGACTTACATCAACTTACTGAGTAATGCCAACGAACAATTTCTATGAGTGTACGAGTCACACTTACGAGTGTATGCCGTTTCATAGCGTTCGTAATTCAGAGAGCTGACAATTAGTTAATAATCAATCAATCGGATTATAAAATAAAATAGTATTGTTTCACCAATGGAGAGCTCGTCCAGCCTTTCTCCATTTCAAAACGGCAAAGTTGAGGACCGTTTTACCACGAGATATTGACAAAGTATATCATTTAAATTGAACTAAAAGCCACATATTCTGGTCTTGTCAGCATCTGTTTTTTAGGCGTAGAGTATACTAGTTCTTAGCAGACATTGGCGAATGCTTGCAATGTTGTCCCGGGAATGTTGTACTATGTTTGAGTAAAAATGTTTCCTTTCTTTTTGTTTATCTTGCTATCTATCTCGGTTATATTGTTCCCCCTCCCTTGGCAATCGTTGTTACATTTGGCTCCATTGTCTGATTTTCGAGATTATCCGAATACTTAAGTAAAAGATGAACACATACTTAATTATTGTATATTTAACTTGCCATACATTTGAAATTTATACTTACAACGGATTTTGTTCAGCGGTAGCCCTAAGTTCACAGAAGCTTACATTTAAATAAAATTATATAATGGTATTATTAATATTATTTATTCCTTAAAGAGCTTTTGTTACATACGTCTACGATATGTTTCCGATCGCAAAACAGAAACTTTGTAATATACTTTAGGCGATGAGAAATAATCTAGTATTCAACAGTTGTGATACCTACATGTAGAATTCATGAACATTATGATCAGGTTGAAAGTTACCCAACAAACACGAAACGTTTTCGACATCATTCGCAAAAGGTTATAAAAGGTTGTCAGAAAACGTTTAAATGTCGGGTTATATAAAGGGTACATTAATGGTATAAAACTTTTTCATAACATTAAAAAACATTTGTTGGTAATTTACTGCACAGCAAACACAAATGTTTTACAGAAAACATTTAAATGTCGGGTTGTATAAAGGGTATAAAAACGTTTTAATAACATTCCAAAAAACATTTTTGAAAATTTGGTACAAACCATTCTAAACAGAATGTTATTTTGGGGTTGAAAAAATATTTTGCCAAAGATGTTTGCCCAAAATATTTACAATAACGTTTTCAAAATGTTTTCACGACCTGAAAACAAAATATTTGACCAAAAATATTTGCAAAAATAGTTTACAATGACATTTCGAAAACATTTTAAAAATATTGTTGTAGTGTGTTTTGATACAAAACGTTTAAAACGATTTCATGACCTTTATATAACCCGACATTTTAATGTTATTAAAACGTTTTTACCTAAACCAAAACCCAAAATATAACTTATTTAAAACGTTTTTAAAACGTTTTAAAACCGTTTTTGCTGGGAAGGCGCAAGATTCGACTAACCTGATTTAGATATATTAAAACATTAATCACTTCCGTTCTTGAACTTCATAATTATGATACATTTATAAGATCACGGATGGCTCCGACAAAGATTAATTAATAAGACAAAAGATTGAAAAGCTTATTGAGCTATTCCAGAAAATAGATGCACACCCTATAGAAGAGTTCGGATCTCCGGACTTTTTGTCCAGTCGTGATTGTTGGAAATTCAGACTTTTATAGTGTCTCAAGGCTAAATTTAAATAAATAAATAAATAAATAAATAAAAATCCAGTAGAAAATTAGATTAAACTGAGAAATCCTCCATTTGAGAGCTCACGTTGGACAACTCCGTGATTTTTCATTAATTTAGTTGCATTCCAATCCTTTTCCAGCAACATTGACAACGGGAGTTCCAGTCATTTTCAGAAAGCATTACATTTCTTTTGTTGAAAAGTTACTCCTCTATAGATTTTATTTACATTCAGACCGCCCTCTGTTGTCTTATGCCAGGCAAAATAACACAGGACTGTCTATGGCAGACAACATAAATCTCTTCAAAACCCAACTTTTAAAAACCTTTGAAATTTTGTGATATGTATATAGCTTGATACATTTGTAAACAAGTTTGACAACATTTTTAGTAGTATTTGCTTTGAAACCAAAGTTAATGAATAAAAATCAACTTCTTCCATGTACACTATAGTGCCTGGCAGTTTAAATCTCATACCAACAGAGGGCGTATCAAATGTAAACACATGTCAACTCATCTATAGGGGTGGGCACTTACTTTCTGGAATAGCACAGTGTGTAGAGCATGCCAAGATCCGTTTACGACAGTGTGTCTATTAATAGAGTATGACATCATTAATATGTACCAGCCTTGAATCCATGATTTTGTTATATCTAGACAACATTAATATCAATCCATGTATAGAAGTTCACATAAGAAAATCTTAACTAAATTTAGAACCCATTTGAAATTGCTTTTCATTTGACAATATTTTTCTAAAGTCATAGTTTGCACCTAATCCTAATCCTAATCCTAATCCTCACATATTATATCCCTTTACCTGATAAAACTTCAACCTGATCTTGATCGCACACTCTTAGAAAAAAAACCAGTTCTAAATAGAACCTAAAATGGTCCTAAAATGAACCTTTTTTTTTCTAAGAGTGTACTTCCATGATTGATCTTAACCCCTGTGCTAGCCCTAATTCTAGTCCACATTTTACATGACCTTGAGATTATTCGTCAGTGAAGTTTACCTTAAGAATAAAACTAATCATTAATTGTAACCCTTACTATTAACTAGCCCTAACCGTTCTATATAGACTTAACCCTAATTTATATTACTAAACTCAATGAATAATTCCACTCCTGTCCACCTCCTCGCCTTTAATTACATTCAATTAACTGAGCATAACCTTAATCCTAGCTCCACCAATAATATTAAATCTTAAATATCAACTTTGACATAAAACATGTAACATTTGATCCCTAAAAACAATGAACGCTGTACGAAGTTGTTTATGAATGGCCAAGTGTTCCAAAAACGCGGAAGATAAACGTGTTGCATCTTACACGTGTAATAAGGTTGTATCTTATACGCGTAAGATTGCATCTTATACGTGTAAGAATGAAGCGAGATTTTTAAATTGACGAATCACGGAGTAAGAAATCACAAACAACCAATCATCTCACGCGTAAATAAACTTCAACCAATTATAATTATGTAAAGACGTTTTGTGATTTGTAACACCCACGACTTCTTATATACGTGTAAGATGATAGGTTGTTTTGGGTTTAAATATTTAAGCATCCCACTAGATTCTAAGACGTATAAGATGCGATCTTTCACGCATAAGATGCAATCTTACACGTGTAAGATGCAATCTTACACGTGTAAGGTTTACACGTATAATCTTACACGTTTTTTGGTCCACTTGGCCATTCATATAAGTAAGTTATTCCTGATTCACGTACACACTGAGCCAGAATCAATGGGCTATATCATGACGGACTATCCATGTTTGAATATTTATACAGGTTGGATTCTCCTTTGTGCGGGTGTGTGTGTCACCTATAGTAGTATTCAAACATGCATAGCCCGTCATGATATAGCCCATTGCTTCTGCCTCAGTGTGTACGTAAATCAGGAATAACTCTATGCAGAGTTCAATTTTACTAAGAATCTGTTACTTTTGATAATGAAATACACTGCAGATTCTTAATTTTGAAAGAAACAACCTGTCGACCACAGATTGGCACATATTCCGTGCTCTGAGTTTGACATGGGGAATTAGTGAGCTCATTAGATCGCTCCATCTGATATCAAACCTTGTGCTTTCTTTCCAATTGATTGACAAGTTATACTATTATTATGATTACTATCTGTACAACGATCAATGAATGAACTTGTTTTTCTCTAGGACCATTATTCATTATTATATAAAAATTAGAAAGAGGTCGAATATTTGTCGAATGAAGTATCGGTTACACGCGATCCCAATTATTGTGTTAACTGTTAATGCATTAAGGGATCTGGAATGAGCGTTTTGAGCGTTTCGACAGTATTTTTTGTGGGACATGAGAGCACATCAGACATATCGAATTGCATTCTGAATACGAAGAATGTCTTTCTGATGTCAAATTTTCATTTTTTAAAATTCACAATATAATACAAATTTTATGACAAATTATTAAAATTTGATATTTTTCACATTTTTGTTATATAACAGTCCTTGAAGTAAATTTTATAAATCTAATGATACATTCTTAAAGTGTATGTAGCTGGGCGGAAAAGCCGACGATCAATTGAAAATTTTGACCTTTCATATTGAAGATATGGATTTTTTTTACCCAAAAGACCTAATTTTTTTTTTTTTTTTTTGTAAAAAAATCCATATCTTCAATACAAAAGGTCAAAATTTCAATTGATCGTCGGCTTTTCATCCCACTTACATACAGTTTACTTTGAGTACTGTTTAATATCAAAAATATCAATTTTTAATCATTTTGTCATAAAATGTGTATTACATTGCGAATTCCAAAAGTCAAAATTATTTGATATCAGAAGGACATTCTTCGTATTCAGAATGCAATTCGATATGTCTGATGTGCTCTAATGTCCCACAATAAATACTGTCCAAACGTTCATACCCCATCCCTAAACTTTCTGCAAATGGATGCCAAAAAAATCCAGTAACAACAACAACAAATTTGAATGGTACTTTTCCATAACCATGTTTGAAATCAGCATGGAAAAATAAGCCTAATATTGGTTCAGTGGTTCTTGGGATATCTCTTAATATTTTGAGAAAAACAAATCTCACATCTTGGACTTTTTTATGTTGAAGCCTATGTTCAGCAAACAAAGCATGAATCGTTTACTAAGAATTAGGTTTTTAACCCTGTAATTTTCTAATGACTTGGACATTTGTTTAAAGCAATGCGGGACATTGCATTGTAGGGGCACGGTGATGCACCGGTCTGAAGACTCATCATCATCAGTCTGCTGCGGAGCAGGCGACAACAAGCTTTCTCCAACTATTGCGATCTTGGGCAAACGAAACAATTTTGTTTGGCTGCAGCTCATAATCACGAGGAAGATAGAGGTCCTGGGTTCGAGTCCCCATGGCAAGACTCTTCACTCCTATTGTCTATCCCACCCAGGTGTACATGTGTTACGGCTTTATCCCATGCCAGGAAGGTAACAGACTCACCGTGAAGGAAGTGTAGCGATCCCCAAGAGTCTGGCCAATCTCTTCGAGAGATGACCACTCCGGCATGTGAACTCAATTTCGTCACCTTTACCTTCTTCGTCTAATAATAATATTACAAAATGTGTGCCAGTAAAGCAATAAAGCACCGATATTTAGGTAGACGCTCACGTGGCAGTAAACACGAGATTCCGGTTATTCTGTCCTCTGGGGTATAACATCCCATGTTAATTCCGATGAGACTACGGAGTGATGTGCATAGTCTCATGCTTATTTGCATCTTCTACTCAACATAGAAGACTGCAATAAAAGGAAATGTTATTCAGCAACAGATAGTTTTGCCAACAGAGTTATGACAAATCATTTTATATCCACCAATGCCCACAAGCACTCGCGAAATACCACAAACAAGTTCCAAAATGCATCTTGAATCTTCTTCGCTGACAAACAAACATGAACCGTTTAAGAACTGTTAAGTAACAAGTTACAACAAAATGTCATTCACATCTGCAACTTTGCTTGCGAAATACTGTGTACAAACGCAGGTGTTTATGAGTTTTGAACACAGCGTAAAAAACAATAATTGAAAAAGAGTTGATTTCATTCAATTCATTTCTATAAAACACCATGCATTGAGAATACCAAAATGATATCAAAATTGTCACGAGGAAAAAACATATTATGTCGGGAATCCCAATAGGGCCTGATAGCTGTACCTTTGAGGCACTATTATTTTGATACATAAACATCAAAATATTAATAAAAATTAACCTTTTTCAATATGTTTGGACCATGGCTTTTCCATGGACACAAGGGTGTGTCCCTAATACGACCCAACCCAGATAAACAAATAAATAAACAACATCTAACGAAAAGAATCTAACGTGGTAAATTGAAGTATCATTTTTAAGGCAACATTTGCAAGACTATTCTAGTAAAACTAAATACAGTATTCAATATTATTGATTCAATACATGTATTCAAATACATGTACTAGTATTCATTTGAATACTAGTATTCAATTACTGCAACTAGGTATTTTGAATTTGTTCATAATCTCGATAATTCTTGTTATTGTTTTTGATACATTGTCGATGTTACATTTATTAAACACACTTATTATGTTGTACTCCTTCTGACGATGTATAGTTTTTAAAAGTTTCCATACTCAATTACACTTTGGCATCATTATTAATTTTGTTACCTACATGTATATTTATTATTTACCTTACATTACATTCGACCTATAATCTATGTCACAAGCTTAGAGAATAATGGACCCAATATCAACCCTTGTGGAACACCACCATAGATAAAAACATTTTGCTTCATGCAGGCAGACTGCATGTAATTGTAAGAAATGAGTCGTTTTCCTTTGTTTATAATTCTCAATTCATTTAAATACCATTTGACACATAGTAAGTGCGAGAGAGGTTATAATGTCAGCATAAAAGTATTAACTTATCCAAAATATAAATGTATTTATTCTGTATGTCTGTACATCAGGAAACAACTGTTGAATAAAGACCTTCGTAGTATTATAGCCAACATCATTTGTTACTGTTAACCCAATTAGTATTGGCAGGTCCTGAACAAATATACTTCCGTACAGTATTTATTTAAAAAGAAAAAAGCTTAAAGAGGAAACAACATAATAAAATTGTGATAATGTAAGGACAAGGTCGCCTATCCAAATCCTAGTATAATCTAGTAATTGATACTGACATCTCCCTGGCTAGTTGGCCTGGCCAACGATATTTCCTCTTTAAAGGATAATTTTGTCGCCTAATGCAAAGGAGCACTCGCGTGGCTATATGTGTGGGTTTCATAATAAATAAAAGTAAACAATTAACATTAAGATAATTTTAATTAATGTATTTGTGGTTGATCCAACTTCCGTTTCCCTATTTTCAAACATTGTAATAATACATGGCTACCAGTATTTTCACAAGCCTCCCAAATTTAAATTGCCGCAAGAACCCGAAATATCCGCATTGTAGCTATTATTATAGTGTTAGTGTAATAACATTTCCGATACTTTGGTCACAATTGCTCCCAACCCGACATCAGTTACCACCTGTCAATCATTTGATAACTAATTACCTTTCTTGGAAAGATGGCCAGTACAAGGTCATCTGCATTGAACTGATTACTCATTTATATAGGTCAAATACTATGTCGTTGACCGTATCGCAAAACTGGTAACTGGACATCAAGGGAAGCATTCCTTTTGGGAGCTATAAGCTGTCAAGTGTCTAGAAGAATTGTATAAAACTGTAAGGGAGCGGCAACGTAATGATGCTGATTATAACTAATTTGAGGGGTTGAGTGACATTTACCCCACCCCATCTATGGAATTTTCAGTATACAATCTCTTTAAGGCTTTTCACTTATGCCAAAATCTCTAATTTGATGGGGGGATAGTATTTTAAGTGGGGATGAGGTTGTCGATCAAACCACCCTCCATTAAGACACAACATTTTTGATCTGTAACTAGACAGTAAGCTATCTTTTGGCACAGTACAGGACAGCTGTACTTAAGATGTCCAATTTTAATACCATTAATTACAGTCCAAAATATAAACAAACTGAACAACAGCAAATAAAAATAGATGTGGCATTATAAATATCCATACACTACATGGTGTTACTGACAGACAATAATCTAGGCAAGGTGAGTAAACATCACTGGACAACTTCACCTCACAAGAAAGTTCAAATCCCTTTATGGATCAGTTTCAAGTTTCTAAAAAATGAATAATAATAAAGAAAAAATACTAAGTGGGATGTCTGTATGCGGTGACCGACCTCATACACGGTTCAATGTGCATTGGTTTAATGACAAATATAAGATTATATGAGTAACCTCACCAAGACAAGGTTTCTGGACAACTAACCCTCAGTACGGGTTGTCTGTTCGAATTCCGCTTTGTCCCTAGGCATCCTGGGTAAAAAAATGATATTATAAACCCTGGATATGAAAGATGAGCTGGATACCTTTTTGGCTATAAAACAACATGCCAGACTATTGTCTTAACTCTATGTGAACTACCTGCCTATTGGTCAAAAAGAAGTTTTCATTATCAATTGGACCAATCAGCAACATTGTTATCATAATTCCACCACACAAAAAAAATTGGGTGAATTGTTTGCAAAGCTCCATTCTGATTGGTGATTAAACTGACGATATCATGTAACTGACCAATCAGAGGCAATGTTAGATTGGCAGGTAGTGCTCAGGGGGTTAAGACGGGCAGGATTTTTTAAAGATGTTAACAGACAGGAACCAAAATAATAACGAGTGAAAAGTGAGGTTGTTGTAGATGTGTCATCAACCCGTTGGTTTAACAATTTATAAAAACACAATGAAGAAGACGCCTCAGAGGAGAATAGAGACAAAATATCCTAGCAGACAACTTTGAAAGACAAATGAAGGGCAACAAGATTAGGATTTATCAAGATAGGTATAATGTCATCCAACGAATTCAAAAGAATCAAAATTAATGTCATTCGCCAACAACATGCTGATATACAACATTAAAAAACATGCCAAATTGCTTTAGGATATATGGTTGGTTGCCTGGGTGGTTGGGTGTCTGGAAGCTTGTGGTTCGTGATTTTGGTTGACTTACTAAAAGCTGGTGGTTTATGTGCTTCCTTGTTGTCTTATCCCTTAAATGTTTATTGGTTAAGTTGGAATTTTGTGCATGACGATCACTTCTTTTTTTTTGACATAATCATTTGGATTGTTCACAGGTAATTTAAACACTGTTTACCCTTTTAACCTCTTTTTCTACAATAATTTTGTACAAATCTAAGATTGTCATTTTTATTAAATTGTTGTATAATGAAGTACCTTAATATAATGAGGTATTGGGCTATTCCAGAAAATAAGTGCACACCCCCTATAGAGAAGTAACTTTTCAATCAAAGAAATGTCTGCTTTCTGAAAACTACTGGAATTCCAGTAATGTCACTATAAAAAGCTTGGAAATCCAATTAAGTGAAGGAAAAGTCACGGAAATACCCAAAATGAGGTCTCAAATTGAGGATTTCTGATTTTGAACTATTTTTCTATCGGATTTTTTTTTTTTTGCCTTTGGACGCTTTAAAAGTCTGGATTTCCAACAGTCACGACTGGACAAAAAATCTGGAAATCCGTACTGCTCTATAGGGGGTGTGCATCTATTTTCTGGAATAGCCCATTATAACTTGAAGCGCCACTAATTTACAAACACTATGGACCACAATGGCCTCATCCCAATGGCGTAGTTCAATAACCTCAATTAAACAATCATTGTGCACAATTTGACCTCAAATTGCAGAGTATGAGTTTTTGTACTCAAATTTTTAAAGGTCATTCAATGAATGTACAAATGTATTGGGGTTAAAGAACTGTGTCCTGATAGATGACAATGTTATGGATCCTATAGCGAAAAGGTTCTAAGACATAGGAAACTATATGAGTGAAGTGTCTATATTCCATCCAAGATGCACACCCGGGGGGGGGGGGGGGACTCAAGTTTGGTTTTGGTAGGGACGTGCCGCTGAGATTTTGGAAGTGGACCCATAAATATACCAATTTTTCAAGAAATTTGGATCCATTGATATACCAAAAGTCAAATTTTCGGCCGAATTTAACCAAAATTGTCTTAGTTTTTACAAATTTTCCTAAAATTTTAGAAAATTTTTGGCTAGTTTAAGGAAAAATTGGGCTGTTTTCCGAAAAAATTGAGAAAATTTTGAAAAAAAGACCCATTCATATACCCCCCGAAGATGCACATCATAATACTTCCCCTTTGCCAAACGAAAATTATGACCTTACGTTAGCACCACTGTCTGAGTCTGGTATAATATCATGGATTTAATGATTCTTTCGTCAGCAATTGGCAGGATTCAAAAGAGATCAGAGGTAATGACAAATAGAGATGTGAGTTTCCTAGAGGTAGAGTCATGACCTATAAGTGGCACAGTCCAATGGCGATCCCAGAAAACTGGACTTAGAAAGGTGCAATATTAGGCATTGATCATGTTGATGGCGCGTCGGTACCGGAAAATGTAATTGGAAGGACTATAGGATATATTTAATAGGAGAGGTATTGTCACGGTGGAAGGGGAGAAAACTTGCCAGATTTGATGTAAACATGATAAATGTTGAATATAGCCAAAGGACAGGTTCTTGGGTACAATAAATGTATTTATCTTTTATGATAGACAGTAAGGCCCTACGTCTATGGTATTATTATACAAAATGCGCAATAGGGCAAATCCAGGATTTTACTGGAGCTGAAACACTCAAGTTTGCTGAAATAGACCGTATTCCCCTGGATCCACAGATACACAGATTAAGTTTTGAAAACAACTTTTAAAAATGAAAAGTTTCAAGAACTGTTTAATATCCACTTTCATATTTTAAACTAGAATAGTCCATTGTGATGCATATTTTGTATGCAAATGTTAGGGACCAAACCAAAAGTCCGATGACGTCCTAACACTGCACTGGTGATGTATTATACACTGTGGACCACAATGGCCTCATCCCAATGGCATAGTTCCATAACCTCAATAAAATAATAATAATGCAAAATTTAACCTCAAGTTGCAGAGTATGAGTTTTGTACCCAAATTTTCAAAGGTCATTCAATGAATATGCAAATGTATTTGGGTTAAAGAAATGTGCCCTGATAGATGAGCATGCTGTGGATCCTTGATTCCTCAGACATTGTCAGATGAATCCTGACATGCTCAAGGTGGAATTTGTAGCGGGAAAGGGGTCAGACAAGGAGGTTTGTCATTCCATGCAGTCATTGAGAGGGGGTTATATTGTTTCTTCGATATAAGGGTATAATTACTCATCAACAAAATCATTTTAAACCTTTGTCTCAAACCAAACACGGTTTCAGTTCAGTGACATGCAAATTGCAGACAAATTACTCCATAAATTCGTGATTCAGTATGATAACAATCTGTAACAATGTTAATATCCTTGTTAATGTACCTAAATCTATTACGAATATTGTACAATTACTGGTATTTGTCATCCATTTCTCTCAAGTAGAATCAGATGTTGTCATAATAGAAAACATGTTGACATAAAACTTTAGGGAGTGAAAACTGAAGTTCAAACATTGATTGTCCTGTGGGAAGGCAATAGCCCAATTTTTAAAGACAGACTGAATCCCGTGCCCCATATCCCTCTCCCTGTCGCTCAACCACCCCCGCCCGTACTAAACTCATTTGAGCGCCCGGTTGAACATTCAGATTTCTTCAGGAAAGTAACCCATTTTTTTGGACTTTGCAAGGAAGCCATTTCAAATTTTAATTAGTCCTTCGAGAAAGAAGGACTGAGGTACGTTTTGATGGACTAGTTTCAATTAATCGTTATACGTTTATTCTGTGGTGATGCTCTTATTATTATGATTTATTATAATGAAAATTCATTCATGTTTTTTTAAATAAATTTTACTGAAGGTATGTTTTCTGGTACAGTGTTGAATGTTTTGTATGCCTTAGTATTTATACAGCCTGTCTCAAAAAAAAATGTGCAGGTGAAAAGCGGCCTCTTTGACAATTAGAAAATACCGTTGTGACATGATGCT
This sequence comes from Amphiura filiformis, assembly GCF_039555335.1. Lineage (NCBI taxonomy): Eukaryota > Metazoa > Echinodermata > Ophiuroidea > Amphilepidida > Amphiuridae > Amphiura > Amphiura filiformis. Next base: position 25,635,222 of record NC_092645.1, on the reverse strand, counting down.
TACATCAACGTCAAGGGTGTAATCTTAGCTCTCAAATGCCGTTTATGTTGTTCAATTTGCTTGTTTCAATCTTGAGATATGTTTAATTAACAACGAAAGGGTAAAATCACAATTGTGCCACTTTTACTAAGCATGCTAAGGATGATGGCTGTACATGTAAATCAATGATAGCATCAAGTTTATCAAGAGTTCCTTCGTGAAATAAAAAGAATACATTAATTACACAACACTACAAAATTGTTTTTACTGTTTTATCATGATACAGGTATAGTGATTCTTTTTCCACTTAAAATAGATAAAAAGATAAATAAATATTTCACATTCTGCTGTAAAATTAAATACAATCTCTTTGTCACTCAAGACATTATGTTAAAATATTGCATACTTATATATGTTAATGAACGCGTATTTAATACTTGTTGGAAGAGAAATTAGAAAAAATAATGCACACGCGATGCTGTTGATATGCGTCTATATAATGCACGAGCCCGGAAGGGGCATTTCTTAGACGCATCTATCTCAGCTATCATTGATTTACATGTACAGACCTCTTCCCTAGTAAAAGTGGCACAATTGTGATTTTACCCTTTCGTTGTTAACTAAACTTATCTCGAGATTAAAACAAGCAAATTGAACAGAACAAACGGCATTTGAGAGTTAATGCTGCGCCCTTGACGTTGATGTAAGTATCATGTCGCAACGGTATTTTCTAATTGCCACAGAGGGCGTTTCTCACTCGCACAATTTTTTTTTAGACAGGCTTTATTCCTGCGGATGGGGATGGCATTCTTCTACTTTATTCTCTAGTCTGAATTAGCCCCTTCACAACAAATTCTTAATAATACAAAGAAGATCCAATGATCATGATGGTAGCCAACTGGTCAAATGAAGATCCAATGATCATGATGGTAGCCTACTGGTCAAATGAAGAATATTATCTATTAGCCAGCCAGCCTGGAGATGATACTATTTATACATAAGGTCAATATCACATTGAACTAATCTGTCATTACGTAGTAAAGTTTCAGCCATCCCTTCATGCACATTCCGACTTCCAGCCAGACCATACAAAACTCCCTTTAAAAATATTACAAGTTCAAAATGCTCAGCTAGCTACACGGCGGCAATGACATTATAAATAACCAACTATCTAACGTGTATAACGGGTGTTAATTTGGTTTGGATGATATGATTATTTACAAATTTAACAAGTATGAAACGCTAGCACATGCATTTTATTCAAGGAACTCGGGTATAATTGCATTTCCTGGGTTTTTTTATAAACGTTTTTTTACAGATCTTTCGTTTCTTCAGAACAGATATTGATGGACACGATAATAACTTTTTGGCGTATACATGTCACTTGCCTATAACACTAATAGACCTATGGGTGGCGTGTCATGCTTATATTAAAACCGTTATATTAATGTACTGAAAACTTTCCTAAAAAAATTTTTTTCTCCTTGTCACCTAAAGTTTACTCGTCTGTATTTAAATCCACATAAAAATAATTATACTAAAAATATACTATATTAAATATAATTATACTCTTAATGGCTACGTATTACATACAGGACACCGGTGTATATAAGACATAAAGTATGTCAATATATCACACATAAAATATTTGTGTACACTCTTAAAAATTTTTCACTCAACTTGAGTAAAAAGGTCACAACTCAACAAATTGAGTAATTTTTTTCTCAAATTGAGTAAATACCAACATTGGGCTCATATTAATAATGCTTCAATGTTGGGTACTAATTTAACAATATGAGCTCAATGTTGGGTATTATTTCTTCAATTTACGTAATATTTTACTCATTTTATTGAGTTGTGACCTTTTACTCAAATTGAGTAAAATATTTTTAAGAGTGTATGCTATCATTAGAGCACAAGTAAATCATTGTACGTATCAACCGATTGGAGAAAACATTCTCTTTAATTTATTCGTTTTGTTGTTGTACATTTACGTATACAAACATGATAAGGCCAAGTAAAAATAAAAATATGTTTCTCGTCCGGATTTTTAAAAATTTGGAGGATGAGGGCTTTTATTTTCTATTTTTATTGCAAAACGACGCTAAAACCTGTATTTGGCACCATATTCGACATACAGATTGATATCTGAGAAAAAGGAGGAGGCCCTTTTTATTTTATTGTTTTGAGAGGTAGGCCCCTCTAGTGATCACAAAACTCTTCTTAAATGATGTATTACGCATTTACAAAGCCGTAAAATAAGTTTCAACTTCTGAAACATCTTTTTCAACAAGTTATAACTGAAAGTTTACAAAATAAAAAGAAAATTTTCAAAAAAGGAGGAGGGCGCGGACGAGAAACGTGTATTTTTTTTACTCGGCCTAATTAAAATCAAGTTTAACAGCTGCATGCTTATTCCGTATGACCGACTTTTATCCAAATTAAACTTAAATTTCACATTCAAAAAGTATAAAAGTTCACTTAAGTCAGCGGGTGGTATTTATTTTCACTTCAATTTCCTTGAACAAGTTGAATATTCCTTAGTGATTTCTCTGTGTGACAGGTCTTCACATACATATACTTACAACCATACATAAATTCTAAATAACTTGCTAATCAATCATGTTCATTATTTAATACTACCTTTTTATATTTTGTTCGTCTGTAGGCCTAAATCTTTCTTTATTGAAGGTTAAACAGCTTCAGTGAAAAGCTGCCTCATACATTACATTACAAAATGTACAAATTTAAAAACAAAATTGGACTAAGTAGTTTGAAATACAACAAAAGTAGATAAAGTGATAATAATGAAATTGATTAAAAATACAATGTACATACAAGAATAAACCTTTTAAACAGGAGCCTGAAAAACTATTGTTTGCTTTATTTTACTAGCGTCACAAGTGCAGACCATTATTATTAAAAGAAACCCCATCTCAGAATTTCGCTTGTTACAAAACATCCAAACATTTGTGAATGTTCCTGTGGTTAACAACATTAACCAATGCATAGTATTCATATTCGGTACTTAAGGGATCTAAAATGAGCGTTTATTGCGTTTCGACAGTATTTTTTGTGGGACATGAGAGCACCTCAGACCTATCGAATTGCATTCTGAATACGAAGAGTGTCTTTCTGATATCAAATAATTTTAATTTTTGAAAATCACAATATAATACAAATTTTATGACAAATTATAAAAATTTGATATTTTTCAAATTTTGATATATAACAGTCCTCGAAGTAAATTATATAAATCTAATGATATATTCTTAAAGTGTATGTAGCAGGAGGAAAAGCCGACGGTCAATTGAAAATTTTGACCTTTCATATTGAAGATATAGATTTTTTCCCAAAAAGACCTAATTTTTTATGGTGTTTTGGGAAAAAATTCCATATCTTCAATACGAAAGGTCAAAATTTTCAATTGATCGTCGGCATTTCATCCCACCTACATACACGTTAAGTATAAATCATCAGATTTATAAAGTTTACTTCGAGTACTGTTAAATATCAAAAATATCAATTTTAATGATTTGCCATAAAATGTGTATTAAATTGCGAATTTCAAAAACCAAAATTATTTGATATCAGAATGACATTCTTCGTATTCAGAATGCAATTCGATATGTCTGATGTGCTCTAATGTCCCAAACAGGCGGCGGATGACATGATCGAGCCGGCAACTCGTGAAACCGCCCGGCCGTATGGCATTTTCCATGTACTCGGTTAGTTTTGTGGGGTTCATTATCGAACCCCAACGGTTTTAGCTTGTATTTATATTATTTATCAACATAGGCCTATTTGTTTGTGATATTTCAAGCGTTTTAAAATTTCAAAATAATCCCATTCAATTACACGGTTGACGATGAGAATTCACTGAATTTAGGGAATGCACGTCATACACCACCTGGTCCCAAAATAAATACTGTCCAAACGTTCATACCCCAGCCCTTAACTTTCCCTCCTTGTTTTTATCTTAAAGTAATTGTACCTTTCGTGTTTCCTCAATGATACCTCGGCCTACAGACTGTACATGTATATCGTGGCTCAACCCTAATTAAAACCTTATACTTCCTGCTTTGAGGATGATTTTGAAATTGTAAGGGTTTTGTAAAAAACATTTGTTAAATTATTCATATTATACACATTTATATTATAGCATGCACTGCACATAGCACATAACTCGATCAGGACTATCAAACCGCCTTGAAAGTACGTCGTTGAGGTTATAAATGCAATTAGGAAGTCAATGATTTTGGTTGACTACTGTTAATTTCTGGTAGGGAACAGGCTCCACGGCCAAGGTGTGAAATGCCTATATAGTTCACCTGTAACTGCTAAGGTTCATTTCTCTATAAGAAATGTTTTAGAAGATGAGACGAAGAAATGGGACGACAAATTATAGTTTGCCAACTTATATTTCCTGGCCTGTCATATGGGTTTATTCATACTAAGTATGTTTAGGACACCTGCCTTATCCTCGTTGCACGTGTTGTTGAATGAGTTTAAAAGTGAAACGGTGCTAAAAAGCGCGAAAAAAACGCAGTTATTTATATAGTGTGCTACGCCTACAAGCACAACGCCTACTTACTTCTATTGCGAATTAGATTAATGTTGAAATCGGCCGTGAAAGGTTCACTATTGAGTCCACCGCACCCCCACCCCTACCCAATAATCCTGACGGAGATGCAACAACCTGCTATTTCAAATTCAAGTTCAAAAGTTGTACCAGAAAAAATACCAAACTACCTGTCTCTGATAATTTACGGAAAAAGGAGTACACAAAACTCTGTCATATCCCTTAATCCGTATCTATACCCCAAATAAGTCCCTATGTTGATGTCACTTCATACATCAGACTTATTGGCGCTTTATTGGACAACATTTTAGATAAAATTCCTTCATTTCTCTTAACCCCATGAGAACTACCTGCCGATTGGCCAAAAAGAAGTTTCCATTATCAATTGAACCAATCACCAACATTGTTAGAATAATTTCACCACACAAAAAAATTGGGGTGAATTATTTGCAAAGCTCCATTCTGATTGGTAACTAAAGTGAAGATATCATGTAATTGACCAATCAGAGGCAATGTTAGATCGGTAGGTAGTGCTCAGGGGGTTAAGACTAGATACTATTGCCGTGATCACCAAGGTTTGTCACAAGCACTTATGGTCATTTCCAAGGATTTGAAAGAAAATTATGATAGAAGTTACATACTTATTAACCTTTGAATGGACCAGAGGTGACGCATAATATGACGCGTTGTGTCTGTCATATAGGAGGACCTGCTAGGATCATCAACGCCCTTGTCAAGTTCAAAGTTACAAGCCCAAACCAAAAGTTTACATAATTTCAGAAATTTATACTGACAACCGACTTAGGGTATATTATAGTAGGCTTTATGCGTTGAAATTGGCAGTCTAAATTTCTGAATATATAAACTTTTGGTTTGGTCCTCATTCTTAAACACTTGGGAAAGTTCTTGCAATCTTATTAGTTTTTATGTCTTTGTCAATTGTGGATTTATATCGACGCGATACTCTTACGCGCTATTTGAACCAATCCGGGGTGCATAGCAATTACAACAAAGTGGAAACCCCCCCCCCCCCCAAGAAACCCACACTCACACACACACACCTCCCACCCACACAAAGAAGAAAAACACCAGAAGATTATTTCTACAGATGGTATTTTGTTTTTTATAACCATATATTATCTACAAAAGCGTCTTTGATCCCAGTCTTTGCATCACGGCTTCTCTTTGAACTAAGACACATTGAGCAAGCTAATTATGGGGTAAATGTTATATTAGATCGCAGAACCAAATATGTATCTAATGGTAAAGCAAAGTAATCGCGCGCGCTCTGAAGACTATCAAAATTTTAAATCTGATCATCTCCATCCAGAACGCGTCCGATGTATTGGGCTATTCCAGAAAATAAGTGCACACTCGCAATAGAGGAGTAACTTTTCAATTAAAGAAATGTCTGGATTTCCAAGTTTGCTTTCTGAAAGCAACTCATTACGTTTGGGAATTGGAAAGAACCTTCTGTTAAATCATGCATGACTCAATTACAAATCTCTACATCCCTTTCTTCTTGTCTATTGATATTTTGAATAGTGTTTATCTTTCCCTAATAGATAGCGCCCTGATCGATTCTTCCTGCATATCAATATGCTTCATTTACATTACATTACAGAGATCGGACACAAATCCCTACCATAACAAACCATGTATAGACTCTACATGCAAATACAGGTGATATAATAGGTCTATATTACAGGATTAGATTAGTAAACTATGATCTATTTGCAAGTATTATATTGATTGAGCAGGAAAGATTTGATACTATTTTTTGTATAGTAGTCTAGTTGCCGGCGTGCGTTATTTCTTTCTGCAACCATAATGGGCCACAATGCGATAACACATAGTACATACATGTAATTAATAGGCCTATGAGGCTAGATATAACACGAGTTTATTACCATTATTATTTCCTCTTACTTAATAAAAAAAAAAAGAAAAATCGATAGAATTAAAATTCTATAACGGTTTACCTGGGGTTCGAACCCACGACCTTTGTATCCATAGTCTAATGCCTACACGACTGTGCTATGATTCGTTGTGCCAGAAAGGTGTTTGTTTATGATACTTATTGATTACGGAATAAACTGCATACACACAATATACTATTACTAGTATAATAAATACGAATATAATCCTAACCCTAACCCTAATCCCTAACCCTAACCCTTACCCTAACCCTAACCCTAACCCTAACCCTAACCCTAACCCTAACCCTAACCCTAATCCCTAACCCTAACCCCTAACCCTAATTCCTAACCCCTAACCCCTAACCCCTAACCCTAACCATAAGACCCTAACCCTAAGACCCTAACCCTGACAATAATGAACCTTGCCTCGGACTATGCGGTTAGTGATATATTGCGGCCCATTATGGTTGCAGAAAGAAATTATTTATGTCCTCTTTTGCACAATTACTGTATTTTTGTGGGACCTGAATTTTAAATTTTATGATGATGACATAGACTCGCTTGCCAGTCCTATATACGCCGTACCTATGTATATTGAGGACTGGCTTACGCCATTTTGGATGTCAATGGGAAATACACACTTAACGATTTGCGCCGGTTAGAAACTTGAAAAAAAAATCTTTAAAATTTCATCAATGTATATAAATGTGGTACCAACTGTATTGTGCTTGATAATTTAAGACTCGGTTGAAACAAAATTAAGGATCGAAAGCATTTAAGTGTCCAAAAGGCAAAATTATCGTCAAAGTTCTGCCGAAATCGGCACCCTTGCGAAGGGTTCAGAATTCGAATCGGGAACGAAAATATCCGATCTTTGCGATCAAAAACACAAAATTACAACTTTAAACATACTATTGGCAAAAGACATTATTACCAAACAATATAGAATAGAAAATTTGACATCATTTTCTCAAAATAATGAAAAAATTTGCTCACTAGACATCGAAAAAGTACGCAATCCAATTCCCGTTGTGCGTTTGGCAAGTTGGGAGGGGTGGGGGTTCAAAATGACCCCATAGGATTATAAAATTGCTCAAATACCTCTTTCAAATATATCAAATTATTTACATAAATAAACAAAAACAAACAAATAAATAAATAAATAAATAAATAAATAAATAAATAAATAAATAAATAAATAAATAAATAAATAAATAAATAAATAAACGAAAAAATTGAACAAATTTTAGCGTAGCATTAAAATCATAAATATAACCATTGCTGGCAGGAGGCCTCGAACTAACGATATTGATATCAGCAGTCTGATGCTCTACCATTGAGCTAAATGACAGCATCTAGTGATGAGAGTCGAGTTTTTAGCTTATACAGTGTTTGTCTGTGATAATGTCGCCTCGTGAAAGAAAGAAATATAAAATCTCAATTTGTAATTTAAATTTATTTGATAATTTTCTAACCTATATTTTCTTTCGAGCAGGGACAAATATTTCCCCTTTTATCTAATTTGACCCCTATATAAGAATCTATTTCTTTTATTACTGATTTAATTCCGCGATTTGTTCCATTAAGCAATATCAAAGATTAATGTCACACATCTCACAACAGATATTTAGTTGGTCTAGTGGTCTTTCACAGTGCTGTTTAACCGGGAGGTACCGAGATCGATTCCCACCTCTGCCTGCAATTTTTTTTTTTTTTGGGAAATAATACCCTGACATTCGCCGCTGACATTCGTACTTCAGAAGCGGAGTTATAACTTGTTAAACTTTGCTCCTTCCGTAAAAGGGTACATTATTTTGGCACTACATTATTTTATTTTTTTTCACATTGCTGGTATTAAATATCAAATGGTCATAATTGGCGGTCACTTCAAATCATCCCCAACTGAACTAGGTTCAGGAATTTCCTCTCATTGTTAACTGTTGGTTAACCCACCACTTGAGAATAAAGGACTATGATAGGTGCAACAGGATTATCTACGGGATTATCTCAAGGATATAATTCTGTTCTCCATCCTTTTCTTACATCTTCTCTGATATGTGCTAGTGTCAATGGTTATTGTTAAAAGGCAATAAGGTGTGTAATTGCAATATTTCCTCTGAATAGGAAAGACTCTCTACATCGAGTTATGTATGCTGGTGGTTCGCAATACTGTTATTTAAGAGAAGGTATCTTCCAAATCCAAATTCAAATGTGGAATTCCAGTTGCTAATGTCACTTGAAAAAACTTGGAAATCCAACTAAATGAAGGAAAAATCATGGAAATGTCCAAAATGAGCTCTCAAATTGAGGATTTCTGATTTTGAACTATTTTTCAGCTGGATTTGTTCACCTTTGGACACTTTAAAAGTCTGGATTTCCAACAATCACGACTGCTCAAAAAGTCTGGAAATCCGAACTCCTCTATATAGGGGGTGTGCATCTATTTTCTGGAATAGCTCATTCAAATATAACAAATTTTTAACATATCGGACGGGTTGTGATTTTGTATTGTCTTCTTTGCAAACATTTATCCAGACATCTAGTGGTTTTTTGTTAAAACAGTATCTTCAACCCACAAAGACATAAACTTAGGTGTAATTGCTTGGCATGATAACAAACCTATTGCTGATTAATATTGAAAATTTGCCTCGTTTTTCCAGATTTTCAAAATAGACTAGGTTATCAAACTTAATGCTACACGGATGTGATTTCTTAAAACAATGCTCAATTGATACACCTATCCATTAACGATAATTCAATCCAGACGTGATATTGATCAACGTTCTGATAGTATATCCTGTTCGTGTTAACGAGTAAAAATACTAAAGATGTACTGTCATGTCAGTTGGGTATCTGCCCGGTCAGTTCATATGATGTGACATTTCTCCATAAATGAACATCTGGATAATATGTATCTTCACCCCTAACAGACAGGCAGACAGAACATAGTCCATTTGGAGGAAGAAATGAAGAAGGAACGAAGGAACGAACGAACGAACGAACGAACGAACGAACGAACGAACGAACGAACGAACGAACGAACGAACGAAAGAAAGAAAGAAAGAACGAACGAACGAACGAACGAAACGAAAGAAAGAAAGAAAGAAACAAAGAAAGAAAGAAAGAAAAAAGAAAGAAAGAAAGAAAGAAAGAAAGAAAAAGAAAGAAAGAAAGAAAGAAAGAAAGAAAGAAAGAAAGAAAGAAAGAAAGAAAGAAAGAAAGAACGAACGAAAGAAAGAAAGAAAGAAAGAAAGAAAGAAAGAAAGAAAGAAAGAAAGAAAAGGCGGCACAGTTAAAGAGTCCGTCAGCGTGACGTCATCACAGAGTAGCCATATTATATGAAACACAGTCAATACACCTGTTACACCTGTACAACATTCCATCCATATCTGTTGATGAGCAGGTGCATCTCTGTATTGTCATACAACTATTTTGATCGATTTGACGCCTACTACAGATGTCCACGAAGGACTGACATGACAGCGTCTATAATGAGAAGACGGAGTCCTGTGTAAACTCTCTATGCAATTCAATGTTCAAGTTAGCTGAATAATTAAATCAAGACAACCAGACAAACCTGTTAAGTTTGATGAACTAACGATGCAGCTGGAAGCATTGGTTTGCAGGTAGGTTATAGTGGTATTGATTCAAGACTTCAACATTCAGTCGCAACGTTAGTGCGTCCTACTAAAGAGGTATGTCTGCTTGTCCCGAATTAATTACTTAACTTATTTGACAAGCATGGCAAGAACAGGTTACTGTTTATATTATTATCAAATTTTTAGAACAAATATATAGGAATATTTGATATTGTTTTCCATTTTTAATAAATGAGGACTTGTGTTCATATAAATTAAATTTAGTTTTGTTTCCGCAAATTTGTCATGTTTGTGGAATGGAAATAATGTGCATAATGTACATTCATTATAGAGGGTAAGCAATAATAACCGGAGCGGTATAACAATTGAAGTGGCAGCAATTTTGGAGAACAGTTCTAATTATGATGTGAATTGCCCCGTGTTACCTTAACCTTATTGAATACCCTCTATTTTAGGATAGCCAACAAATGAGGTGTCTTTTACCTATATGTATATAGAGTAGGCCTAATATTTTGTTGAACATTATTTTTTTTTGTACTAAGCAAAGATCAGTTGATACGTTTCTTTTTCTCTGGCTCTCTTTCTAAGTTATATGTGGCTTTACAAAGGAAATCGTTTAACAAGTGCTGTCTACTGCAAATTAGATATGTCTGATTTTATCATGTTATATTACATCCTGTACTACTTAAAACAACTTGATGTGACCAAATTAGTAGTAGCGAACTAACACATTGGTATGGCTTACAATTTCATATCATGTCACCAGAACATTTCACAAAATGAAAAGCTTCCTTAAACGTTAATAAATTCCCATTGGAGTAGCAAAAATATCCTACTTGAGAAAATAACAACTTGCGTTACTATGACGACCAGGTAACTTTTTTTGACAGTTATATATACAAGAAAACGATCGCGGGTCAGTTGCCTTAAAGTACCATTCAGTGATCCCAGCGCAAATGTAAAAAAATTAAAATTGTTTATAAATTGCTTAAAAGTGAAGGATAAGTCATTCAAATTGTTATAATTATGATACTTTTGGAATGAAAAATTTGGCAAAAAAATAAAACAGCAGTATTGACGGAATTGAAGCCCCATTTAAAATACATGTAGCTAACTTATACTGTCAGCATATAAATTACAGATTCATGTGAAATGCTTTACTTTATTTTAAATAGACGGCTTTCAGCTGAATTTGATAATCTTTACGATCGTCCGGATGAGCAAATCACTGAATGGGCCTTTGATGTCTGACTTGGCGCAACGCAGCAGTTACATACAAAATCAAATAAATCTTATCGAATTAATTCAATAAATTGTGATCTCACCGACTAGATGACTAAGAACAATTTCAATATTTTGTAAGAAACTGATAATTTACTGATTGACAAAACTATCTCATGTTTGCACCATGAAATCTGTTTTAATTTTTTCTATAATTTTACTGACTCGATTTCAGTAACTTTTTAAGGGATCTGGAATGAGCGTTTATTGCGTTTCGACAGTATTTATTGTGGGACAAAATCACAATATATATACAAATTTTATGACAAATTATAAAAATTTGATATTTTTCAAATTTTTGATATATAACAGTCCTCGAAGTAAATTATATAAATCTAATGATATATTCTTAAAGTGTATGTAGCAGGGAGGAAAAGCCGACGGTCAATTGAAAATTTTGACCTTTCATATTGAAGATATGGATTTTTTCCCCAAAAGACCTAATTTTTTTGGTGTTTTGGGAAAAAATCCATATCTTCAATACGAAAGGTCAAATTTTCAATTGATCGTCGGCTTTTCATCCCACCTACATACACTTTAAGTATAAATCATCAGATTTATAAAGTTTACTTCAAGTACTGTTAAATATCAAAAATATCAATTTTAATGATTTGCCATAAAATGTGTATTAAATTGCGAATTTCAAAAATCTTAATTATTTGATATCAGAATGACATTCTTCGTATTCAGAATGCAATTCGATAAGTCTGATGTGCTCTAATGTCCCAAAATAAATACTGTCCAAACGTTCATACCCCAGCCCTTAAGAAGGTTTGAAAAACTACTAACCAAGTCATCGGGAAATGACAGTGTGAATCTGTCAAATGTATAGGGCCTACAACGTAATGATTAATATGCCCTTCTTAAAAACTGGCAATAATTTTATGAAATATAAGAGGGAAAAAAGCTTATAGCAATAAGTCATCCCTAAACGGTGCTTATATTAATCAAGGGTCCAAGATACTGAAAAATAATGTCAGGATTTGTTTTCTTATAAAACATGATCTGGAGGTGCTGACATCAGATCGTTTTCACACAACGCGTTGCAAACCGAATCAGTTTGATTTGTATGATTCCGGAGAAACCGACACTCGCACGCAACAAAACCAAATCAAACCGGTTTCAGATCATTGCGATCGTGTTTCAGTAGACGCACCATCATCATCATAGATGCACACCCCCTATAGAGGAGTTCAGATTTCCGGACTTTTTGTCCAGTCGTGATTTTTGGAAATCCAGATTTTTAAAGTGTCCAAAGGCGAAAAAATCCAGCAGAAAAATAGTTCAAAATCAGAAATCCTCAATTTGAGAGCTCATTTTGGACATTTCCGTGATTTTTCCTTCATTTAATTGGATTTCCAAGCTTTTTCAAGTGACAGTGGAACTGGAATTCCAGTCGTTTTCAGAAAGCAGACTTAGAAATCCAGACATATCTTTGATTGAAAAGTTACTCCTCTATAGGGGTGGCGTGTTCTTTTTTTCTGGAAGAGCCTAATTCAGATTGATCCGAAATGAACGTGTTATGAGGATATAGATCCCGATCACGTGCCTTACATATCGCACCTAAAAGGTGCTACAATTGAATGAAATTACAGATTGAAGAAATTAACAGATATGACAATGATCAAGAATTAATCACGGCATGGAGAATATCACTATTTCCCGCGTGATTCGTCACAATTCAGAGAATGAAAACAAAATATCTAACTAAAAATTGAAATATTTGGTTTCTGGAAGTCTACATGTAAATTAATGATAAAACAAAGTTGGGCTCCTCGTGAAAGCTAAGTCAATTCATAAATAATAAGTTGATAAAGATATTGTCAAATCGTGTTCAAGTTCTCTGATACAAGTAGATATCACATTTTCGTAGTGTAGGCCTAATTTAAAGGTTTAATGAAACAGTCTATTGGAATCTCAAATCAAATAAACGACTTTTTTAAAGCAAGTTCATAAAAGATGTTAGGTGAGCAACATTATTTTTCTGTATCTTTAAAATATCTTTAAGAAAAAGTCAACTTTCTTACCATGCTTCTGCAAAATGAGAGAAATATCCCAGAGACGCGATGCAAATCCAAAGAAACAGCATTGTTCTGTCCATTGTGAAATAAACAGTATATATTAGAAATGTTTGCACTTGTTACAAAGTGCGTTATACAAATCCGGTATATGGACCCGGGTTCGATTCCTGGTGGTGTAGTCAATCAAGAGCTGACTGCTGCAGCTCCAAGATTGATCAAACAAAGCAGAATATAAAAGGGATTAAAATTCCTATCCAGCAGGAATAGTGATATCCTAACTGCAATATGAATCCATCCACAAATGTCTTTGAGGATCTGCAGCTGCAGTTTATCAAAGGTGTAGAGTTCCCATCTATAATAGTGCACCAGTGACTTCAATTGCAGCAACTTCTTATCTGTGGGTCCAATGATCAACTGCAACAGTTTCACCAACAACCAACTCAGTAGCAGTGGATCTTTGACAGTTGAAACTCCAGGGACCACCACAATGCGCGCCACCAATAGTTGAACGTATTCTCCTCCTACTAAAGTAGGATTGGATCTTACTCATCATAACCGTATTACTCCTCATGATAGTAACTCATCACAGGAAATAGCGCGGTGCTGTCAAATTGCGCCCCCTATTGCACGGAGTCTTGGCTTTTGGTTGACTTCTGGTAACATCATAACAGTGGCCAAAGCATGCATGGCCAAAGAAAGTAAAGTTTGTATAGCCTAGGCATTAGTGTTGAAAAAAAACCCAATTACGCCCAATTGTATGTCAGTATAACGATGCCAATTTCAAATATCATGAAATATCAGTGCAAATACCATACAGACTTTGTCGAAAAGAGTAGAGATCCGTGGTAAAGATTCCCATTTTATTTCCATCATGCATCCATTGTGTATTATATTCCAGAATCGATTGTTTTCACCGAGCTTTATCCACTAAATCGATGTGTGATGATAACTCCATGTATCTTGAACTTGAACTTGACTGTCAACATGTTCAAGTCGGTATATGGCATGTTTGAGTAAGTCTGCATGTGGTCGAACCTATGTAATACCACTGCTGTTAATGAAGCTTCGAGTTATATTATTTTAAATGTAACATATTGCTTGAGCGGGAGATTCGGGAAGTACGTGCCGTAACTATTAGCAATTATCAGCGGGGAATCCTAAATATTGGCACTTAAAACAAAACTAATCACTGTGGCAAATTATAACGATTTTCAAGTTTTCTTAATTGGGGCAAACCGGTTGTTATACTCCAACTTTTGCAGTAACTAAAATAAGAAAGATACTTAATTAATTTGAAATAAATACTGCTACATTTATATTTTTAATACCTACTAATGCTATGTACTAGTATGGCAATTGTACTACAAATTGTAGTTTTGCAAATCATCAAGTGACTAGAATGGCAATATTGAATCTTCAATTATTCAAAAGCTTGTATGGAACCTTAAATGGTTCTAAAAAAAGAGAAAGAACTGTTTCAGAACTGAAAGGGGTTCTGGAAAGGTGAGAAAGAACCATTTTAGACCTAAAAAGGGTTCTAGAAAGGCTAGAAAGAACTTTTGGTTCTTTAAATTTCCAAGAACCCTTTCTCTTGCGGAAGGTTCTACATACAGGACAGCCAAGAACCATTTTTTTTCTAAGAGTGTGCTTATTAAATGGAAATAAGTGAACTGTGCCGATTGAAGTGAGACAATATCAAAGACCGAATTCAAAAGACTAGTTTGCGTCGGACGTCAGGGCAAAGACGCGGCGTTGCTAACCTGCGCAGTACGGTAATTTCGGTCTAGTTGACAAGACGCCATACGCAAACTAGTATTTAAATTCGGTCTTGAATTATATTTAAATAGCTCAAGTCAGTCTGACAGAGCCGACATGTTGAGCTTGGTTACCCTTAGTTGCACATTTTGTTTAAGGGCACACCATACAGGATGTAAATCTCCGGACCAGACACACTCACTGACTCACATTCAAAACTATCATCTTAGGTGACAATTATTCTGAGCCAATTTAGGAGTTTTGTATGAACTTTTCTGTTCAATTTGTGTTCAAACATACCCCGAGGGTGCCTTAAAATTTTGATGTTGTACTGTTTGTTAGTAATGTTTACAAAAAACGATTTTTATATCCATTTGAAAGCAATCAGAAACATTAGTCATTTGATGTTTTAATAATTCCTTGTCTGTCGGTGGCTATCGACGAAAAAATTATACAAAGATTTTGCTGGAATAGTGTTAGCCCGGAGTGTTAGGAGGTGATGTTGCTATAAATAGGACACGTACACCTTGACTTGAATGTCACGAATCTTTAAATACTTTTAAAGATTAAAAGAATTATTAAAAGGATATCGAAAATATTTTGTCGTTGTTAGTGTTTACCAAAATGAAAGAAAATCAAGGCAAAGGAAACGAAGAGGGGCAAGTAGCTCGTTTTCCACCAAAATTTTCCACCACTGTTTCTACAATATAATTATAAGTTCAAAGTGTCATCAGTATTGACTGGGAGATAATGAAAACAACTACATGTAGGCTATGTTTACACAGGAAGAAATGTCCAAATTTGAATCTCCGAGGTTTTCCCTAAAGTATGTGTGGGTGGGTGAGGAGCGCCGCAGTTTCGACCACTACAAACACTCCATGAGCCAGGCCCGCCTATTGACTGTAGCGTACCGTTGGCAACTACCTTATTTTCTTTTCTTTGCTTCATTATTATTATTAAACATGGGTATGTAAAAAGGCCCTAATAACAATAACATACACAAATTCATTTCAAGAATTCAAGATACTAATCATGACACTGCATTCATATGTTTCTATTTTGATTGGAGGGATTTGCGGCTTTCTGAGAACACAAAATATCAGTCCAAAGTATGACGAGTCTAGCCAAAGTATTCTGGTCTAGCTATTCTGAATTCATCTTAAGGCTCGTTACCAGTATGATTTATATCACCAAGGCATCATTTTTGTCAAATTATGGGTTGCGAATTGCCCCTGAGGAAATGGTCTCTCCCTTACTACTTCCTCCTGTGTATTGACCTTATACGACCTTTCCGTTCTGCGGCACACGCCTAGCGCTATAAAGCACGAGGCGGGGCACGAGGCTATAAATAAATATAACAAGCAACAAAAATCTTTAAAAATATCATAATATTTATCTCAGTTGAAGGATCACTCCGGGGGGAGGGGGGAATTTGCATATATTGGCATACGCCATGTACCTTTCAATGGAGCCCCCTTTTCTTCAGCTCTACCACCCAATGACTCCCTTTTTCAAAGGCTTGCACCCAAATCTACTCCCGGGCATCTACTAAAAAGTAATTATCCCCGCCCCCTTTAAATAATAATCATTATTCCTATAAGGTTAATCGTATGCCAAATTTGGAATATGTACTCGACGTAGAACTTATAAGCCCAGAAACATTTTGATGTAGGGTTTATAACTCAGTTTGTAGTTATATTTCTAATAATCAATTAACACATTCATAATTTAATTTTTGTAAGGAACTCAATCTTTTAATACCAATTTCACACTTGTGTTCACACTAAAAAGGAAACCTATCAATTAAAAACTAATAATAGGGTTTTACACCTTGGTATTGAACGTTTACCAAAATAAAATAATTAACCTGTTACGTCAAGATTGACAACAGATAATTATTATACAGCGCGTATTTCAACATATATTAAAAATACAAGAGCTCTTTTGTTTACCCGACTCCTCATGTCAGTATAAAAACTAGAATAATTACTTAACACAATGACTTTTAGCCCATTCCATTTTTAGAATCAACATCTAAGATTATGGTGATATACATGAATCCATGCTGTAATACGCTTTACCTCAAAGATTCATAAACAAAACAAAAAAACATTCGTATGCAATTTTTAAAAGTAAGAGTTTATTCGATAGGGTCTACAGACGAATCCAACGAGCCAAGTCATGGTCAGGATTTGGTCGGACATCTTTGGGTAGCCGCTAGCACCAACCTGGTGTTTTGAGCGTCCAATTGTGCAAATAAAAGCCGCCTAACACCTAGAGAAGATGCAAGAATGAGGAGGGTTAATAGAATAATATATATAATAGAGATAATTCCGCAGGTAATCCCATCGCATCTATTCATATATAGTCCTTTTGTTCGCAAGTACATCAATGCATAGATACCGCGTGTAGTTAATCCGATTATTATGTATTAAGGTGTAAAACGGGTGATGGAATGCAGTTTAAAATTTCCGCCAAGGCCGAATCATTTCACATTTTGAGTGCATTGTAGCCGACGGCTACCCAACTAAAGGCTGCTAGTCAGGTGTAGGAATGCGTGAATTTAGCCCGGGAATTTAGATTCGTCTATATAGACGAATCCAACGAGCCAAGTCATGGTCAAGATTTGGTCGGACATCTTTGGGTAGCCGCTAGCACCAACCTGGTGTTTTGAGCGTCCAATTGTGCAAATAAAAGCCGCCTAACACCTAGAGAAGATGCAAGGACGAAGAGGGTTAATAGAATAATAGCTAATAATATATATAATGGAGATAATTCCGCAGGTAATCCCGTCGCATCTATTCATACATAGTCCTTTTGTTCGCAAGTACATCAATGCATAGATACCGCGTGTAGTTAATCCGATTATTATGTCACTTCAGCAGCGAATAGACCATGTAGAAGCTTGTAAACTTTAATCATTCTTTTGTCTACCTGTGTTTTCGCGGAAGGTGTAAAACGGGTGATGGAATGCAGTTTAAAATTTCCGCCAAGGCCGAATCATTTCACATTTTGGATGCATTGCAGCCGACGGGGACCCAACTAAAGGCTGCTAGTCAGGTGTAGGAATGCGTGTATTTGGATTCGTCTATACTTTATGCTTACGGTAACATTAATTAAATTACCCTTACGTTTCTTTCAATTTAAATCATTAATTTTACGATTGCGCCAATTAGCCAAAGTCATTGCTAACTCACCATAGCTCGCATTAATCATGTTAATCACAATCTATATATCTTCAAAACTGGCGCGAAGTTAAAGGATAACATTACCCGATGACGTTAGCCTGACTCATTTGCTGGTTGTCGCAACTTATTTGGCAAACCAGGATTGCCACACAGGTGGTACGTAAAGTGACGGAAGAAGTCTATGGTTTGCACGTCAAAAATAATCAGTTTTGACACTGAGGACCTCTCTAGGACAGTAGCAGAGTAGCGTTGTGAAAATGTGTTTAGGAAACTAATTTTATGATAATTACTTTAATGGTTGCACGAGTTATAGTTGATAATTGTTTTGTAGGTCAATAATGTTTTCCTTGCGATGACAAACTATCTGTATCCCGCTGCACGACTCCTTATACTAGAAAAATAATATCTGTGAACAAACACGTTGTTTAAATGTTTTTAATATTAACGACATCCAAGTATTCAAACATTCACATCGATACAGGATGAGATTTTCAAAGTAAAGCTGGGTCCAGTAGGGCCTTTCGGTGAGAGAAAAAATTAATGTAAACCATAATTGGCCTATAGTCAGTTCACTATAATATGGCACATAACCTTTGAAAAGTACAGTTCCCCAGGGGAGACAAAGATCATATGGTATACAAAACTTTTGGGAAATGTGTGGTAGCGTTAGTGAATCTTTTTGTACGCACAGGCACAACACCTAGACGTTGATCCACAAGCCTCAGCACACTTTACAGGTTGTCGCTGACCACTACGGCCCACATCATTCCATAAACCATTAAACAACAATTCAGGACTTTGCTGCTTCAAGAGCGCACACCCTAGACATTCCACAAATAACCATCGCAACCAGGATCAGCTCCCCGAGTTTCGTACGGGTTACAACGAGACAAATTAGCAGTAAGTTCCTTGTCCAGGGGAATTTCAAGCTAACTCAATTTTTCCACGAGAGCGTACTAGGCACCACCAGGGATCGAACCCGCAACCTTTCGCACCACAGTCAAACGCCTTATCGATTGAGCTAACTTGACTGTGGAATCCTTCAGTCGTCTACACAGTACACTGCGCATGTAAACATCTACCAAAAAGCAATCACCGTCCCCCTTTAAATAATGACCATTATTCCTAAACAGTTGCTCGTATGCCAAATTAGGGTTATGCCGTCGAAACAGAATTTATTTCTGCGCATTATGACACCTCATTTGTTGCAATGATCCCAATATTGATGTCGCAGCGAACATTTTAATGAAAGTAACCCAAGATTTGAAAGTTGCCGCAAAATCTTATTACCTTGTATTCATTATCCATCATGTCCATTGAAGGAAATCTGTTCAGCTTTCATTGGATTGTTCTTTTTGTTTCATACATTTGAAGGGGATCAAAACATGTGATAACAATTATCATTATTCACATCAGTAATCATTATTCACGTAATGTCAACTTGAAACAAGAAGATTTAAATATTTTCTGATCAACAAGGTCCTAAATGGGCTACAATTGCAAGTTGTTTTCAGTGATAAAGTTAGATTCAAAATTTACTGATTGGGAGGTGTTCACAACAGATGTAACCATTTGTCTTCCACTTCTTGTGACCTTTTTGGTCACACTCACAGAAAACATTGAACTTGTAATGTTTTAATATGGGATTATAGCCATATTATAACATTTGCTGAGGAAGACGCCCTCACTGAATTTTTAAAATTCCTTTTTTTACACGATTAAATTGTACTTTATTAAACCCCGGTCCCCGCACTCCGTGCATCCGCGTGTATTCATGCTTGTCGGTGAACTTTAAAAACACCCCCTTTTGCATCTCATTTCGCGAAGGTTTTAGGGGAAAAACACCCCTTTTTTTAGCGCTTTCGCGAATTATTTGCCCTTCGACAATACCTCTATTTTCGCTAAAACGCGAAGGATATTTCTAACATACCCTTTTCTGACAGAAACACGTAGGCTGCTCCATGAAAATACCCTTTTTTTCAATTTCGTGAACACGTGGTTTGAAAAAACACCCCTTTTTTGTGTGTTTCGCGAATCGCATTTCTTCATCTGAAAACACCCCCTATTTCGCGAAATTTTCGACGAGCATGAATACCCATGGATGCACAGAGTGCGGGGACCGGGATTAAACCAATATACCCTGCAAAAATCAAGACTCTAAGTGCTGTAGTTTTGTCAAAATCCGTGATTTTGAATTAAAGGCTGATTCAGCGCTTTATTATTACGATGGAATTATTAGTCGAACGCATACACGATGTTCATAACACACAGTAGGTCACGGCGTGCGGGACGGTGATATACACAACAAAGGGTCGTACCACAACATGACCGAAGGAGTGGTACGTATTGGCGACATGTGCGCTGGTAGTAAATTCCAATTTTCTTTGCTTTGCCGTAGTTGTTCGGCTCAAAAATAAAAGGGGATATATCTGACAGTAAAAGCTAACATTTTATGGCAAAGAAATGCTAATCTATTTTGTTTGAAAATGTTATAATATTGATGACCACTGATGTGAATAATGACATTCACATGTTTTGACCTCCTCCAAATTGCACGAACAAGAAGAATATTCATAAGAGCGCCGAAAACATTTTCTTCCATGGATACTGAATACAAGAGCTTATACCAGGCAATAGGACTTTGCTGCAACTTTCAAATCTTGGGTTACTCTCATTTAAAAGTACGCTGCGATATCAATATTGGGTCCATTGCAACAAATGAGGTGTCATAATGTACAGAAATAAATTCTACTTTGACTGCATATCTCCGATTTGGCATCCCCTATTAACCGTTTACTTTTTTTTTTTTTTTTTTTTTTAATTTGATAATTCAACTAGTAGTTGAAGATGGGACATGCTTACAGAACGGTCAACTGCATATCCGTCAATACACGCTTTTTCAATGGGAAATGAACTTTGCTGCTTGGATGATGTCACGATGAGGTTAGCATTTATTCCGTATTGAAAAGCGTGTACTGACGGATATGCAGTCGACCGCTCTCTTAACACTTCTTGTGACAAAATGTTCAACGTTATTGAAGACAATAGATCGACTTTTTGTGTTTTGATAATGTGTTACATCAGCTGATTAAACAATACCGCTCGCCTAAGAACCCAGATGATATGGGACAGGTGATTCCGGGACCAGTATATTGCTTACAACATTTGATCATCCAATAAAAACAGAGTTAAGTATTGTTTACTAAGTAAAAATCCACTTAGAATTTATATGCACTAGTCTTGTTGCAGCACTATGCACTCAAATAACAACGCGTATTGGCAAAAGACAAGAAGGTTGGACAATTTATCATATCGTATGCTGTCAAAATGGTATGACAAGCTTTTTGAAAATGGCAATATTGATTTGTAAAATATAGACGGTTCTTCGTCTAAAGAGCTGTAAAATTTTGCTGGGAGCTCTCTCTCTCACTTGTTACCCCCACCACCCACCCCACCCACCCCCTCCCATTGACCTGTCAAATAATGCCCTCCCCTTTGTACATGCGAAATCTTATTGATTGAGTTAACATATATAGATATATAATGCGAGTGTGGCGAGCAGGACATTTGGCATATTTAAACGTTTCCGTACTGTATTCAAAAGCCATTTTAGAGCGTTTTATTTAAAAGGTGCCCCGTAAAAGTATGCCAAAAATTGCTTGTCCACCCTTCGACTTTCCAAACTTTCTCCCCCTCTCCCCTTCGCCTTTTCACAAAATTCTTGCCCCTCCCTCGGGCTTAGAATTATTGCACTGTGCAAGACACGATTGCTAAAACACAGACGTTGTTTTTGGAGCCTGTAAGATTAATCATAGATATTAGTCTCTTATGGATTAATATAGCAGTTTTCAACAAAGTGATAATGAAAACAATGGAATGATAACGATGCTCCCAAATCTGATACATCCCTTGATATCTTTAGCCTAAAGATCCAGGTGATTTGCAGGTGACAAATCAGCACTGTTGTATAGTTTACAACATTTGATCAGCTAATAAAAACAGGGTAAAGGTATGATTACCGCGAAGAACAACATGCAACATGAACTTTTACAGCAACGTACACCCAACCTAATTCGGTTAAGTTTCTAGCACCTGCTGAGCAGCATCATTGTATGGTTATATCTTAAACTTGACTGTTGCTAAACGTTTTATAATGAGTCAACCAGAAGATTCATTCAATAGAGTTTGTTTTTGATGCGTTCTTGTCAACTGTCATTATTCTCAGAACTTCCGTCTGGATCATAATAATGAGTAACGTAGACCTACATGTTCAGGCTACCAAAACAAGTGTTTATATTCTAACATTATTGTTGTCAACATTTTGAACACCTGTTAATAATAATAGATATGTGTTGCTCTCATAATGTGTTTATAAATTAACATACCGTAAAAACTCGATAGTTAGCATAATGTGCTTACTATTCACTTTTAAAACATGCAAACATGAAGAGCCCCATGCACAAAATGTGTAAAGGGTTTTGAGCAAATCATCGATACACATATAGTTATATACGAAGTAAAACCTGCAAATGTATGTCTCAACCCCATTAGCTCAGTTGGTAAAGCGCAGGACTTTGGTACACTTTCATGTTTTCAAAAGCGCTCGATAGTAAGCACATACGTTAACTATCGAGTTTTTACGGTATATTGTTTACACATTAGAGAATGAATTTGGAGAAAACCTTCTGATAATTACAAACACTCGCTGAGCAGCAAGACCTTCCCTCTAAGCTTTTAATCCGATAAGCTGATTATCTATTTGTTTTCATGAATTGGAAGACATTCTTTGATGTATTACTGAGCTCAATCATCTGAAATTACTGGAGCGTGAGCCACCCAAGCTGGTGGCTCAGCATAGTATTTTATTAACAGATCAGAAGGTTTTCTCCAAATTCGTTTCCTAATGAATGCTACAGACCTTGGAGGTAGAATATTCGATGTAACTTGTCTACGTTATTTAATCTATTCTATTTCCAGTAATGTTCCACTTCTAACGAATATTTCATGTTTTGATAATATATTTCCACCAGATATTCGACATAACATATAATTAATTTTCCGTCAACAAACATTCGTTAGAAGATAAAATGAATTGAAATATATTGAATAACGAATACGTGTTAGACGAATATTCGGAGTCTGATTTGTCCTTCATGGTAATGGTCTCCGGATAATTGATTGTCACTGTGAATAGAAGCTAGATGAGTGAACGTTCTTAGTCATCCAGGAGGAACAACGACATAGGAGAGGCTAAAAGAAGCCATCTGGCAGCGTATTCGCCGTAGAAGTGATGTAATAATCGGATTAACTACCATAGCAATAGATACAGCAGTCATGGCAGTGGCGTAGCGACGGGGGCAAGGGGGAGCACATGCCCTGGGCGCCACTTTAGGGGCGCCGAATTGACCAATTAAGCATCGATTCTGCGCCCCCTCCAAGCGATGAAAGTCAATATTTTCGCACCCTTCGCGCGCATTTCAGCACAAAATCATTTGAAAGATCAATATTTAAGACCGATATTCAATTTCATTATGACCAAAATTAATCAGTGGTACCCTGCTTGTACAACTCACGCTCTCCGCGCGCTATATTGTTTCAAGAATTGGGAGGGGCGTCATTGTGTATCGGGCACCATCATAAATCCTTAGCCCTGGGCGCCATAACCCCTATAGCTATGCTACTGGTATTCAATTTTTAAATATATCGCCCTTCGCTACAACGTTCAAGCGGTACCTACGCATTGAACCACAGATGTCAAAGTGAAATTTAAGTGCAATAGTGAGTGTCATAAAGTTTAGAGATAATGTAAGTAATTAGATGTCCAAAATAGCCTTCAACAATCAAGATATCGATCATAAAAACAAGACAGTTTTCGTCATGCAATATTCGCCGAAATATTCCCCTAAAACAGTGTACTTCGGTTATATTTATAAATATGCGCTTTTATAAATACGCACGTGACCACATCCGCGCTGCCATAACAGCTGTAGACAGTAAGACTCGAAGTGACCTTCTACATAGCTGGTGATCTTTCTATACGTTTGTGAATGCAAAGGCTGAACAACATGAGACTACTGTGCAGCAAAATTGTCGATTTTGTTCAACTTTGCGATTATATTGGGTAAACGTTTTCGTCGTTGAATATTTTTTTCCGTCCTCAAATACTTTCAAAATGTTGTTTTTGATAACATATTACAAATTCGAAATCCCGCCATTTTTAATAATTTTGCTATTCAATTAATACTTGAATTTGGTGATATTTATTTTTTGACAACCCTGGATAACCCAAGAAAGCCTCTATTGAAGCTCATTTCCATTGGGGTCCATTTGAACACCTGGACAGGTAGGGAACAGTCAGGGGTTAACACCCTACTCTTTTCGAAACTGGCTGCGAGATACATGTACAGGTATGGCTCTCTGCACACGGGACCGACGGCTTAACGTCCCCTACGAAGGACGGAGTACTTTCATGATTCATTTACCCAATTCTAAATGAACCATGGGGAGAGCGGAAGTCTGAATTTAATCTACAGATGTTGCCAATTAATTTTAGACTTTTTTTTTCCAAGTCAATATCCCAGCAAATCACCACCGCCGGGAATCGAACCCGGGACCTCATGCACTAAAGGCAAGTACCCTAACCATTGCGCCACGCTCTCGCCCAACTTGATGTTCTTTATAAAAGAAAATATGTAGCTGCGAATGATTAAGTAATCCAAACATATTGTAGACACCTTTATGAATCGTTTCTATGCCCCGGGCATACCAACCCACCTAGGAATTAATATTCACAGTTTTATTAGTCTTCAGTTACAGTCATAGATAATTTATACAATATTTATAAAGATTTATAAAAGGAAATCTCTAAAACCCATGACCATTGGTCCATCCAGGGACGCGCAATATTTAAACTACCGTGAACCGTGACCGTCGGGCAGGATGTGCGCCCTGTGGAAATTCACACTAAACTCACCTGGGACGATGATAAACTAGGTTTATTATTAATTTTCAGATTAATGAAAATAATGACGAAGACAAGCTAGACAGGATAATGACTGACTGGAAGTTGACTTCATGTCATACCTACTTTTTACAACAATTTATGATTTTATTTTTATAGGTATGCTGACAATGTAGTACAGATTAGGACTAAACATTAATCTGATATAGGTCATTTGTGTACATCTTATGCAATTTCAAAATATACGTACAATTTATTCAAGTTTATTTTGTTTTGCAGAGATAATGCCATTACACATAAAACAAATCTTCTCTCTAAAGAGTTTTCGACGGCGCGCCAATACCAATCAGGCCTCAGAACTAAAACTGGGTTAAGTCATAAAATCATGAAAAATTAGTCAGTTTCTGCTACAAGGTGGCTACATACACTTACACATTTCACATTGCAATAAACAAAATAAACATTGCATGAACAAAATCACCTCCTTGTATTGAAACATGGACATAATTGACATTTATCTCGAAATGCACTCACACTAGGATCCACAACATGCTCATCTATCAGGCACAGTTCTTTAACCCCAATACACATTCATTGAATGAACTTTGACAAGTTTGGTACAAAAACTCGAGGTCAAATTTTGCACTATGATTGTTTATTGAGGTTATTGAACTATGCCATTAGGATGAGGCGATTGTGGTCCATAGTGTCAACTGCTCAATGTGGCAACCCCCTTTTAGTTCTGATGTCTTCAAATTGCGATTTCTTATGTCATTTGTGCTTTACTACAGTCTGCAAAACAATAAGCCCAATCACCATTGGAAGTTTGCAATGCATTGTAGGACAGTTTTTGCAGTTTTGGGACACTTTGTCCTTTGACCTTTCAAAAAATTCAAAAATATTGGGTTTTTGTAGGTACAAAATATAATCTAAATTGTTTTACAATAATTAAAACAAATATAAAAAATATTAGTATTTTATAAATTAATTATTTAGTATTTTTAATGATCAACATTATGACAATAATAAGAAAAAAGTGTCCCAAAACTGCTCTCAAAAACCGGAAGTTAGAATGGCGATTGGGCTTATTAGGGTACCAATTATTTTTACCCTTGTATATCCTAAACAAAGGCAGATATGTCATGATTAGAGCCATGCCAATTATAGATGCATCTTTTAGCTCGGATTTTTTAAAAGACCTCATCCATTAAAATCTATAAGAATAAATAAGAATTAGCCACAATGATCCAAAGCCCAAGGAAGATGCAAATTCAAAAGTTACATTACATCCCTATTAATTTGTACACAAAACGTTCTCTCGAACAAGAAAACTAGCGCCGTAAAACTAGCGCCATGCTTTACATTGATTAGAACATGAAAGTGCAACTTTTGATTTAGTTCACTGTTTCTTTAATTCTTAACCAATTTCAACAAGTTTAGTCTTAAATCAGAACTAGAGGGTATTGGTACTGGCTGCTGGTTTTAATGTTGACATATTTATCTTTGTATACATGATATACAGGGGTGAACATAACTGGTACCTTAATTCTTTTGTGTATATTGGTTTCCCATATTACAACGTGCTCATACCTAATTGTTGACTGCTCAGTGCCAGAAGTGGGTAAGTGCTATAGCTACTCTGTGGAAATTACACGCATTGTACTCATCCGCATGACAGTTACACATGGCAGCTATTGCACTTACCCACTTCTAGTACCGAGTAGTCAATATTCAAACATTTAATTTTAATTCAGTATCCTGTCGCAGATAAAACGTCAAACTGCTATATAAATTACATTACATCCATTACATGCCCTATTGATTTGTACACAAAACGTTCTCGAACAAGAAAACTAGCGCAAGGTTTTCCATTGATTAGTACATCTAGCACCGTGCTTTACATTGAGAATACTTTAACTTGAGAATACAGAATAAAAGTAATACAGTTACAAGAAACTAAACAGCTTTGACGAAAATTTGTAGGTTATCGGTTCAAGTGCCCAATTGGCAACATCAGCAACTAAACCAACTGTGTCTTGCCAAGAAAATGTCATTCAGCTTTTACAGATCATATCCGTTCGTAAAAAAATTGTAAATACAAAGGCGTATATACATAAACATCTTTCTTGTATATATCGCAACGTACTGCATCTGAAAAGAGAGCAATTGAGAAAAATAACAATTCATATCAGTGTACAAAGAATATGTTTATATTCGTCAAAGATGATTACCGACAATATATAGGGCGTCCTAGAACTCTACATTGTTCAATAATATCGTTATGAATTCGGCAGAGTGACGAATCGAGAATTTTGAACAAATTGAGTTTTTGTATGCTTATGATTATGTTTCAGGGTATGTTTTATTTCCACCAAAAATTAATGGTAAATCTGACTCACCGACGTAGTTGTTGAAATTTTGATTTGGACGAATCGCGCCTAAAGTGCGATAAATGAATTCGGCAGAGAGACGAATCATATACTTAGCTGTACAAATCATGTTGATCTATAGTATTGTATAGCGGGAAACCCCGAATTTTCTATATTACATGTCCTATACTAATATATTTGATACCAACGTATGGCTGTAGGTACTAGTATCTTCTATTCAGTGATACCAAAATATTCCCCAAATGATATTGCTGTGGTTTAATAATGTGAGTGCGCGCCCGTATAATTGGAAAATCCCGGAAAATCATACGCAAAATATAGGCCAATATTGTTATTTTTGCTTTAAAATCCTCGATTTTTTGCTAGATATTACAGGGATGACTATTTATAACTTATATAGCAAGTTAAGTATACAGAGCCTTAGGACAACCAGTAATTTTTCAACAAAAAGCCCTAAATCAAGAATGCGTGCTATGGTTTACACGTAGTTGAATGCGTATTCGACCTCTCTCTGCGCAGTGGTAGAGACATTGTGGATACATCATAAAGCCGAATAGTGACTGTACTACTTTCACATATTGTATCCAATTATTGAATATACGAAGTATTGAAATGGTAAGCAGACTTTTGGGACCACTGTATCTGTAGAAAAGGCAGACGCATCATCTTGCAACTCCTTACACTAGGATCCACAACATGCTTATCTATTAAGGCACAGTTCTTTAACCCCAATACATTTGTACATTCATTGAGTGACCTTTGAAAATTGCAAAAAGCTGCAATTGAGCTCAGCTGTGAGGAAAGTGATCCCAGCCAAAGGACACACCCTGATTTTGAGTTATGCAAAAGCCAATAACCATGATGGTCGAAAACCGCGGAATACGGGTAACCGCCTTGTTGCCATAATTTGCCATAAATGTTGGAGGGGACATTACGCCGTTGGTCCCGTGTCCAGAAGAGCCATACCTGTACGTGTAGCTCACAGTCAGTTTCCAGAAGCTTCACAAGAGGTCATTCAGGGTTTTCAAACCAAACCAAATCAAATCAAATAGTTTTCGTTAACTGTTTCAACCTAAATGTCGGTTGAAGATCTTTTACATTACCATTGGATCACTTTTTACGACCAAACCATCCTCCCGATTTTGATCCTCCTTCTTCTTAGAAGATCTTTCCTTTCTTTTCCCCTTGCTGCAGGGTGAGCATGCGCAGCAGCAACATGCGACGATGCAAAGAACAATGATGAGGATAACTGCAGCCACAACTGCACCGGCGATGGCACCGGCACTGTAAGAACAAAGGAAAATACAATTGAAGGTAGCATTCTTCAGGACACAGTTCTTTAACCCCAGTATATCTGTGTGCAGACATATTGGGGTTATAGAACTTTGTCATGTGTACAGTGTACATGTAGATGAACTTTGAATGCATTGGGTATAATGAAAGACAGAGATAAAAAAAAAAAGACTAAATCGCTTCTGACGTCAGGGCAAAGGCGCGCCCTGATTGGTTGCCGACATTGTCAGAATTTTAGATGCGAACTAGTCTTTTTATCTCTGTCTTTCATTATACCTAAACTCATACTTCACAACTTGAGGTCAAATTTTGATCTATGATTGTTTTAATGCACGGTATTTTGATGGCGAATAACACTATATTCATTTTTAAGTAAAGTTGAACAATGATGGCGCTGTTTATCTTTAATGTTGCTTGCATCTTTGCAAGGGGTAGATACTTGTATAACGGTTTTAGAACATCAGAAACAAGACTAACAAAAGCAGGGAAATTTTCAAAAAACCTTTTTATCATGAAATGTAAGGAATAAGTAATTCAAATATCAATATATATGTAAATAACGCCCTCCATTTGCACAAACGTGCAGCCTAAAAATTACCACAAAAAAGCAGAAAAGGATGACTAATTTGACATAAAAAAGGAAATCTACATTAATAAATCGATAAAAAATACGTGTATATTAGTATGATAGCTGTTGGTATTGTCTAGGTCTAGAATTCAAGTTATAATATCAGTGGTTGTTGATGGGGTAAACTCTGACCTGCTCCCTGTCATTTCAGGTGTCCCCCAAGATTCGATCTTGGGACCTTTACTTTTTGTTCTTTTTATTAATGACTTGCCCAGCGTTCCCAAACATGCAAATGATTCCAAGTGTTACAAAAACATTAGCAGTACTTCTGATTGTAAGCTATTGCAATCAGACTTGGATGCCTTGTATAATTGGAGTTTGATGTGGGACCTCAACTTCCATCCCTCAAAATGTCAGGTTATTACCATGTCCAGGCGCATAAATCAAGTTCAATTTGCTTATAAGATGAATGGTATTACCCTTGAGAAAATTGATGCCATTGAAGATCTTGGTGTTAATGTTTCAGACAGACTTGACTGGACTAATCATGTAAAACAAGTGGTTAAAAAGAGCAACCGAAAGATGGGGATGATCATGCGAACAGTCTTTGGAGCGGGACCTCAAAACAAAATGTCCAGCTTATTGAAGGTGTCCAAAGACGGGCTACCAAATTCATTATGCACTATCCTGACATGGACTATAAAGAGCAGTTAACCAGTCTTGACCTTCTTCCACTATCATCCAGAAGGGAACTCGGTGATCTTGGCTTTTTTCATAGATGCAAGTTGGGGCAATATGATTTAGATGTAGATAAGTTTGTTGTTTTTAAAAGTAAAAACCAACAAAACCATCCCACCCCGGATCCCACCACTAGGCTCTCTGCTGATCCTCTTATGTTATCTTTTCAGAGGTGTAAGACTGAATCCCACAAACACTCATACTTCAACCGCATTGTTCCCCTGTGGAACCAGCTGCCTCTGGAAACCAGATTATCCAATTCCATTTCTTCTTTCAAATATCAAGCTCTGGATTTTTTGAAGTCTAAATTTTATTCCAAATTTGTTCCTTCTGATACCTGCACCTGGTTTTCTACTTGCCGATGCCCAAATTGTAGGCCCATTTAAGGCCATGCCCCTGGCATTCCATTCTTTTTTTCAAATTAATTAGGTCTTTCCTAGGTGGGATGGTTCTCGAGGTGAATTTACACCTGTTTATCCCAGCCTATTTGCTGGTCTTTTAACATGTTTTTTTAATAAGCTTTTATACTATATTTTTCAAAATTTTGATGTGCAATAATTTTATATGTACCATTGATGAAGTCTAATAAATAAATAAATAAATAAATAAATAAATAAATAAATAAATAAATAAATAAATAAAATAAATAAATAAATAAATAAATAAATAAATAAATAAATAAATAAATAAATAAATAAATAAATAAATAAATAAATAAATAATAAATAAATAAATAAATAAATAAATAAATAAATAAATAAATAAATAAATAAATAAATAAATAAATAAATAAATAAATAAATAAATAAATAAATTTAATTAAAAAAATAATATTTAATTAGAAAGATTAATAAATGATTACATCAAACAACCGTGAATGGGAGTCTATGAATTGTTCCATTTGAAATAAGACCATTATATATGGCTTATAGTGTAGCTTGAATTTGGATATGGAGTGACAGTATATGCGTATATTACAATTCTTGTAAATCTCATTATAAAGATATATTATGTCGAGTATCCCACGGCTTCATCCTTGGTCCATTATTATTCATTTTGTATGCTAATGACATCATAAATACTTCTTCCATTCTAAAATTCGTCTTGTTTGCCGATGGTAAATATACCATAACTTATTCACATACGGACATTATATCTAAATGGATCTTTTCAACAATGACCTAAAACATTACGTACATTGTACAATGGTACGAATATTGTGACAGAAATAAATAAATAAAGACTAGTTCGCGTCTGAAATTCTGACAACTAGACAGAAGATGCCGTACTGCGCAGGTCGGCAACCAATCACGGCGCGCCTCTGCCGTGACGTCAGCCGCGAACTAGTCTTCATATCTCTGTCTTTCATTGTAATATCCTACTTTATAATGTAATTCTGGAAAGGATCAATAAGACCAAATTCCTTGGAGTAAAAGATATATTTTTAAAAACAGTAAAATTAATCATGTTAATACGATTAACAAAATAAAGTGTCTATGTAGCTCTACCAAATCACGAAGAACATTAACCTACTTTGATCACAAAACATTAACACAAAATAATAATAAAACTGCCTACCTTAAAGTTGTTGTCATATCAAGACCAAACATTTTGATGCTTCAGTCGATGAGGTAGATAAAAAAGAAACGCACAATTCGCGCGGGAAATGTGGGTTGTATGTGGTGTAGACGGCAGACGATTTATACCTCAAAAAATAGCTCGATGTGGTTCGCGTGATAGTTCTACACGCCTTTTAGCAACTCAGTTCCACCGCACTGATATCATGAATAATCCTTAATAACTATTTTTGTTTATGTTTTTTTCTTAACTGTACAATAATTATAAACTGTTTGGGAAAAAAGTACAGGATGTGACAAATGTTGGATACGTGGTCCCGCCAATGAAATCAATCAACGTCAAACCCTCAAAGTCATCTATGTGCCAAATTAGTCTTTAGCGTGTCTTTTCATAATTATTTTGACAAGCAGAACGAGTGTGGGTATAATAAAGTTGTAGGAAAATGATTTATTTAAAAGGCGAATAGTCAGTGATGAGCTGTTATTGTCTGGTTAAGTCCATGTCAGCGGTCACTTGTATTTTAGCTTCTGGAATTAACGGGCTCCGTAACTGACATAAGATACCCCAGAGCATATTAGCAACAAAATTGATAAACGAAATCCATTTTGTTTTTAACATGTTTAAAGATCATGTGTTCTACCAGGTTGAGATTATTGACAAGTTTAATACTTACTGTAACAAAACAATAGGTTTTACAATAAGTTCCCCGGAAAGTTTTACGCTATGGTGGGCTATAGGCCTATAGCTTTCAATTTTTCTTCTCAATTGTTCTTGCGTGCATTTCATAAAGCTGTTGTCTATAATAATTGTTATCGTAACATATAAAAATTGTGAAATAAGGGTGTTTTTTTTCTACTGCAATGGTCACAAATTCATAGATTATAGCAAATACGGGTGTCTTTTTTGACATCATGTGTCTGTGCTAACGGTAGTTAAATCCAATCACATTCTTACCCCCGCAATCGTAATAAGATAATACTGCCCTAGTAATAACAAGAAATGTCTTTAAAAAGACAACGCCATGGATGAAGATCATGTTTCATAATTTTGCATTGCAAGTACCGGTACTTGGAAAGCTAGTAAATTTGAATGTTTGGCACAACTAACCGGGTGCGAAATATTGGCATTTATTGGTAAATACCACCAATGACATACTAGGAAATACTCAAAATTTTCATGTCCAAAGCTGAATTGGAAAATGTGTGCTAAATAGGTCTACATTTAATTCATACTTGTAACAAACGGCTCAATTGAAATCACATCCTCTGAGTTTTACAACAATCCAACAATCTATATTCAGATAACCTTAAGAATGTTTGCTGCTTAATTAAGAGATTTCATATCAACCACATTTCATGACAATCCAATATCTATTATCAGTAACTGTTAACCTTGATATTGAAGCATGGTAATTAATTTTAGATATATTTATTCGCAATGTATAGTTTACTGGTAGTTACAATCACATCATAAGGCCACTAACAGTCAATTTTGAGTTTCCCGTCACATAATTTCTGAAAACAAGTGAGGTAACTTTTTCATTATTCATTATTTTTCTGCCTTTCGTTATATGACTAACACGAATGTAAAATGTGTTGTTATTTGCCACTCACTCACTTTGAAGATGGATGTTTAGCCCTAATGAGATTCAAAAGTATATTAAAAATAGTCACAATAATGAATTCAAATGAGGGTCAGAAAATGAAGTGAGGGCGGTGACAGGAAACTCAAAATCGACTTTCATTGGCCTAATCAAAAAGACTGATTACTCAATTCCAGGGATTCCCAAAGCCACTATCTACCCCAATTACTGGTATCCCCCCCCCCCTCGACGACTAGTGTCACTCCCAACATCAATTAGTGTTGTTTATTTTATTTTTATTTTAAGTGTTGGTAGTAGTGCACTATTTATACCCAGCTCTGGTCAGACCAGTTTAATTAGTGGTCACACTTTACTTGTCAATGCTTGTTGACAGCTTATCAGTAGTCAGATCAGCAGGGGTGCAATTGTATCCTTTTTTTTCATAGAGCAAAATTGTTCAAAATGTTCTAAAAACCTTATTTGTGAACGGATTTTAATCGTTAACAAAGCAAAATGTATGTTTAATATCTTTATTATTTCATTAATAGCAATTTCATACGTTTCCATCCATAAATAACCACAGAGCATTATCTGTTTACAAAATAAGTGTTTATTTTCAATTAGCCATCTTATCAGTAAAACAGATAGGAGGCCAAATTATAGTCAAATCAATTAGCCATCTTATCAGTAAAACTGATAGGAGGCCAAATTATAGTCAAAAACAGATTCTTTGTCTGGTAGTCCCGGCAACCCAGTCTATATGTGGCTCAGTTGTAAACATACACAACACAAACCGACTGTGAAGGAGCCTATATGCACGTAAACAACTTTCTAGTACATGTATAATAAAATCCGTTTTTGAGTATAATAAAGAAAGTCATGCATTGGCAACATGAAGGAAATGCCTATTGCTAACTTGGTAAAATGCATACTCCTAGCCCAATCTTGTACATCATAGCACCCAGTTTGGGTTTGTAGTTTCGAAATGTTGCAATTAAACATTAGTTCTTTCAAATATGAAACGCTAAAACACAAATCTAGAACAAACAATCATTATATTTAGAAAGATATAGCAAACTTTCCATGATAGAGATTGGACCCAAGACCAAGTACACCCAAATTAGGTGACAATTCGGAATTAAGCCATGGCTGGAAAAACAAAAGATCGCTAAAACAAAGGACGCCCGGCAAAGGACGGTGGTCTTTAGGCAGGTCGAAATTATAGTAATCGTTACACTTTAGCATACAGACACCAAATTATTGTCTGCTGGTTTAGACATACTTGTATTTGTTTATGGTAATACAGGGGTGAACTATAGTACCTTATACCCTTTTTAAACTCTGATTTAAGACCTCATTTGTTGAAATCAGTTGAGAATTAAAGAAACGGTGATCTAAAACCCAAGGAAAATACGAAATTAAAAGTTGCAGTTTAATGTATTAATCAATATGGAAAGCACGGCATGTTTCTCTTCTTCGAGCACGCGTCGTTTTTGAATAGAGCATCCAAAATGGAGCAAACTGCAGTGGGATTTTGGATCATTGTCTCTGCATTTCTTGACCGATTTCAACCAATAAGTTGAGAGATAAAGGAGGCGGATATTGGTTGCTGGTTCTAATAATGACATATCTGTCTTTGCTTGATACAGGGGTGAAAATAACTGGCACCTTAAATCTTTTGCGAAATGCTGTGTATACGATGCGCGATGCGTATGAACTTACCATCTTACGATATGAACTGTGTTACTATAGGTGGCAACTCTTGGAATTGGACACCCCTGATCTGGAATTTAACAAAGAACCAACACCTTTGTATAGGCCTACTTCAAATTATCCGATGTATGTTGTCAGAATGATTCAGGATGAAAAGAGCAAATGAGCTTTACCCAGCAAACACAAAACGTTTTCGACATCATTCGCAAAAGGTTATAAAAGGTTGTCAGGAAACATTTAAATGTCGGGTTATATAAAGGGTATATTTAGAGTATAAAACGTTTTCATAACCTTAAAAACATTTTTTGATAATCTACTGCTCAGCAAACAAAAATGTTTTACAGAAAACGTTTAAATGTCGGGTTATATAATGGGTATAAAAACGTTTAAATAACATTCCAATAACATTCTTGAAAACTTGATCCAAAACATTCTAAACAGAATGTTATTTTGTGGTTGAAATAATATTTTGCGAAAAATGTTTGCCCAAAATATTTGCAATAACGTTTTAAAAACGTTTTCATGACCTTTATATAACCCGACATTTAAATGTTATTAAAAGGTTTTGAAAAAAATATTTAAGAACATTTCTGTGTTTGTTGGGTTCAAATATTTTAACATAATGTTATTTAAGTATTGACAAAATATTTCGCAAAAATGTTTGCAAAAATAGTTTTAAATAACATTTTTTGAAAACATTAAAAAATATTGTTGTAGCGTGTTTTCATACAAAACGTTGTAAAACGTTATCATGACCTTCATACAACCCGACATTTTTATGTTATTAAAACGTTTTTCCCTAAACCAAAAGCCAACATATAACTTATTTAAAACGTTTTTAAAACGTTTTTGTGTTTGCTGGGTATACATGATTTTGTTAATTACCGTTTTGAGAAAGCATAACATTTAGCATATGTTTAGCCAACGCACACAATTCTTGCAAAAACTATTTACTTTTATTCAGAACTCTTTTATCTACAGATGTTGCTGATTGTTTTATTTGTTGTTTTTTGAGTGGGGTATTTCTTTGTTGAACTGAAATTGTTGTATACCGTATAGTTTTGCCCATTCATAACTATTTAACTTTGACTTTGAAACGCGAGGTAGCCATAGTGATAATACGTGATTCATTATTGTTAGCTTTGCTTGAGAATCTCCAGATGATGCCAAAACATTAAATAGTTGTCATTCTGTACTGTATGATGGGCTGGGCAATATTGTGCACGGAGTATTGGGTAGGACAATCAAACACTAGTAGTAGTAAGAGTATGAGCGGCGTGAGCCGCGAATATTCTTACAAACTAGTAGCACCCACCAAAATGCTCTTATAAGTAGGAGGTGTCTTATAACCAACTGTCCTGGTCTCAAACTTGTCCGATCAACTCCAATTTGTTTATCTATAAACCTGTCATCAATTCCAATTCCTTTACCTTGACAAGAGTTGATCTATATGTAGGAACAAGGCAGATAATTGGGGAAATCATTTCATGGGTCTGAAGGTAGATGGTCATTGTATGTGTCTGGATTTATAGACTGGTTTTGACAGTTTGTTAATGTGTGACAGCCTTGATTTCTTCCTATACATTCATTTCCCATTTTTGCCTGCTTTCTTACCTTCTTCCTTTTTTCTTTCTTCATTATTTTCTTTCCTATCTTTCTTTCTTGCTGTTATTCTTTCATTCCTTCTTCTTATGCATTTCTTTCTTTCATCCTTCCTTTCTGTTTTCTTTCTTTTTTTTCTTTCATTACTTCTTCTTGCCTTCCTTTCAATTTTCTTTCTTTCTTTCTTTCTTTCTTTCTTTCTTTCTTTCTTTCTTTCTTTCTTTCTTTCTTTCTTTCTTTCTTTCTTTCTTTCTTTTTCTTTCTTTCTTTCTTTCTTTCTTTCTTTCTTTCTTTCTTTCTTTTTCTTTCTTTCTTTCTTTCTTTCTTTCTTTTTTCTTCAGCTTTCACCATACCCAGTGGGCACACCCGACGTTGAAATCACGTTGAAATCAGGTTGACGTTTCGACGTTGAAATCACGTTGTATTTGCAAATCGACTCTAACCTGATTTCAACCCGATTTCAACGTTGATTCAACGTCGATATTTCAACCTAATTTCAACCTGAATTTCACGTTGTATTAACGTCGAAATTTCAACCTAATTTCAACCTGAATTCAATCCAATTTTAACCTGATATTTATTTAAATATAATTATTATAATAATAAATTTATACGTACCCACGTGTAGAACCTCACCGCTGTGGTCCGTCTGGGAGAATATTATCATGAATTCATGATTATAGGCTAGGCTTGGTATCGCCCCTGGGTAACTGGTATCGCCGTCGACGTCGGTGCAGAGGGCCGGACGGTGCAGTCGGCACCCATACGCGGGAGGCAACCGGGTGTGGAGTCGTGGTGAGCCGCGCGCAGTGGTCGGTGCAGAGGGACGGTGCAGTCGGCATCCATACGCGGGAGTCTACCGGGTGTGGTGTCGGTTGGCCGCACGCAGTGGAGCATACGTCGGAGTCGGAGGGCCGGTGCAGTAGGCATCGCAACGCGGGAGGCAAACGGGTGTGGAGTTGGTGGGCCCGTGCGCGGCGGTCATGTTTTTGATTTTTGACCAAAAATCACATTTTTGAACAAATATCACATTTTGACCGAAAATCCTATTTTGACCAAAATCACATTTTGACAGAAAATCACATTTTGACCGAAAATCACATTTTTGACCGAAAATCACATTTTTTACCGCAAAATCACATTTTTGACCGAAAATCACATTTTTGACCAAATATCACATTTTGACCAAAAATCACATATTTGAACAAATATCACATTTTTGACGGAAAATCCTATTTTTGACCAAATATCACATTTTAGACCAAAAATCACATTTTTGACCAAGAGTACATTTTTGACCAAAAATCGCATTTTGACCATGAATCACATTTTTGATCATAAATCACATTTTTGACCCCTGATCACATAATTTCACATTTTGACCGAAAATCCTATTTTGACCAAAAATCCTATTTTGACCAAAAATCACATTTTTGACCAAGAGTACATTTTTGACCAAAAATCGCATTTTGACCATGAATCACATTTTTGATCATAAATCACATTTTTGACCCCTGATCACATAATTTCACATTTTGACCGAAAATCCTATTTTTGACCAAAAATCCTATTTTTGACCATGAATCACATTTTTGACCCCTGACCAAAAATCACGTTTTGAAAAATAACCCCATATTTTTGACCAAAAATAACATTTTTACCAAAAAACACATTTTGTCAAAAATCAAATTTTTGCCCAAAAATCACATTTTTTTTTTCAAGATGGCCATCACTGAGTAAACATGCAACTTTGGGCAATCTTCTTAGTATTCGATTTTGCTAATTTCTCACCTTTTTGTATCAGTTTATCATAAACGCCTCAATTTGATGATTTGACCTATTTTTAACCTTCAAATCCTAAATAGCTTTCCATAGATTTTACGTGCAAAGTAAGCGTCGCGTTTTAGGCCATAAGTCGAGTTACCTTGAACTTTTCTTTTTGATATCATCATCATATCATTTTTTCAACGTCGTCGTAGAACCTGCAGGTTGAGTTGCCCAGCAAACACAAAACATTTTACAGATAACGTTTTATTGTTGGTTTATATATGGTATAAAAACGTTTTAATAACGTTCTAAAAACACTTTTGAAAAATAGATGCACGAGATTTTAACATGTTATTATAGAGTTGACAAAGCATTTTGTGCACCTTTATAATGCAAGTAATAGTAATACAGCAATACTAAACAATTCTGGTTTATTTTTTCAAAATGGGTCGCCATATTCAAATGGCCGCTGTCTTAGCTGAAAACAACAACAACAAACACATGTACATACAGGACACTTCTTTCACCTATTATTGGTACAAAATCAACCAGGAATATTATAGTGCTCTAGCTGCAGAACAATTTTGGATATGAGGTAATCCATTATTTTTTTCAAGATGGTATAGCCACTTTCATAGTGGCTGCCGCCTTAGCTGGAAAACACCAAAAACACTTAAATAGTTTTGTGTGTCTTAAAAAACTGCATATTTATGTTCTAAAGACACAAAACTAGAAACAGTTCTCTCAATAATTTTTGAATAATCAAAAATATGGGTCAAGAAGGATCAAAATTTGACTTTTTCCACAATTTTGACCAAAATTTGGGATATTTTAAGGTCCTTTTTCAAGAAATTGAGAAAATTGTTTCTAATTTTATTTTGTGTCTTAAGAACATAAATATGCAACTTTAAGGATCTGAATGAATATTTTTGTGGGACATGAGAGCACACACCATCAGACATATCGAATTGCATTCTGAATACGCAGAATGTCTTTCTGATATCAAATAATTTTCATTTTTTTAAATTCACGATATAATACAAATTTTATGACAAATTATTAAAATTAGATATTTTTCACATTTTCGATATATAACATAACGGTCCTCGAAGTAAATTTTATAAATCTAATGATATATTCTTAAAGTGTATGTAGCTGGGAGGAAAAGCCGACGATCAATTGAAAATTTTGACCTTTTATATTGAAGATATAGATTTTTTCCCAAAAAGACCTAATATTTTTGGTGTTTTGGGGAAAAAATCTATATCTTCAATACGAAAGGTCAACATTTTCAATTGATCGTCGGTTTTTCATCCCAACTACATACACTTCAAGTATAAATCATCAGATTTATGAAGTTTACTTCGAGTATTGTTAAATATCAAAAATATCAATTTTTAATGAATTGCTGTAAAATGTGTATTACATTGCAAAATTTTTTAATATCAGAAGGACATTCTTCGTATTCAGAATGCAATTCGATGTCTGATGTGCTCTAATGTCCCACAATAAAATACTGTCCAAACGTTCATACTCCATCCCTTAATAGAGTTTGAATTCAGGGTAAGTTATGGTTTCATATTTTGAAACATATTCTCCTACACATCGCAAATCCAAAATAAAATCAGCTCCGTCCTTTTGATTTTCAAGTTACGTTACCATGGTTACATGTATCATACTTTGATACAATTTGTATCTAAAAGCATCCTGAACACTTATATCCCGTCTTCAACACTGCTAACGTTTAGCTAAGTGGCATGTTTAGATATGTAACAAGTAACAACATCATAGGACTTCCTACCATGAAGATGTGTGTCACACATCGAAAATTCAAGGTTGCTTGGAATTTTGTGCTGAAAGTCATTTTAAACTTTTAGAAATTAGATATGTAAGCTTTTTATTTGTGATTTGTGATGTTAGGAGTTGGAGTTGCCAAAAATACCTATCGTTTCGTGAACATGTGGAAAACAATATTTTCTTTTATTCCTAAGCACTTTAAGGAGTCTCCGGCAATCATAACATCATGCCTTATAAATTTATGTTAGAAAAATAATAATCAAGCACGAATCACATGGTCGCCATGAGTTTGTTTTAGATAAAACCATGTGATTCGTGCTTGATAATTGTTTTTCTTACATATAATAGGGCATAATGTTGTGATAGCGGAGCCTTCCTTTAAAACGTGTGTATTTGTTTAAAAAGTGTTAGAGCTGGACATTTATAGCCTAAATACATTAGATTTGTGATGGTTCTCAAAAGAACTCGTGAATTTTCAGAAAGCTGTTTGTGTTAAAGTGCGAGGGTTATCCATAGGCCTAGATATGTACTAGTAGGACACTCTAGAACTTGATCCTTTTGAAACCTTTTAAGAATGTACTGGATGCAATGTGCCATGTCCATTATACTTAATGTTAATATAGGGTTTCCCCTGGCTTGCGTAAAAATCTTGAGTAAAAATCTCAAGTTTTTCTTCTTTTCACGTTACAACTTACTTAAAACTTCTGATACCATGTAAGATATCTTTAACATAATTATGGTTTCTAAGTTTTGACTTTTACACGTATAACTAAACTGGAAATTGTTGACAGATTATACAACTGAATACTTCTATTTTTCTCATCGAAGAACTTCACAGAACTTTCTTAGACTGATGATCAGATCATATATAGATAGTGTGATCAATATCTTTGGAAGTGTTCTGCGTTTGCAATCCACCCTTCAACGTATTCAAAGGATCCTTGTCGTGCTCAGTTTTAGCTGAAGGAGATAAGCATCGAAAACGTCAACCCTATCAGTAGGCTTATATTGCATTGATGATGTCATCAATACCAATATGAAGAAAATCTACAGCAGAATCTGCATTTGCTTGCTTAGTTATTTCTATGTCAAGACACACATCAAGGCAATAACAGCTGTTATCATTAAGCTGATGGGTTTGCACATTTTTTTGACCAAAAATCACATTTTTGACCAAAACACTTTTTGAAGCTGGTCTATTTCACAGTTCCTGGAATGTGAGGCGTGAGTTCATTCCATCTGCGGGCTATATGGAATAAATGATGACTAACAACTTAAGTTAGATCTTGAACGGATGAGTAGTACGGT
Source organism: Amphiura filiformis (assembly GCF_039555335.1). Lineage (NCBI taxonomy): Eukaryota > Metazoa > Echinodermata > Ophiuroidea > Amphilepidida > Amphiuridae > Amphiura > Amphiura filiformis. The sequence goes on along the minus strand of NC_092645.1, from coordinate 25,593,601 downwards.
ATGTGGCAGCAACTGCTCAACGATGGACTTTATTCAGTGTAGGAGTTGGTCCATGCCATGCCGTGCCAGTTTACTCCATCTTTGATTTGACCATGCTCTTGTATTAAAATTATGGCTCTCTCAAGTTATCAGTTCATCCGAAATCTTTGGCTGCATCTAAACTTTCTAAGTTAAGTCAATTTTCTTGATGCTTTATACATTGTACATTGTCATGGACTATAGTCTGTCTATTGCATGGCCAATCTTGTTTTGATTCCATTGTCACGTGGCACAACAACACGTCAGCTGTAACGACAAAAATAACAATTTCGGGATTTAAAAATACAATTGTCCATAATTTACACATACAAAAACATTATATTTGACATAGACTTGCAGTACGATTAATATGCTTAATGTAAAATAGGCATAGGCCTACTGCAGGTAGACCTGTTACTCCTGACTGTTTAGGGTCATTCTGCTGAACAATTCTTAGGGCCATTTTTGGGACCAAAAAGAGGGAAAGTATAACTTATTTTTGCTCCTTTAGACACATGCTTTAGACTAGAGACATTATTTGGGGATGTGAAATCTTCTGCCTAAAAAATCTGCCTAAAAAGTGTTCAACACTAATTGGCTCATGCTTGCACATAAAGTAGACATACTCAGAGAACATGATATTTTTGACATAGAGCAGTGATAAGTTTAATGAAAAATTAAAAATAGCCTCACTTTCTTTCTAGAGAACTGCAGATTGCACCTTAATGTTGAATCTATTTGAGGAAGATCTTTACGACCTTTAATAACTTGGAAGGTATAGGCCTATAGCTTTAAGGGCCTAAATCTCGTGAATACAAATACTGAATAAAGTTCATAATTCATTTAGCCTATTAAAAACGAAGATAAGTAGATTATTAATATTAGGGTCCTATGATGTTTATCTTTGTAATTTAACCTTAAGTCTCTCAGAAAAGATTAGATATAGGCCTACCCGTTATGTTTACTAAACGGTTGCAACTAGGCCTACCAAGGAAGCACAAGCGAACATTAACATGATTAATTTTGAATAGGGGGATGTCCTTCTGATATATTTAATAATTTAAATTTTTTGAAATTCGCGATGCAATAAAAATTTGGGGCAAATTATTAAAAATGGCAATTTTTGACATTTAACAGTTCTCAAAGTAAACTTAATAAATCGAATGATATCTACTTGAAGTGTATGTAGCTGGGATGAAAAGCCAACTATCAATTGACAAATTTGACCTTTCATAAATAGATTTTCCCCAAAAGACCTAAATTTTGTTGGGGAACAATCTATATCTTCAATAGGAAAGGTCAACATTTTCATATGATTGACGGCCGCTCGTCCCAGCTACATCATTAGATTTATAGAATTTACTTCGAGGACTGTTTCAAAAATATCAATTCTTAATCTCGAAGTTCAAAAATTCAAATTTATTTGACACCGTACTAGAAGGACATTCCTCGTATTCAAATCAAAATGCAATTAGATATGTCTGATGTGCTCTCAGGTCCCACACAAAATATGTGAAAACGTTGCTATCCGAGCTCTTAAGCTCTATCTATTTGAAAAGAACTTTATTCCACAAATTCCACTAGCCTAGTCCTAAGATTAATAACTAAATATTACTGGTACTACTATTTACGCCTAGCCATATTTATAGGCCCCTGGGCCCTGTATTCTTCATAAATCTGCGCTTATTAAAATATCATTTTGTCAGTGGGATGTGGACTTCCACAAACTTGGTATCACTATCACTCAGTATATTATTTTTTTAAATAATTGTCATTTTGACATTGAAATTCATGTCAAATCATCAAAGACACATATAGTCTGCCCTACCAGTAACTTAATGTCTAAAAAACAATACACTAGAGATAATGATTTGTGCTCACTGACCGCAGACAATCGCAAGGCATGTAACTCTTTAATGACCATTTGACCTGACCTTTGACATTAATGTTTCCCGGGTCACGACGTTTGTTGTCACCGAAATTGAGCCCCCATATCCATTACAGAAAATGAAATTACGGTATAAGATTTGACCCCAATTAACCTTTGACCTGACCCCTGCAAAGTGTTCATTAATTTTGTTGTCACCGAGTTTGAGCCTCGTACCCCTTACAGATGTCCAAAAAATGCATTTCTAAAATTTGATCTCTGCATGACCTTTGAAAACTCACTGACCCCTGTAAAATGTTCCCCTGGTCATGAGATTTGTTGTCACCGAGTTTGAGCCCCATACCCATTACGGATGTCGAGATAATGCAATTGTGAGATTTTACCCCCTTAATGATCTTTGACCCCAATACTTTGTACAACTTTTAGACACTGGCTAAGGCGATGTAGGTATGCAAGTGACGTCATTGTATTTATGTAATTTGTGGAAGATGAAGCATTTTTAGTGAAAATCACATTTTGGCCATTTAATGACCTATGACCTTTGACCCCCGAGATGGACACTGGCCTAGAACATATGGCTCGTTATAGGTTTGACAGAAGAAAGAAAGAAAGAAGAAGAACTGACCAAAAACAGTACCATACAATGATACAATCGCAAATTGAAAATTTGCGATTGTAATGACCTCAATGACCTAGCACATGAGCATCGCTGCACGATATGACTAGGGCTAGGCCTAGGGGCCTAGTTTCTTAATTATACAATAAACATTTGCATTTCCCCCAGGCCCGTAGCCATATAGGTAGTGTATGTGCTTCGTCCGTGATTCGGAAGTCACGTAAAGCCGTTGGTCCCGTGTACAGGAAGAGTCAAACCCTGTGCACGTTAAGTGTCAGAGCTATTCGAAAAGAGAAGGGGGACCATCCCCGGTTCTGATATCTGCAATCAATCCTAGGTTCCAGGATCGTGCATAGGTAAAACTGTGCACGTAAAGCCCGTGCGTTGGTACTCAACCATTTGAGGTAAGCACGTATAAGGAAGGAAGAAGAAGAGATGCCATTACATGCCAAAGGCCCAAAAAGTTCCCCCTTTTTTTTAACCCAAAAAGTCCCATTTGCGAGCGCAGCGAGCGAAAGATAGAGGTTTTTTATGCCTTCTGTAATCTTGGTCCGTCCAAAATGTCCAAATCCGCCCAGTCCAAAAGTTCCAAATTTTGAAAAAAATCCACTTTTTCAAAATCAATACCCCCCCCATCAATCCAGATTACGGGCCTGATTGCCCCAGCAAATATTCCAAACTGGCATGACTGGGTCTTGTACAAATACAAGTCATTAAGCATGTCAACTTCAAGGCACTGTTTCGTGTCTGTCGAATGGTGCATTCATGATTGTACAGCATGCATGTCATGTGCAGCAGGCATGTAATTTAACTGCTCAGTAAGCTTAACTATTTTAACATATCCTGATGATACAAAATGGAAAACCAAGTTGAAATATACATCCAGCAATGTGTTCAAAAGTCAAGTAAAACTTTAAAGAAAATTTAAATGTTTACTAACCTGTTTTATTTGCAAATTTAGGCCTCAAAGTCATGTTCGTCGCACGTACGCGTACAACTCCTTTCGCTTACTGATTTACAATGGGCAATATCCGTTCTGGAAAAGTGTTGGGCGAAAGCGATACTACTACAATTTTAATCCAAATTTTTTTAATCTTTTGAATGTCCAAACATGGTGATCTAGGATTAGAAACATGTTTATAGGTCAAAATGCGACCAGAACTAACGAATATTCAAAAATTTGAAATTGCTTTTCAACATGTTTCATATATAGGCCTAGGCCGACTAGCCTACAACTCTAGCGTGATGCAGAATTCACTGCTTGCCTATCCAGATCCAAATCCAGATCCTACATCAAGTTCAAACAAACGGACACATTCAAGGCATTATGTCATTGATTGATGCGCCATCCCGCTCGTGGCAGTGGCATCAGTTTTGCACTCACGTGTGGGTAGGCCTACCCGTAAACACTTGTGTGCGTAGGCCTACTCACAAACACTTGTGCACGCGCGTACGTATACCTTAAATAATTTGCAAATGTGCGTGCGTACCTATAAACACTTGTGAACGCGAGTGTGCACTTGCAAACACTTGCGAACTCGCATGCGTACCCGTAATAACTTTCGCGTACCCATAAACACTTGCGAACGGGCATGCGTACTCGAAAACACTTGCAAACTCGATTGCGTAACGTACGCGCGTGCGTACCCGCAATAACTTTCGAACACAAGTGCGTACCCATAAACACTTGCGCATGCGTGTGCGTAGGCCTACCCATAAACACTTGCGCATACGCTTGCGTACTTGCAAACACTTGCGAACGTGCATGCGTACGCATAAACACTTGCCAGAACGAGTGTATTCACGCAAACACTTGCGAACGTGCGTGCGTATACTCCCAAACACTTGGGAACGTGCGTTTGTACTTGCAAACACTTGTGTATGCATTATGTGTATACTTGCAAACACTTGCGAACGCGCGTGCGTACCCGCAATAACTTGCAAACGCATGTGCGTACCTATAAAGACTTGAACATGTGCATGCGTACCCATAAACAATTGCGCACGCGCATGCGTATTCGCAAACACTTGCGAACGTGTGTGCGTACCGGCAATGTACGCAAGCGTACCCATGAACACTTGTTGTAAACATGAGTGCGTACTCGCAAACATTTGCGAACGCTTGTTAACACAATTGTGCACGCTTGTACGTACCCACCCACAATATCTTGCAAACGTGCGGTATAGGCCTATAAACACTTGCCGTCCCCCATGAAAAAAAAAAATTAGAGAGGGCGTGCCCCCCCCCCCCTTATGCATTATGTGTATACTCTCCCCTGCTTTCTCCGACTATGATCGACAACATAGGCCTATGATGCGGCCGGCCCACCCACTCATGCACCCGGTTGCCTCCCGCGTATGGGTGCCGACCTCGATCTGCCGACCTCGTAGCTACTGACGCCGGCTATGCCCCCGCGGCGATACCCGGGCAATACCCGGGCAATAGACCTTTTTCTCTCTATCCCACAATGCACTATTCCAGGGGGTATGACGTAGTTCATCAACCTCATAGATCGTGTGCATCCGATGGTCTTTGCCATACCTTTGCAATTATTTTGTCTTAATATGGGCATACTGATTCCATATATGCGGATTATCGTAAAGGCCATCGATGTTACTAATTATGCAATTATTGAATACACGAATGATGCAGTTACGGAGCGACGCAGAACATCTGTGTAAGAGATTGTGTTTACATTTTATTTTCATCTCCGAAAAAAAAGTGAAACGGACGCCGACAAAATATCACGGCGTGTCCCGTCATTATTTTATCACCATTAGGTCTATAAAATGTATACAAAGTTAGGTTTCAATAGCAGGAAACTTTTTTTGGTGAGGTCACCATGTCCATAAGGCATAAAATGTTGTTTTTGCCCCGAAAGGTATTAGTGATCACGGCGCCATTATCGTGATTATCGGGGATTCCTTTTTGTGATGAAGGCACCAGCCGAAATGTCCGTATTCCAGAATGTAATGAACATAACTCTGTACTCCCCCGGGGAGATGATGTAGTTTGCGACACTCATACCCCCCTGGAATAGTGCATGATGGGAAAGAGGGAAAAAGGTCTATACCCCGGGGCGATATGATCGGGTTAGTAAAATAGTTAGAAGATATGCGAATAGGCATATTAGGGACCGATCACAAACACTTGTTAGGGGGGCTGATGCAAAAAAAATCATCGCGAAAGTTTTTCGCCCCCTTTCAGATCTCTAAAAATTCAGCCTCCCCCCTTTGACATGAAAATTATAGGTCAATCACATAGAAAATCATATAAACTCAATTTTCCTGGGAAAATTTTTGGTCATTTTTCAAGGCCCTCCTCTACCCCTAGGAGGGTCAAAACTAAAGCCCTCCCCACCCTTCTGCATCAGCCCCCCCAACAAGTGTTTGTGAACGTCTCTTGCACTAACTTCACCATGTTGTAGGAATTCCCATATCAACATCAGCCCGCCAATTGAGCGGCGACGGGCCGTATAGCATACCCCGTACCACCCGGTGTTTTCGCGTAAGTATTTGAGGTAGTGCACGCCGCGCGCGCCACTTGAAGAAGGGAACGGAAGTTCGGTTTAAATCGTTAGATCATGCGGCCTGGATATATAGAAAAAATTGGGTAAAATTTCAATGCTATCGACCTTTAAACATGTATTATACTAGGCATATGCATATTTCGTCCTAATAATATTTTATGTAAGGTCATTAAGTTGTGCATTGAAACATTGGTTGAAATCAGGTTGAAATTTCAACGTTGTATCAACGTTGAAGTTTCAACCTGATTTCAACCTCCTTAATTTTTGCATTGAAAGTTGTTTGAAACATGGTTGAGATCAGGTTGAAATTTCAACGTTGTATCGACGTTGAAATTTCAACCTGATTTCAACCAATCTCTAGGTTGAAATCGGGTTGAAATCAGGTTAGGTTAGATTTCGACGTTGTATCAACGTTGATACAACGTCGAAATCCTAACCTGTGCCCACTGGGTAGGCTTTCATATTGTGATGTTTCAAACATAAGTCAAATATGGTACATGTCTGTTGTCACTACTCACTACTACTAATTGAAAGGTGGTCTCTTAACAAGAATGATCTGGTTAGTTTTATATGTGAGGTGCAGGTCAGAGTCAGAGTCAGAGTAGTTGTCTTTGCAAATCCAAAATATTGGGTATTGGTTTTACACCCACCTAGATGTTTACAACATCAACCTGTCCAAAAAATCTGTTATCGGTCAAGTATGTCACATATCTGTTATCACTTAATGCTATAATTGGAAGTGTTCTCCTATAGAAAGTTCTCTTCCAAAAAGACAATGCACAGTTCATATTGCATTGTACAATTTTAATATGGGAAATTATAGCACTGCTGGAAAGGGGTACGGTGTGCTACTAAACAAAATAAATAACAGCATCAATGTTTATGAATAGAATCCGAACGGTTCTGATTTTTATCTCCTTTATTATAGTACCAGTTTGCCTAAACTTCACTTTGTTTTTATTTATAATGAAATTAATTTAGAAATTGGAGATACGACGATAGTTCATGAGTTTCGAATCCGACCTGGAAAGTCGAAATGTTTCGCCTAAAATGCAAAATACTGGACTGATCATGATATGCTGATATGACTGGCGTAAACATAACTCATGATCCGTCGATAGTATGAATTTGTAACCAATCTATCTCTTTGACACTCTCAACTCATCTGATCATCTTTTCATGTGACGGAAGTGATGCTGATTTTATGAAAGTTTGTTTTTGGCATTTCCAATTATTTTTGAATTGTTTATTGAGACATAAACTTACTGGCAGAATAGTAGTCTTCAATTGTTTTCAAAAAGTTGTTTTAACCTTTTTTTACCCCATAATTTCCTATATAAGTTCTTGACTTGTGCCACTCCTCATAGGCTATTGTTCACTCTAGCATTTTATAAAAACAAACAAAAATAGTCTTGCGTAGACAAAACGTCAAACTGCTATATAAAATAATACAATGACAATTAACTAAATGGCTTCGACGAACACTTGTAGGTTAGTGGTTCAAGCATGTGTCAAGTGCCCAATTGGCAACATCAGCAGCTAAAGCAGTATTCAGACTTTTTATTGTACGTACAATATTGTATGCAACATATCTACGTTGTTTAATCTATTGCCATTCTATTTCCAGTAATGTTTAAGTTCTAACGAATGTTTGATGACGTAAAATCGATAATATATTTCTACTAGATATTACATGTAACATATTATCGATTTTTCGTCATCAAACATTCGTTAGAACTTAAACATTACTGGAAATAGAATGGCAATAGATTAAATAACGTAGATATGTTGCATACAATATTGTACGTACAATACACGGAGTCTGAAGCTAGCTTAAGTTGACAGTGTCATTCAGTTTTGTTTTATTATCCGTTGGTAGAAAAATGGTAAATACAAAGGCTTACATGCATAAAAGTCTTTCTTGTATACATCGCAACGCACGGAGACAGCATCTGAAACTGAGACAAGATTTTGGTATTCTTGTCTCAGATCTGAAAAGAAAACAAGAGAGAAAAAATAACAAATACTCATTATAAGTGTACAATGTGCAAAGAATATGCTTATATTCGTCAATTAATGAAACCGAATCAAATAGTTTTCTGTTGAAGATCTTCTACATTACCATTGGTACTGTTTGCGTCCAAACCATCCTCTTAATATTGATCCTCCCTTCTTAGAAGATCTTCCCTTTCTCTTCCCCTTGCTGCATGGTGAGCATGCGCAGCAGCAACATGCTACGATACAAAGAACAATGATGAGGATAACTCCAGCAACAACTGCACCGGCGATGGCACCGGCACTGTAAGAACAAAGGAAAAATACATTGAAGGTAGCACTATATATCAAGACACAGTGCTTTAACCCCAATATGTCTGTACACTTATACAATGACCTTTAAATGTATTTAGTACATACTTCATACTCGAGGGTCAAAGTTTGATCTATAGTTGATTTAATAGAGATCTGTGAAGTGTGCCGCTTGATATGAGACCATGGCCCCTTGTAGTATATAGCTTAATGGAGCATTGGCGTTACGGTACCGCGCCTTCATTTTGAAAAACAAAAACAAAACAAAAAACAAAACAAAAAAAACATGTTCGCCCAAGATCATTGAACATGCTGGATAATTGATCTTTTCTTAATTGATGACATCATGATAATTGTTTATCTGTTGTCTAATAGTATGTATTATGAGTTGTTGTTAACACTTTTTAAATGCTCCTGGAGCATAGTGCTCCTGAAGCACTAACCCTAACCCTTGTGATTCCGGAGCATTGTTCCAGGAACACTTTGTGTTCATGTGCTTTAAGTGATACATATCAATTTGTAAGCGCTCTTTAGCAAAGTCACAGTTCATTGAATTTACAACCGTATGCCAAAACAGGCGAAAATAGTAACTTTTTGCACAAGATTTGCAATTTAAAGAGAATTGGCCATTGCTCATTCTAGTGACGCTAGTATATGGACAATATAAGTGTGCTTTTTCATTTAATGACATAAAGTTTGAAAAATATTGTAAGGAACACTTGAGGTTTAGAATTTTAAAACCTATATTTTGGTTAAAAAATGTGCTTGGATAGGTAGTTTTTGAACAGGTTTTCCACATTCACCTTGTTATAACATTGAATTGCGTTATCTGTTGACCTAGTGACGAAAAGCGTTTTTAGGAAGAAGTGCTAGCTTTCGTTTGATATAAAGAGGTCCATTTTTCAGCTAGTAGTAGGGATGACCATGAAAATTTGAAGTTTCTCTTGTATTGTAGAATCATACCTTATATTAAAGAGCCCATTAAATGGAGCATTTCAGTCTTTAAATGACCTCATTAGGATAAATGGTTCTGAAGTTATGGCCAATTTGATATGCGTGTTTTGAATAGGCAGTTTGGACAGATTATGGACACCAAGGAAGAATGGCACAAAATTTAATAATTTCCAGTTTCAAATTCAGTATTTTCAAAAAAAAACATTTTCAGTAACCCTTGAAAACGAACTACATGATTTATACAAATACTCAGAAGAAGAATTTATAAATACGGCTTTTCATAAATGCATTCGGAGATCTGGTCTTGTGAAATTGCCTTTTTGTTCTATATTTCTTTGTACAAATCCAAGATGGCAGTCATGGAAGAAAAATTATGAACAAATTTGACCAAAAAAATGTATCACCAAATTTTGACAACTTGTTATATTAGTCACAAAACATGTAATAAAGTTGATTTGTAGTGACGATTTTTTTTGTGCGAGGTTTCCGAATTTTGCATCCAAGGCCCAAAAATTATCAAAGTCCAAAAAAGTGCAAAATTCGGAAACCTTGCATAAAAATATATTGGATGAGTCAAGTTTTGTATATTATAATAATAATATTGAACCAATTTCATGTGCAATATTAAGATATTACCTTGGTCATTGCAGAGTACATTGTGCATGTAGGCCTACGGTACTGCATAATTCTGAATCCGATTAAAGTGGGTCTAAATTTCATCATCCAATATGCACCCCTAAATAGTAATGAAATTTTATGAAATTGCACATGGAATTAGATAAATATATATAGTATAGTATACAAACAGTTTACTCACCTAATAAAACTTGGAATTTGGACTAAATTTGCAGTAAAACCACACTTTAATGCAGATAACCTGCAGATTTCTCTTCAGCTTGCTGTGGAGGGAAAACTATGGGTATCTCAAATCATAAACTCGGCTACAGTAGATGGGAACTTCCTGTTAGGTGATTAGCCAAATTATAGATTTATTGATGGATATTTAGGGGTGCATATTTGGACTTCATTAAAACATGTTTTTGCCAAAGTTACAAACAGGCTAATATGAGGTACTACTGGTGCACTGTGTGTGCACTCAAGTCAAAATCCATTGGTCAGTGTAGGGAGATAGTCTCTGTGTGCATAGCTCCATTGAGATTGTGTGTGTGTTCAGTCTTGCATGGTAAACATAAAAGGTGTCCAAAGGAGAATGTGTTCTTGTGCTGGTCATCCCTACTAGTAGCTCCACAGCTCTTACATTGATATGCACTCAACCGTGTAGTGTAATCAAAGACTGTGCGGAGACAATCACTGCTTGCTTGAGAGCTCTTGGACGAAAATGTGTACTCAGGTGTATCGAAGTGGAACCAGTGCGCATGATGGTTTACAAGAGAATCGTTTTTGTATAAAAACCTTTCCATATGACTCAATTAATCGCAGTATTATTATATAGCGACAATCCTTTGATTATTGAAAATTATGTTACAATTAACAATTATTGTACCTGTCAGTTCATCAATATAAGCTGGTCTAAGTAGGTCTATTAACCTACATTTAACACAACATAATAATCAAAATGGCTACCTTAAAGTTGTTGTCATATCAAGACCAAACATTGTTGACGCTTCAGTCGATGAGGTAGATAGGAAAGCAACGCACAATTCGCGCGGGAAATGTAGTTTGTATGTGGTGTAGACGGCAGACGATTTATACCTCAAAAATAGCTCGATGTGGTTCGCGTGATAGTTCTACACGCCTTTTAGCAATTCAGTTCCACCGCACTGATATCATGAATAGCCTTTAATAACTATTTTTGTTTATGCTTTTTTTTTCTTTACTGTACAATAATTTAGGGACAAAAGTACAGGATGTGACCAATGTTGGATACGCGTTCCCGCCAATGAAATCAATCAACCCTCAAAGTCATCTATGTGCCAAATTAGTCTTCAGCGTGGCAATTCATAATAATTTTGACAAAACATTATGCAGTTACTGTCCGTTTTTCCTATTCAGTGCACGCACAGCGCTCCAATTGATGATTGACCTTTAGCTCACTCACTGTACTGTAGGTATCAGCAATAGACTAGTTAGTGGGCTGGTGGGAAAACCCTTCACCCAATAATAGCCATAGAGGCTCACATGTGAATTATAATGTTCATCCTTAACATACTACAATTTGAAGTAAAAATTGTCACGGGAAAGCTGTTGTCGAGCTGTTTTTCCGAAGAGAGTCTTCCAAAATTTCATAACAGTCGGACGTGTAATTTTAATGGCAAATTGTGCTCAACAGCTGACTCGAGATAGCTCCAACTTCGAGCGAGCACCATCGTGTGATCGGTTTGATCAATTTTCGCCATAGAAGCTGTAAAAAAACTTCAATTCTTTCCCTCTATGGTCATTTAAAATGATTAAAATGCGATTTTGGGAAGATTGTTGTCGAGCCCTCCCAAATATGGAGTTCTGACTGCCCGATAGGGAGCTAAAAATGGAAAAACTTTTTCCAAACCGTGTTAAGTCTAAAACGACATGTTTCTCATTTACTTGTGTGATACGATCACAATACATATGACAAGTTTGACATGAGTTGTACCATCAACATGGCTGGATAACAATATGCAGACTTTTGTTCTCATTTCGGGAACAAAGGCCACGCTCAGTATTGTAAATGTGCGTTTGCTTTGTAATGGTGCATTGTTATATTTTTATTATTGTTTGAGTGAGTTTGCACTTGATAAAAATCACCACTTTTTAATTGATTCTTGTTACTTTTGTGCATGTTTTCTTCAGTATCTATATGTCTGCAACATCAAAAAGACACCTTGGATATCAAATTAGCTCATTTCCCTGTTTACGCCACTTTATAGGGTATCAATATTGATATTTCAAAATTGACGCCATTTACGGTATGGTTTTTGCATGTGCTACGCCATTTAGGGTAGGATTTTGCATGTGTTTCGCCATTAAGGGGTGCAATTTGGTTATGTGCAAATTCGCCATTAGGGGTGCATTTCAGAGGTGTTCGGACGCGGTGGGAGGCACTTTGGTGTGAAAGTGACCCCCCCCCCTCCCCACGGAACAAAATGTGACCAGCTCCAACAAAACCCGGAACAAGTCGCCACGCATGTTTTTGAGTTATAGGCCTTTAAAGATGACATTCCCATAAAACAAATCAAATTTTAGAATTCTTAATTTCATGGTATTTGACCTTGGGATTAAGTGGACTGTCAAAGTACTTATTGAAAAGAGGTTAATTTAATCAATAATTGACAGTTGAGCTATGATAATCTCTATTCAGTCCAGTGTAAAGCAGGTAACTAATTAGCGCATTACTCGGAATATCAATTTAGGAAAAATATCAAGGTATCATTTACAAAATTATCCATATATTGAAAAGTATTGATGCTATGTATATAACATAAATAGTCACTCGATAGTCGTTTCACAGTGCTCAATACCAATTTTTACCAAGGTAGAGCTAATTTAATAAAACAATTTTGGCTAAATAATATTCAGCATTTAGTAACTAGTAGTTTCACGCCTCACGGCGATCGTCAGACTATTGCTCTGTTGTTGTTATGATCCTTGATTACGGAACCGAAAAATATACGCAAAGTAGGCCTACGCGGATAGGCCTACGCATAAAGACGCGTGGATATGAAACATACGCAAAGTCGACCCACGCGGATAGGCCTACGCGAAATAGATGTGAATTTCGCGCGAAAAATTTAATGGCACCGCAAATCAAAAATCAAAACAACAACTTAATTGCGCCTACTTCTTTTTTCTTGCGTGGCGACATTTTGAGATAAGTTCGGATTTTTTTGTTTAGGAGGGTTTCTTCTGACATTTTTAGAATATAAAGTTTTTCTTCTAGACAAAGATTGCATTGACCGGATTCTCGTCTCATAGTGTTTGATTGCTTAACTATTTCCCAGATGATTTCATAATTGGAATTAGGCCTACTTCTTTTAAGGTTCCAAACATGTTTTGAAAGTTCAGTTTCCTTTTCATATTTCTCGTGTCTGAAGGACTTCGTATGGTTACGGAATCGATCTTTGAACGGTCCTCCTGAAAGTCCTATGTATACTTTAGATTCCACATCAGATGTGCGGCCTTGTACACTATTGCTTCAGTCAAGCATTCTCCACGGAGGGGACAATTTGCTTTGATTCTACAGTTGCATTTCCTTGTGGTTTCGGTTTGTTTATGAGTCCTTATTTTGATGACCTTATTATTGTGTGACTTGATTATTGACCTCATATTTTTCGCGCGAAATTCACATCTATTTCGCGTAGGCCTATCCGCGTGGGTCGACCTTGCGTATGTTTCATATCCACGCGTCTTTATGCGTAGGCCTATCCGCGTAGGCCTACTTTGCGTATATTTTTTCGGTTCCGTAATCAAGGATCATAACAACAACAGAGCAATAGTCTGACGATCGCCGTGAGGCGTGAAACTACTAGTTACTAAATGCTGAATATTATTTAGCCAAAATTGTTTTATTTTATTATTTTTTATGATGCTATGTATATATATATATATATTATCATTTTAAAGCTTATTAATTGTCCCGTGATTACAATTTTATTCAAATCATGAAAAATGTCCAAAATGCGACTTGTTCTTGGTTTTGTCGGAACGGGTCACAAATAATAGGTTTGAAAATAAGTTCCCCGGAATAAGTTTTACGCTATAGTGGGCTATAGCTTTCAATTGTTCTTCTGAGTTGTGCATTTCATAAAGCTGTTGTCCTATAGGCCTATTATTGTTATCGTAACATATAAAAAGTTGTAAGCATGCGTGTGAACAAAAACGCGGAATAAGGGTGTTTTTTCTACTGCAACAGGGGCCATCGCGGGCTCGTGTTAAGGGTCTCAAAATCATTGATTATAGCAATTAATAAAGGTGTCTTTTTTGACACCATGTGTCCGTGCTAAGTGTAGTTAAATCCAATCACATTCTTTCCCCCGAAATCGTCATAATGAGATAATACTGCCCCAATAATAATAATAACAAAAGATCGCTAAAACAATATCTATAATAGGACAATGTAAAAAGGTGGTCTTTAGGCTGGTAGAAATTATAGCTATCGTTACACTTACTAGCATACAGACACCAAAATATTGTCTGCTGGTTTTGACATACTTAACGTCTTTGTTTCGGATATATATACTGGGGTGAACATTAAAACCATAGTACCTTATACCCTTTATCTCTGATTTAAGACCTCATTTGTTGAAATCAGTTGAGAATTAAAGAAACGGTGATCTAAAACCCAAGGAAAATACGAAATCAAAAGTTGCAATTTAATGTATTAATCAATGGAAAGCACGGCATGTTTCTCTTCTTCGAGCACGCGTCGTTTACATGGTTTATAACTCAATAGAGCATCCAAAATGGAGCAAACTGCAGTGGGATTTTGGATAATCGTTTCTGCATTTCTTGATCGATTTCAACGAATAAGTTTCGAGCTAAAGGAGGCGGATATTGGTTGCTGGTTCTAATAATGACATATGTGACCATCCATCTCAAACCGCTCGTAAAGTCGGCAAATTGTATTTCGAGTTACAGTCCAAAATGTGCATAAACCTTGTATTCATAATGTACCTAATAATTGTCCTACAAGTGTCTCATTTCAATCCAGTCAAATACCAATCTTTAATCCTATTGTTGAAGAGGATAATAAGCTTATACTTATAGTAATAGCTTTAGTCTTTGTTTGCTTTGGTTAAATCTTGTTCAAGTGGTGAGTTAACCAACAATTAACAATGAGAGGACATTCATGAACCTCGTTGACTTGGGGATGATTTGAAGTGACCGCCAATTATGACCATTTGATATTTAATACCAGCAATGTAAAAAAAGAGATATATTGTAGCACCAAAATAATGTACCTTTTTACTGAAGTAGCAAAGTTTAACAAGCCATAACCCCGCTTCTTGATATTGTTTGAGGTCAAATGATATATCATTGTAAAGCTTATGATATATATTTTCTAAATACGCAAGAAAACATAATTGACCAGGGGCCGACTTTACGAGCGTTTCGATGTGGATAGTCACATATCTGTGTATACGATGCGCGATGCGTATGAACGTACGATGTGGACTGAGTAACTATTATGAAGGTGGCAAGTCTTGGAATTGGACACCCCTGATCTGGAATATAATAAAGAACCAACACCTTTGTATAGGCCTACTTCAAATTATCCGATGTATGTTGTCGGAACTTTCACTATGGACCACAATGGCCTCATCCCAATGACATAGTCCAATAACCTCAATTAAACAATCATAGAGCAAAATTTGACCTCAAGTTGCGGAGTATGAGTTTTTGTACCCAAAGTTTCAAAAGTCATTCAATGAATGTACAAATGTATTGGGGTTAAAGAACTGTGCCCTGATAGATGAACATGTTGTAGAGAATGATTCAGGGTGAAAAGAGCAAATGAGCTCTATACATCATTTTGTTAATTACCGTTTGAGAAAGCATAACATTTAGCATTATGTTTAACACAACGCGCACAATTCTTGCAAAAAATATCTACTTTTATTCAGAACTCTTTTATCTACAGATGTTGCTGATTGGTTTGGTTGTTGTTTTTTGAGTGGGGTATTTGTTTGTTTGTGGTTTTATTTATTTATTTATTTTATTCATATTTATCCAGGGTAGCCCAATTCAGCCGATAGCTGGTCTTACATGGGGCCCTGCAATACATTTACATAACATTAAAAGGCAACAGTTTTCAACATGCAATTTATATAAAATATACAACTATTAGATACAAAATTAAAATACAGAAATATATACAATTTTCAAAGTAGAAAGAAATACATCATTAACAAGTACATGCTCAATTTTTTTTAAGACTTGAACCTTTGCTTGAAAGTCTGCACATTTATAGAACTTCTTACATCATTACTCAGTTTATTCCAAACCTCAACCCCACTGTATGAAAAAATGATTTAAAGTACCCAGTGTCATAACCATTTGTGCAAGGCGGTAGAGCCAATAAATTGGACGCAGCTTGTCTGGTGTTCACATTATGTTTTTCATGTACATAAGAAAACCTGTTGATAAGGTACTGTGGTGATATATCGTTAAGACATTTAAACATTAACAGTGATTTGAAATACATTGCACGATTTGGAAGTGATTCCCATCCTAATATAGGAAACATTATATCAGAAGACGTAAGGTAGTTGGCACCCAATATTATTCTAGCACATCGCTTTTGTAAAACACATAATTTACGTACATCTTCATTGAAGCGACCAAACCAAACTACACTGCAATAGTCGAATTGCGGTTGGATAAGAGCCTTATATAAAACATTAAGGGCGTACTACACCCATATATTGGTTTGATTGGTCTAAAAAAATATTTTTTCATATATAGCTAGGCGATATATGCACGAATCATGTGAAATAAAAAAAATATGAAAAACCTCGTGAAAGAGTGTCCTTTTTCACCCATTTGTCTTAAAGTTGGCTGGTTGGTAAGGACGCTTATACGATCCGCGTAGTCTTCTTCACAACCGGGTTCTGCCGTTTCTAACATTCATCGATATTCACATACAGTACGTATTAGACTCGCTACCGGTCCAAAATACGACCTGCCTACTAGGGCTGACACGTCAATTGTATTACCAATAGGAAATACACAGGTCAGACATTTGAGAATAATTCTTTAAGATTTGGTAAAAAAGTTGGTAGCCGCCTCATTATGCTACCTATAAATCAAAAATTTTGTTGAAATAAAATTAAGGATCGAATGCGTTTTAGTGTTAAAAAAGGCAAAATTACCGTCAAACTTTCGCCGAATTCTGCACCCTTGCGAAGCCCTCAGGCGGGTGCACAGTTAAATCGGGAATAAAAATATCCGACCTTTGCGATCAAAAACAACAAATTACAACATTGGACCATGTTTGGACATACTGTAGGCAAAAAACACTATTGCCAAATAATATAGAATAGAACATTTGACATCAACTTGACAAACTAATGAAGAAAATGTGCTCCATAAACATTAAGTAAGTGCGCAAAACAATTCCTATTCAAATGCGTGTATAAAACTGAACAGGGCCGGACGGCTACAAGACTACCGCAGAAGTTCAAAGTTCTCGTGTTGCCAGATTCAAACATGAGCATGTATGCCTAGCACCTTCTCTTGGTAAAATCCCTGATAAAATCAAGAAATGTATGTTGTGCCTCTTCCCTCCCCGTGAAGTGGCGTCATGGGGGGGATCATGGGCGTAGCTAGGAATTTTTAAGGGGGGGGCAAAGGAGTGAAAGGGGAAACCCTCATTCAAGGGGGAATTTGTGACGAAACAAAATAGGCTCAAAAGTACACAAAGACCCTAGTAAAATTCTTCAGGGCGACCGCATCCAAGGGGGGGGGGACTTCCCACAGGGGGTGGGGGTAGCTTCCCCATTGCCCCCTTATGTATGGGCCTACGGCACTGGACGTATGAGAAATGTGCTCAATTCCGCAATTTAAGACATTTTAACAATTCCGCAATTTTAGACATTTTAAATGGTAGGCCCTAATAAAGTAGGCCCTAAGTAGAGAACGTGAACATATTAAATAATAGTAGACCTATTATACCCCGGGTATATTAATACTTGGCTTTTGCAATAATATACTCGCCTACGTGCCAAAACTTGCGGCTTGCCCCTTCTCGGCCTGCTGCCTAAAACTGAATACCGGCTGCCATGTAGGTGTAGGGGGATAATGTTTTGGTATGTCGATAGAGGGGTTGGCATGTCAAAGTGGGGAGGGCAAAGATTTGTTGGCATGGGGAAAGCAATTCACCGCCCCAGATGGCGAGTTGCGATAATATAAACTGAATCAGCGGTGTAAAGCACGAGTATAGGCCTACAATTCCGCAATTTAATAATTAGGCGTACATAACACGGAAAAATAAAAGTTAGCCCGGGGTCATAACACTACTAAAATATTCAATAAGCATGATAAGGGGCTCACTGGGGGATTTCTAAATGGTGTAGGCCTACCAACTGAAATTTCTTACCTCTTGCATTCCCCTTCCCTTCCCCGGCCATAATCGCCTTTGTTGTCCCTGTTTGTTGTTATAGTATTAGTGGTTTATTAGCCAAACACCGAGTACTAAAGACAAAATCTCATCCCGAGAAAAAAATCATCAGACATTTTACACGAATCTGATTACTAGCTAAGCCTATGATAGGCCACCTACATCAATTGGCCTACTGCTGATAGGATCCTATGTGCCAAATATTACATTTCAAAAATACCAAATGACAATTTAAATGACTTACCGGGGTATCCTTCACTTTTAGACATTATAATTAATTTTAATTTTTCACACTTTGCTGGGATTACTGGATAGGCCTTTAAAATTGTATAGATGGGAATGTCTAAATGCGAGCGTAGGGCCTACGTAGCGTGCCGGATAACATGCAGGAAATTTTTCATGATTTTTACTGCGTAATACTGTAGGCATAGGGCCTACCCGTGACGTGACTTCCAAAAGTGTGTGTTATTCAAAAATCAGTCGTGTCCCATTTAATGTGCACCAAATATCGCTTTCCCCCCTTCGATCTGCCCAATTTTCCCAAATTCCTTTCCCCGGCCCGTCTTGGCTTGTCCAATTTTTTTTTTTCATACTCCATGGCTCCGTATTGGGATTGCCCCATGATTTGAGCTTAAAAATACCTAAATATATACATGCATAAAACACGGCAACTGGTTATAACCAGCCCGGAGACAGCTCGTTATAAAAGTAATTATAACGCACGGGTGATGTAGTCAAAATTCGCGTGTCAAAATTCGGATACCGTGGCGAGTGCAGAATTCTATGGAATTATATATTTGCTTTTTTTTGCCTTGGATAGCGACAATGATAGGTAAGACACACAAAATATGAATCCCCTTAAAATATTATATCACTGTATCAATTTTGGAGTTCCTAGTTGAAATGGATTAGAAAATAACGACAAAATAGTTACCAAAATTAGCAAATCTAAGCTTACGAGTCTTATTGAATATGGTGGGTATAGGTGACGAGAAATGCAATTTTTCTCAACATTGCTGTAGTATGGTTGTGGTAACCTGTTACCTATGGCTTAAGTAAGTTTCAGTGAAATAATGTCGCTAGTTACAAATACAAAATATAGCTCAACATTGAAAATAGAAGCATTTTAACCAGTTCGTTTTTGATAGATGTGGAGCTCTGAAAATCACCAAGTTCATGAAGCCATCAGGAACCACTTATTCCCATTTTACATATCAACATTATTTCTCTAATGCGTTGGCAACACGTATCCAAAATTTTAACGAAATCCGTTGATAGCAAGCTTTCCAAAATGAAGTGAATTTAAAGCATGAGTGATGTACCTCCTTTTGGCTTCTATCTTCAAAAGCATGTAAGCTACATTCATACCGATGCCACCAATATAACGAGAAGATTTGCCCCTTCATTTTGCATACCACTTTGTCCATTTTTTTTTTTTTCTCATTTCTTCACAAAATGCAAAAACCGCAAAAAAATGCAATGGGTGTAGTACCCCTTAAGAGTGCGAACGTCAAGAAATGTTTTAGACGTCTCAAGAGTCCTATTTTACAAAATAATTTCTGTATGACTGAATTAACATGATCGTGCCAAAGTAATTTAGAATCTATCTTTACACCAAGACATTTGGCACTATGAACTCTTACAAGTTGACAATCATCAATGGAAACTGAAAAAGCAGAGCATTTATCATTGCGTAACTTAGGCTCACTACCATCGTTTGTTTGTTTGCATCTCAATGTGATATCGTAGTATACCTGAACTGAAATTGTTGCCTTATATACCGTATAGTTCTGCCCATTAATAACTAAAACTTTGACTTTGAAACGCGAGGTAGCCATAGTGACAATAAATGATTCATTATTGTTAGCTTTGCTTGAGAATCTCCAAATGATAATTCATATTCATAAACAAATGGGCTCTTGGCCAAAACATTATTTAGTTGTCATTCTGTACTGTATGATGGGCTGGGCAATATTGTGCACGGAGTATTGGGTAGGAATTCGTTTTTTTACCAATAAAAATACAATCAAACACTAAACAAAATAAATAACAGCATCAATGTTTATGAATAGATAAGAGAATATAAACATGCATAATGAAATTATTAATTATTAATTTACTTGGCCGTGAGACATTTTCGAAAGAATAAAATCATTACATGTTTAATTCGCCGGCAGATCCGCCATGAGCTGTTGATGTGGTAGCTTGTGGTGGTGAACTCAACGACATCGTGCGTGCGCGATGGTTTGAATCCGAACGGTTCTGATTTTTCTTACTTTTATTATAGTACCAGTTTCCTAAACTTCACTTATAATGAAATTACTTAGAAATTGGAGATTACAAATAACCATACGACGATAGATTCGAACCCGACCTGGAATGTCGAAATGTTTCATCCAAAATGCTACTTATACTTCACTGATCATAATGCTGATATGACTGGGGTAAACATAACTCATGATCCGTCGATAGTATGAATTTGTAACCAATCTATCTTTACATCTTTGACACTCTCAACTCATCTGATCATCTTTTCATGTGACGGAAGTGATGCTGATTTTATGAAAGTATATGGTCGAATCCAACGAAAAGTGTACACGGCATGTTCAGGGCCATAACTTAAAAGTATTAATCAATTGGCATTCGTTTTTGTATTGTGTTTATTCGCCTTGATCATACGCTTCGCGCCTTATATAATAAGACCCCCTTCTGTGAAAAACTTAGACACGGAGACCCCAAAACATGCTATTTTTACCCATTTTTTCAAAATATTTCTTAACGTATTTTTAAAAACATCTAAATCAGTTATGAAAAGAAGTCATTGGATTGAATCTAAATTGATTTCCTGAAAGGTGTGTATTCAAAGATTGCCTGTTCAATTTTTCACATATTTGTACATAACTATGAATTTTTTGTGATAATTTTTTGAGTGGTATTTTTTACATTACCTACGAATACAATTTTTCATAGCACTAGATATATCTTTA
Source organism: Amphiura filiformis (assembly GCF_039555335.1). Classification (NCBI taxonomy): domain Eukaryota; kingdom Metazoa; phylum Echinodermata; class Ophiuroidea; order Amphilepidida; family Amphiuridae; genus Amphiura; species Amphiura filiformis. Next base: position 25,572,249 of record NC_092645.1, on the reverse strand, counting down.
AAAATGGAAATCACTAATAAATGCGCAATTGATACAAGCTTTGATATGTCCAATACTGAAATGCATGGCATGCGGACATCTTTATTATTGTGTTTAGCTGCCAGAAATTCTAAATGGCACAAAGGTAGGTTTGGTAAAAAATATGCATTACCTCCGAATACATGTTAAAAGCTGTGCCATTTCCACAAAGTGAGAAAATAGTAAACAATAGTTAAGCAATAGGTGCAGGGTAATACACTCTTTATTTCTACCAAGTTTCAATAACCTGCGTTTAAATATTTCTGAGATGTCAACAATAAAAGCAAGTATTCGTAGGTAAATTTCGGTAACCGAATGTTACCTACGAATACACTTTGACATCATGACAGTATTGTGAAACACCGCCATTCATGCCAATGCCCATATTGGTACATAACGAAGGCCTGTATGTTTGCTATCAAATCATATGTCAATGAAAGTTGCGAATTCACATACATGCCCACCATGCACAACTGAATACGGCTTAATTGGTGAAAACTATGTACTGAAATAGACGACGGTCTGCTCATTTGAATGAAAAATCAGATTCAAAGAAGATTAGAAGGGATAAATACTTGGATTTGTCAACTGTCATGTGTGCTTCATTTTAAATGTTTACCGACCTTCTGGTTTCTGAGTAATTTGTGTCCAAATTGATTTATTCGAAGGTAACTTTTGGCGTTTTCGCTAAGGTTACCTACGAATACCATGGAAAAAAACGACTGTTATCATTGTCTCATGATCTAGACAACACATTGATGGACCCTGGTATAAAGCTAATTGTAGTTGCCCTCAAACGAAAGGCCACAAGACGTAACTGACCTAAAGATGGACTTCACAAGTCTGCAATAACGGTTTTAAGCGATTTGTGTGCAATTAAGCAAATTAAAGTCACTTTAGTGCCTTTGTTTCTTACTTCAATCCTCTTTCAACCGCTGTGAACCGACATTATTAATACATGATAGGGTCTAAAGTATCAATAAACGCACATAAAGAAAATAATACATTCAAAGTGCTTTATAAAATGAAGTTTTGATTGCGATATCCACCAAAAGTATAATTCTTACCTACAAATACTGAAATGTTACTTACGAATACAGCATAATACATGACATGTGTAATGAAGTGTCCCTACCAATGGAAATTAATTGTCAAAAACTTTAAGCGGTACCCCAGGACACTATTATTACCCATATACGGATTCATTCAACAATTATTTATTATGTAAAATTGCTGATTAACTACTTGTATATCAAAATGAAGTGGTCAAAATCTTGCTAAAAGCATCAAAAAATTTTGATCTAAGGTAATAGCATTTATTCATTTGGACGTACCATCTGAAAGAGATCTAAAAACTACCATTTTATTAATTCATTACCATAATAGCAAAATTTAAACCTATAAACTCAATATAGATATTGTTAAATCGCTCATGTTACCTACGAATACCCGGGTTTCTTCACCTTTTCATTGTATAAAGCGTTAGGTGTATGCGTATAATTCCTAATTTTCTTAGAAATATATATCATACTCGTTCTTATACAATGTGTAAATTGATTCATACTCATTTGATAAATAAAATACAGAAACTGACCTAAACTTCATTTTCAAAAATAAACTAGCATAAATTGACTAAGATCATATTGATCGCGTTATAAAAATAAAAACAAATATTTTCTGGTTGAGTTAGCATTTTCCTGACACCCTGTGGTCTACATTACACGAAAAAAACGTTAATTGGAATATTCCATTTGTTTTAGGTTGATTAGTATTGCGATAGTGAAAGCATCCTAGTGGTATTCGTAGGTAACATTGGGTTTTGATATCACATTTACTATCACACGCCCTGGATTTATTTTTCAAGATTAGTAATGGCACTTTTGGTTCCTATAAGGCCAATATGTCATCAATAAATGGGCAAAAGGAAAAAATTGTGGAGACATTTTTATTTCGGACTTTTTATTTTTGGCCCGTGGACACTTTTGGTTGGATTCGACCATATGTGTTTTTTGCATTTCCAACTATTTTTGAATTGTTTTTTGAGACATAAACTTACTGGCAGAATAGTCGTTTTCACTTGTTTTCAAAAAGTTGTTTTCACCTTTTTTTTTACCCCATAATCCTCATTTATCGAAGCCCTGCCCTGCTTCAAATACATTAAACCTTGACTTCAAAGTGTTTAACCAAAAGTATATCTTGGCGCAAAAGCAACATTTTAGTCCCTATATTGGCGAGGGTGGTCTAAAGGAAAAGATCGCCAGAATTTTAAATAACTGGTACCTTAAAAGGTACCAGTTGTTTTCACCCCTGTATATTTTGAATATAGGCAGGTATGTCATAATTAGACCCCGCAGCCAATATCAGCATCTTTTAAATTTAAGACCTCATTCGCTGAAATCGGTCAAGAAATAAAGACACGAAGATCCAAAATTCCAAGAAAGATGCAAATTCAAGAGTTCTAGTTACAGCATGCTCCATTGGATGCCCTATTGATTTATACATATACATCGTGCTTTCCATTGATTAGAGCATCAAAGTGCAGCTTTTAATTCTGTTCCTTCCTTGGGTTTTCGATCACTGTTTTCTAATTCTCAACCGATTTCAACAAATAAGGTCTTTGTTCACGATAAACAGGGGTGAACATAACTGGTACAGCTCAACTTACCGTACTTTGCCTAACCAGATAGTCCATGCCAAAATTGTTACTACACCTTTACATTTCATCGAATCTCTTTTTGATGTCTGTCATTTTGAACATCACACTTGAAAGATGTATGCTATGTAGAAACTTTATTTTGCAATTTCATAATTTGCATATTATTAGCATATTTGCAAGAAAAAACATGAAAATCAATAAATACCTATATTTTTCACAATTTCAATATTTTATTAGAAATTAAGCATGTAGGCCGTTTGTTATGACTTGATGAATGAAGCTGTTAAAACAGATTTTGATATTTTTGCTTATTTTTTTTTGCTTATTTTTCCTTTTTTACCCCAAAATGTGTAAAAATCAACATTTTTTGGATGACCTATATTTTCTTTGAATATTTATCAAATTTCTTAATTTAGGTATAATACAGTGCATAAAAGATGTCAAAAAAATCTGTTCAAACAGATTTCCAATAAATTGTTCCATTTTCCATTTTGGGTTAAATCCTCAATTTTCATGCGCGGGATATTTGAAACATAAAATGAAAACATGTCCATTGCAATTTTTCCTCGAGATGTACTATAATATCAAGGTTACGGATATATTATATTCCCTTCTTATCTTCACTGATCCATCAGATACCTATTGTTATGAATGATCAATGAAAAGGTTCAGAACTGGGCTACTAATGGTCTGTCAAGTATCTATAGTTATTTTTATGACTGTGTCAACTCAAAAATCATGCAAGGTCGAATGTAGGAAAAGTATGATCAGTTGAGCTGTACCTTAATTCTTTTGCCGTCTGTGTGTGCCTTATGGTAAATTTGACTCGTTACCAACGAACGACATTAATTTAAGATTTACGATTATGTTCAAAGAAGAATACTAGTAAACACATCGACAATCGAGAAACTGATGAATTATACATTTAACAAACTCAATGTTTATTCAATTCAAAGTTATCATGAAATTTGGAATTAAAAGGGCATTTCGTGATCCACAGCATCATCCCCCACTTTTCTCAAAAAAGAGATTTTTATATCACTGGAAACCTCTGGCTACATAATGTTTATATACAAAATATTTCTTGCAGATTATTTCGTTCTGGTTCTGGTATACCAGAACGAAATTACAACGCATTGTCTATGGAGAAGTGTAATACACATAATCATGCATAACTCAACTCAACTGAAATCAACTGAAATTTTGGGAATAAGCTTTTTTCGTGGATATCTACTGAAAAATGTCATAAAAAGAGGATGCTAGGGTCACAAAATACTCCTTTAAGTCAAAACACGTTGCGTGTGATACCATCACACTTCATCAGACAACTGACCCACTGGACTGGTCATGTGATAGACGGCTAGGGATACATAGCCGTCTGTCGTATGGACACTATTGTGCTATTAATTGTTTTTAATATAATCAACACATCTTTTTTCTGATACTGGTTTTCCGTATTACAACGTGTTCATACTTAAATATTCAAACATTTAATATCAATACAGAGCTGAATATCACATCTCTCCATGCAGCAACAGTCCTCTACAAAATGCACACCAGCTTGTGCCCACCAGATCTGAAGGCACTGCTGCCAAAGCCATTATAAGTCAGAAGAGCTACCCACTCCAGCTTGTCCATGCCTTGCCATGCTCTCACAGTACCAGTTTCTAGAACTATATCTACATGGAGTAGTCGGAGACGTATATAATTGACAACGGCGCACCATCCTTCAAGGGCAGAGTGCATAAGCATCTCATTTCATGTATCTGATGCTCTAGTTGCTGTACTCCATCATTCTTGCTGTTCATAAGCTGCTGTGAACCACTGATTGGCCCATGTGGTTGTGTTTTGTAGTGCCTTTGTATGATGCCTACATACAAGTTCTTGACTTGTGTCACTCCTCATAGGTTTGAGAATACAAAATAATACAATGACAATGAACTAAATGGCTTCGACGAAAACTTCTAGGTTAGTGGTTCAAGTGCCCAATTGGCAACATCAACAATAGACAGTGCCATTAAGTTTAAAAAAATGTCATTCAGTTTTCTATATTATACGTTGGTAGAACATGTAGAAGAATGGTAAATACAGAGGCTTATATACATAAACATTTTTCTTGTATACATCGCAACGCACGGAGTCTCCATCTGAAAAGAAAGCAAGAGAGAAAAAATAACAAATAGTCATTATAAGCGTACAATGTACAAAGGAATATGCTTACATGCGTCAATGATTATGATTTACAGGCCGTCCCAATATAGTCTTTGAAAGCTATATTATACAACGTAATAAAATGCTAGAATAGAGTTTGTCATTTTCTTTCCCTGATTATTAAAATGGGGCAGATGTGTGATGCTTTCGCTTATACAAGGTGCCCAAAAATAAAAGACCCCTCATTGCGCCCTTTTTTCTCCTATTTCAGAAACGTTGATCAAGTATATGTTGGTATGTAAAGAAGCCTTTACCCGTTAGCTTTAATAAACCGAAACAATTATTTAATAACTCATAACTTTTGAGATATGTTCTTTAAAGAAATGTATCCGTTGTTCACTGTCTAATGGACCCAACGGAACAAAGCTTCACAGGCTTTCTTTATTGTGTTTTCCAGGGTTTTCAAACAAATTAAATCAAATCAAACCGAATCAAATAGTTTTCGATGACAGTTTCAAAATCAATTTATGTTGAAGATCTTTTACATTACCATTGGTACTGTTTGCCTCCACAACATTCTGTAAATATTGACTCTCCCTTAATAGCTCTTTCTCTTCTCCTCCTCTTGCTGCATGGGCAGCAGGCGCAGCAGCCACATTTTAGAATACAAAGAGCAACGATGAGGATCACTCCAACAATAACTGCACCGGCAATGGTACCGACGTAGGCACTGACACTGTAAGAACAAAGGAAAGATGGTACCGACGTAGGCACCGACACTGTAAGAACAAAGGAAAGATGCTAATCTATCAGGTCACAGTTCTTTGACTCCAATATGTCTGTACACTTATACAATGACCTTTAAATGTATTGGGTACATATTCCATACTCGAGGGTCAAAGTTTGATCTATAATAAGCTTGTTTTAATAGAGATCTGTGAAGTGTGCCGTTTGAAATGAGACCATTATGGCCCGTTATAGTGTGTAGCTTTATGGAGCATTGGAGTTACGGTACCGCTCCTTCATTTTGAAAAACATGTTCGCGCGCCCAAGATCATTGGACATGTTGGACAATTGATCTTTTTTAATTGATGACATCATGATAATTGTTTATCTGTATTTTGAGTGTTGTCTAATAGTATTATGTAAAATTGAGTTGCTGTCAACACTTAATGCTCCTAGTGCTCCTGAAGAACTAACCCTAACCCTTGTGACTCCGGAGCACTGTTCCTGACCAGCCCTAACCTTAGCTTTAGCTGGGTTCTGTGCTCCAGGAACACTTTGTATTCATGTACTTTAAGTGTTTAACGATAACTCAATTTATGGCAGTATTATTATATATTATAATGCGACAATCCTTTAATTCTTGAAAATTAATATTTGTACCTGTCAGTTCATCAATATAAGCTGTATATTGACCTTTTCCCTCTATCCCACAATGCACTATTCCAGGGGGTATGACGTAGTTCATCAACCTCATAGATCGTGTGCATCCGATGGTCTTTGCCAGGCCTTTGCAATTATTTTGTCTTAATATGGGCATACTGATTCCATATATACGGATTATCATAAAGGCCGTCGCGTCGATGTTACTAATTATGCAATTATTGAATACACGAGTGATGCAGTTACGGAGCGATGCAGAACATCTGTGTAAGAGATTTTGTTTACGTTTTATTTTCTATCTCCGAAAAAAAAGTGAAACGGACGCCGATAAAATATCACCGCGTGTCCCGTCATTAGTTTTCACCAAAGTTAGGTTTCAAAAACGGGAAACTTTTTTTGGCGATGACACCATGTCCATAAGGCATTGAAATGTTGTTTTTGCCCCCGAAAGGTATTTGTGAAACGCCATTATCATGATAATACATGATTATGGGTTTGCTGGGTATTATGGACAATCCTGATGAGTATATGTACGGAGCATGATTATTTGCGATTCCTTTTTTGTGATGAACCCAGCAAACACAAAACGTTTTCGACATCATTCGCAAAAGGTTATAAAAGGTTGTCAGAAAACGTTTAAATGTCGGGTTATATAAAGGGTATATTAAGAGTATAAAACGTTTTCATAACCTTAAAAACATTTTTGATAATCTACTGCTCAGCAAACAAAAATGTTTCACAGAAAACGTTTAAAAGTTGGGTTATATAAAGGGTATAAAAACGTTTTAATAACATTCCAAAAAACATTCTTGAAAACTTGATACAAAACATTCTAAACAGAATGTTATTTTGGGGTTGAAAAATATTTTGCGAAAAATGTTTGCCCAAAATATTTTCAATAACGTTTTAAAAACGTTTTCATGACCTTTATATAACCCGACAGTTAAAATGTTATTAAAAGGTTTTGATAAAACATTTTAAGAACATTTCTGTGTTTGCTGGGTTCAAATATTTTAACATAATGTTATTTAAGTTGTGATGTGCCTCAGTAATTTAATTTAATTATTTAACTTTGTTTACAAGCTGAATGTATGTCATGAGAAGTGTGAGTCAAGGGAAAACACCTTGGAAGCAGCCATGCAATAGTTTGTGTGTTATGGCATGTTCTGGGGGAATTCCCTTTCATTCATCAGGTGATCAAAACAAACTGAATCAGAGTTATTAATGTCATAGGGGATTTTCCATAAATTATTACTCAATATTCTGTGCATTATTGCACCATCAGGAAAACTCCCCAGGAAGTAATGTAATGTGAAAGGTTAATGTGTATAATTAATCTTGGGAAATCCCAAGCTTGCATCATCTGTGAAGATGTGAATGAAATGATGGTTTATTAATAGATGATGGGTTTTTGCACTAGTATAAAAAGCTGGAGGCTTAAGTTGTGAAACTCCACATGTGTGTTATGGTCTTCGTGCTTCAAAAAAGAAGTACATTTTAACCAGTTTATGTAGCCAATAATTGAGCTATTTTAATACAGCAACGAAGGAGATTGCGAGCAAACAAATGTGCTCTTCCTCATCAAAGGATTAAAGTTCTTCTGTCGAATTGCTGGGTTTGTGAAGGCCACGCATCTGTCAAAAACAGTGGAGCTGTGTTAAAGAAACCTGTTCCCTGGAAAAAGAGTGATTGGTGAAAGAAACACCATTATTGGAGAAAGCAGCGCAAGGAGATATATTGTGGAGAAAGCAGCGCAAGAAGATAAGTAATAGGAGCAAGCAGCATCATTTTCGTGTGAGGATTTCATACGCAAGGATATTTATAAACACAAGTGTACACTGGACTTCGCTGGTTTTCGCAGGACAAGTGAATAAGGATATATTACATCAGTCGTCCAGAACATTAACATTGCAAGAACTCTAGGATCACCAACAAGAAGACCGCTGGTTAAGTACTGATAGAATAAAACTGTAATTGTGTGATTTTATTGTATTGCAATATTGTTGTTATATGTACCAAGCATACTGTGTTTTCAACTAAAGACTTAGATTATGTTAGCTTAATCAAACAGTGTATTTGTGTTGTGCATTCGTGTGAGTTCGAGTAAAAGGTGATTTTGGCCTTGAGTCAGTACGACTCGTACCAAAAAAATTGACACAATATTTGGCAAAAATGTTTGCAAAAATAGTTTACAATAACCTTTTTTTGAAAACATTTAACATGTTTAAAAATATTGTTGTAGTGTGTTTTCATACAAAACGTTTTAAGAGACCTTGTGTATTAAAATCAAAGATGTGGTGGCAGACTTTTAAAAATCGATTTTCCTTATACTTTGCATATGGTTAGACATTTAGTCAACATGTATAAATTTGGTAAAAATTTTACCACTTCACCTATGGTTACCATGGTAACGGCCAAAATATGAATTGACCCAATTTCCCTATTTTTACCATTTTCACAACTGGGAAAATGCTTAAATATTATGTCATATTTCTGTATGAAGAACAGGAATTTAAATCTTCTTCTCCTATACAGTGAAGCAGCCATCTTTGTCCTTCTTAAAAATGATGTTAACATAACAATTGATTATTTTAAAATGGGACATACCGTAAAATAGGGGTGTTTTTGATTATTTAATTATGCAAAAAGTGATTTAAAAATGACGTAACCTCCATCCAAAGTGGTGCTTTAAAAAAAAATTTTTACAGGGCAGGTAGATAAGGTATTGGTCTACCTATCTATAGAAAAAAAAAGTTTTGGTAATTGTTGTACTTGAGAGCAGTGTTGCCAGAAACTTCGAGCTTTTTGTGATTTTTGACATTATATGTAGTGTGGTAAAATAGGGATTTTAAGGATTTACTTTCACTGAAAATCCTGATTAGGGTTGAAAATGTATTCAAGATAAATTGATATCAATCCACCATATAAATCTAAAAAGCATATGACCTATGGCGTACCACGCTCGACTGACACACAGCGTGGTCAGTCACCGAGCTAATCGGGGCTATTGTCAGTAGCCTTAGTCAGATCATCTCAGATGTCCTTCGGCCCATTATGCGACTCAAAACTATTAAACAGGTCGATACAAAATGGCCATGCGTGGCGGTGGATTCAACCTACCATGGCGATTTCTGCCATGAAGATATCGGGGCGATGACACTGTGCGGGAGGTCACAGTTGAAGGCGCTTTTCAAAATGGCCATCAAAAGAATGATATCAGCCACAAATCCTCAGATAATGTTACTGAAAAGTTTGACTCGATGGCTTTAGTCAGGATATTTACATCTACCCTAGCTGTCATGTATGAGGATATTTTTCCCAGTATGTGCAAGACAATATTGATCATTGTTGCATTTTTCCTTGACATAAAGCATCAAGTCCGTTGAGAGAAAAAACAAGGTGTATGACGTCCAAAGTTATCGTCAGATCAACACAATCAAAGCTGTGTTGTGATTTCAAAAGTTTCTTTGCCAACATCGAGAGCAAGACCGGACTAATTGAGCTGATTTACAGTCTATTGGTGTCAAAGAAAGAAAGTACATGTATATGTTACAAGAGTTAGAGTGCAGTGCAGCTATCTTATCATGTATCTTATCAAGTTTTTGTCGTACAGAGAAGGCAACAATGTCAACGCCACTGCCTAGTATCTTTCTATTAATATCTTGATGTAGCTTTACATTACTGCCATCAATACTAAACCAAAATCGGGTCGATCATAAAGTGGCATATCGTGGGCCATCATATTGGGGGGGGGGGGGCCTTGAGGGAGGACACAGGGTCTGATGGGGGGGGGGGGGCACAGGCCGTTTTTCGACAATTTTCCTGTTGGATTTTCTAAATTTTCGGAACGATTGGGGGCATGTGACGCTATGCAACTGTAATCATACCTCATAAGTGACTATTTTAACCGTAGGCCTATATATACTTTTTATTGTATTTTGGCAGCCATTTTGAAAGGCGCCCCAACTGTGAACTCCTGGTACTTTTCTATTTATGTCTTGACTCAATTATACATTACTTCCATCAATATTAATCCAAAATCTAGTCAATTTTATCCTTTATGCGACTATTTTAACCGTATAGCTGATTTTCATTGGAATTTGGCAGCCATTTAAAAAAAAGCGCCCTCACAGCAAAGATCTCAGGATACAAGCTTTTAAACTCGTAAATTCGTGTTTCCCAAGCAAAACTAGTCCAGAAAAACCTACTGAGAATTTCTCCATTATGTGTGGTACCATTTTTAACCTGGTCTAACTCCTATTTTATGGAAAAATGACTTCTGGCAACACAATTTTTCTGGCAACACTGTTGGTCTATATTAAAATTACCAAAACTTTTTTTTAATTTATTTAAGTAAAGTACCACCTAGTGTAGCCACACTGAAAAATATAACATATAAAAAGCACCACTTTAGGGGTTACAGCTCTTTGAATATTGCTATATTTCAGAAAGAAAAAAACTTGAGAAAAACACCCCTATTTGAAACAATGGTATATCCCAAGTAGTAAGGGATGTTTGTTAGAAAACTGCATTTCTAGAAAGCTTATGTATTACCAATCATTTTGTGAAACTCTTGTAAAAGTGCCAAAATAGTCCCAAAACCTGTCATTTGATGTTTTGGGCCGTTGCTATGGTAACGAAGGTGCAGTGATGAAATAATTTTGATTTTTAGACTTTGACCAAAGTTACATCCTGACATAAAGTATGAAGAATTTTTTTTTTTGAAGTCTTCTAACTGTTTTTGATTTTCTTTGATTGTAACGCATTATTACTCTTAAAACGTTATCATGGCCTTTATATAGATGGGGAAACATGTGTCTCTGATTTATCAAAGGCTGAAGCTCTAAACAAACAGTTTTCCTCCGTATTTACTGACGAGAACTTATCTGCAATTCCTAACAAAGGGCACTCTGCCTTTTCAAGTATTCAAGATCTTGACATAGAGTTACAAGGAGTAGTAAAACAACTTACTCAGATAAACATCAACACCGGGCAGGGGGACCAGACAGTATACCAGCCAGGATGCTTCATGATTATGCTACAGAACTTGCACCGATGCTGCATTTCATCTTTCGGCAATCCTATGCAACAGGAACTTTGCCAGATGATTGGAGAAAAGCTTTTGTCACTGGCATATACAAGAAGGGAGTAAAATCTTTACCTGAGAATTACAGACCTGTTAGTTTAACTTGTATTTCATGTAAATTAATGGAACACATAGTCTTGTCGCATATCTCCAAACATCAACATGGTTTCAGGGAAAAGCGCTCATGTGAAACTCAGCTGCTGGAAGCCATCCATGATTGGGCAGAATGTCTAAACAGAACCAGTCAGACTGATATTCTTATGCTAGATTTTAGCAAAGCCTTTGATAAGGTGCCGCACCAGAGGCTTGCTGCCAAATTGCACTATTATGGCATTAGAGGGAAATAGCTCCAATGGATTCAAGGTTTCCTGTCAAACAGGGAACAGAGTGTTACCATGAATGGAACTTGTTCAAACTGGGCACCTGTAAAATCTGGTGTGCTCCATGGGTCAGTGTTAGGACCCACCCTCTTCCTTATCTATATCAATGACATCACTGAAGAGCTGGAATCTACCATTAGACTATTCGCTGACGATAGTGTTCTATATCGTGAGATAAAAGGACCAGAAGATCATGTAGCCTTACAGAAAGACCAGAATGCAGTGTTTGCATGGGTAGACAAATGGCAAATGTCTTTTAATGCCAGCAAATGTCAACACCTCACTGTCACTCGTAAGAAACTGCCGTCAATTTTCAGCTATTGTGTTTCAAACCAAATTATTGAGAAAACGGAAAGTCACAAATATCTTGGTGTAACTATATCTAATGACCTATCATTCAAACAACATGTCTCAAACATTCGTACAAAAGCTCTCAACACACTTGGAATTATTCGTCGTAACCTTGGCCCATGTTCCAAGGATGTCAAATTAAAGGCATACCAGACTCTTGTCAGACCTCAACTTGAGTATGCCGCCACAGCTTGGAGTCCATACACAGCTCGTGATGTAACACCCCTGGAAATGGTCCAGCGTCAGGCTGTTAGGTTCATTTGTGGAGAATTTCATCGAAAGACAAGCGTAACACCTCTTCTGGATCAGCTGCAATTAGACCAGTTAGCCACTAGAAGAGTGATGTCTCAATGTACAATGTTTTATAAAATCCATCATGGTCTAGTTAACATCAGCTTTCCACCAAACATCAGGCTTCACCCAACCTCTGGAAGATCACACAATTTACGCTACCTTCCAGTCTTGGCTACTCGCAACACCTACAAATACTCTTTCTTTGTGAGGACAATTCCAACTTGGAACAGGCTACCTGCGGAAGCAGTTGCAGCACCATCTGTCAACGTTTTCCAGGCCATAGCTCTGCCAGCAGTGAGGGTCTTGCAGCCTACTGCTACTCACCAAGTCATCTAAATCAGCTGTCCAGTTCTTTTTACTTGCACCGTTTGTTGTTCTGCACTCTGCACATTTCTGCACATTTATGAGCATCATCACCTTACTCCTTGGATAAGCTTCGCTTTGTTAGGAGAACAGCACTTGAAGATATAACCCGACATTTTAATGTTATTAAAACGTTTTTACCGAAACCAAAAGCCAAAATATAACTTATTTAAAACGTTTTTGTGTTTGCTGGGAAGGCACCAGCGGAAATGTCTGTATTCACATGGTATTCCAGAATATAATGAACATAACTCTGTACTCCCCCGGGGAGATCATGTATTTTGCGACACTCATACCCCCCTGGAATAGTGCATGATGGGAAAGAGGGAAAAAGGTCTATTGCACGCTTTCGACCCGGATGCGAGAAAAAATATTCGTAGAAACATATCGTTATGAACACGGCAGAGTGCCGAATACGTAAAATTGCTGTTCTGAGTAAACGGCGTTTGAAAATCTTGGTACCATTCCATTGGTCCTTCTAAAAATTTAGAACATTCGTGAGCGCTCATTTGAAATGTATATAGAAGTGAATGTACATGAATTGTTGGCACTACTTGCATGTTCTGAAATAATCGATATATCTCTCAAAACGCGTTTTAACAGCTATTTGGCTTTATGCTGTATCCAAAATGTCTCAACCACTGCGTAGAGTACGCAGAATACGAATTCAATTTGAGGCTTTTGTGTAGAAATTACTGGTTTAAGCTATGTAGATTTAACTTGCTATAACGTTATGAATTAGGCAGAGTGACGAATCGAGAATTTTGAGCAAATTGAGTTTGTGTATGCTTATGATTATGTTTATTGTTATTTTTGCTTTAAAATCATCGAGTTTTTGCTCAATATTACAGGGATGACTATTTATAACTTATCGTTATGAACACGGCAGAGTGCCGAATACGCAAAATTACTGTTCTGATAAAACGGCGTTTGAAAAGCTTGGTAGTTGGTACCATTCCATTGGTCCTTCTTAAAATTTAGAACATTCGTGAGCACTAATTTGAAATGTATATTATAGAAGTGAATGTACATGAATTGTTGGCAATACTTGCATGTTTTGAAAAAAAATCGATATATCCCGCGTTTTTAAAACAGCTATTCAGCTTTATGCTGTATCCAAAATGTCTCACAGAGAGGTGGAATACGCATTCAACTACGTGTAAACCATAGCACGCATTCTTGATTTGGGGCTTTTGTGTAGAAATTACTGGTTGTCCTAAAGCTATGTATAGACTTAACTTGCTACAGAAGTTATAAATAGTTATCCCGGTAATATTTAGCAAAAAACTCGAGGATTTTAAAGCAAAAATAACAAAATTGGCCTATATTTTGCGTATGATTTTCCGGGATTTTCCAAATTCACGGGCGCGCACTGACATTATTAAACCACAGCAATATCATGTGGAGAATGTTTGTACTTATTTTGGTATCACTGGATAGAAGATACCTACAGCTACACGTTGGTATCAAATATATTAGTATAGTAATAATTATATTTATAATAATTATATTTATTTCAATTGCCATAAATTACAAACATGAAAGTGTTTTTTTTAAATGACAATCCAGGAAAGAAGAAGTAGACTAAACCATGCATGTAAACAGTCCAAGCACAGTGTGTTCTTCCTTCCTGATTATATTAAGTACATAAAATAACAATAATAATATAGATACAGGATACACATTAATTAAAGCAAAAACATTTGTAGGAAAATAATAAATGAGTGACTCACTCTATTACATAACTTTTGCACACAGGATGTATCACAGTGCACAAGATAGGCAGGCAGCAACAAAATTTAAATAGGACACGTAATACGTCGTATAGAAAATTCGGGGTTTCCCGCTATACAATACTATAGATCAATATGGTTTGTATAGCTAAGTATACGATTCGTCTCTCTGCCGAATTCATTTATCGCACTTAGGCGCGATTCGTCCAAATCAAAATTTCAATAAGTACGTCGGTGAGTAAGATTTACCATTAATTTTTGGTGGAAATAAAAGATAACCTGAAACGTAATCATAAGCATACAAAACTCAATTTGCTCAAAATTCTCGATTCGTCACTCTGCCGAATTCTTAACGATATATATACTAGGCGGTTACCCGTATTTGGCGGTTCTCGGCTGTCGCGATTACCTGGCTGATGGTGACTTTACTCACCAAGTTTTATGCCCATAGGACAGTTTTTAAAAATTTGACCTCCGATGACCCCTTGTGACCTCGAAATGACCTTCAAAAAGTTGGCTTTAAATGTTGACTGTACCCACCACGTTTCATGCCCATAGACAGTTTTTAGTAATTTGACCTTGGATGACCCTAAAATGACCTTCCAAAAATTTGACTCTAAAAGTTTACTATACCCACCAAGTTTCATGCCCATACGACATTTTTTCCTCATTTGACCTCAGATGACCCCTGCGTGACCCCGGATGACCCCAAAATTACCTTCCAAAAATTTGACTATAAAAGTTGACTGTACCCACCAAGTTTCATACTCATACGACAGTTTTTACTAATTTGACCTCAGATGACCCCTAAATGACCTCGGGTGATCTTGGCCCATTAACCGAAACAAACTTGTTCTGTCTGAGGTCCAGATGCACCCACAGTTTTTACTAATTTGACCTCAGATTACCCCTGGGTGCCCTTGACCCACTAACCAATACAAACTTGTTCCGTCTTAGGTCAAGATGCACCTACCCACCAAGTTGCATGCCCATATGACAGTTTTTACTAATTTGACCCTTAGATGACCTCTGGTGACCTTGACCCTCTAACCAATACAAACTTGTTCTGTCCCGGGTCAAAACGCACTCATCCGTCAAGTTTAAGGAACGTGCGACCCCCAGTTCCTGAGAAAAACAGTTTTTACTAATTTGACCCCTGGATGACCTTCGGTGACCTTGACCCACTAACCAATACAAACTTGTTCTGTGTGGGGTCAAGCTGCACCCACCCACCAAGTTTGAGGAACGTGCGACCCCTAGTCTCCGAGAAAATAGGCGGACAGACAGACAGAGTCACAGACAGACAGACAGAGTCACAGACTACCAGTATTATTATATAGACTAGGCGGTTACCCGTATTTGGCGGTTCTCGGCTGTCACGATTACCTGGCTGATGGTGACTGTACTCACCAAGTTTTATGCCCATAGGACAGTTTTGACCTCAGATGACCCCTTGTGACCTCGAAATGACCTTCCAAAATTTGGCTCTAAATGTTGACTGTACTCACCACGTTTCATGCCCATATGACAGTTTTAGTAATTTGACCTTGGATGAACCCAAAATGACCTTAATTTGACTCCAAAATGTGACTGTACCCACCAAGTTTCATGTGTATACGACATTTTTTGCTAATTTGACCTCAGATGACCCCTGGGTGACCCCGGATGACCCCAAAATGTCCTTCCAAAAATTTGACCATAAAAGTTGACTGTACCCACCAAGTTTCATGCCCATACGATAGTTTTTACTAATTTGACCTCAGATGACCTCGGGTGATCTTGGCCCACTAACTGAAACAAACTTGTTCTGTCTGAGGTCCAGATGCACCGACCCACCAAGTTTGAGGAACGTGCGACCCCTAGTCTCCGAGAAAATAGGCGGAAAACAGTTTTTACTAATTCGACCTCAGATGACCCCTGGGTGACCTTGACCCACTAATCGATACAAACTTGTTCTGTATTAGGTGAAGATGCACCTACCCACCAAGTTTCATGCCCATATGACAGTTTTACTAATTTGACCCCTAGGTGACCTCTGGTGACCTTGACCCACTAACCAATATAAACTCGTTCTTCCTCATACCAAGCTGCACCCACCCGTCAAGTTTGAGGAACGTGCGACCCCCAGTCTCCGAGAAAAAACAGTTTTTACTAATTTGACCCCTGGATGACCTTGGGTGACCTTGCCGCTAGGTGACCTCTGGTGACCTTGACCCACTAACCAATATAAACTCGTTCTTCCTCATACCAAGCTGCACCCACCCGTCAAGTTTGAGGAACGTGCGACCCCAGTCTCCGAGAAAAAACAGTTTTTACTAATTTGACCCCTGGATGACCTTGGGTGACCTTGACCCACTAACCAATATAAACTCGTTCTTCCTCATACCAAGCTGCACCCACCCACCAAGTTTGAGGAACGCGCGACCCCCAGTCTCCGAGAAAAGAGGCGGACAGACAGACACACAAACACACAAACAGACAGATTCTGGTGAATTATAGTAGGATTAAACCCGTAAAAATGACAAAGAATTAATGAAGCTCGCCTGAGACACGAGTAATATATCTATTATCCTACTTTAATATAAAACATTTAACACAAAATAATAATCAAAATGGCTACCTCAAAGATGTTCTCACGTTAACTCCGAACACCATTTTGACGCTTCTCGATGAGGTAGATGGAAGAGAATCGCACAATTCGCGCGGGAAATGTGGTTTGTATGTGGTGTAGACGGCAGACGATTTATACCTCAAAAATAGCTCGATGTGGTTCGCGTGATAGTTCTACACGCCTTTTAGCAATTCAGTTCCACCGCACTGATATTATGAATAGTCTATTTTCATGATTTTTGTTCAAATATGAACTGTTTTGGAAAAAAATACAGGATGAATAATATTTGAAAGTATTGGTAAGGTGAAGCCACACTCCGCCCGTACATGTTTTGTTGGTCTAACCTCAGTCAGTCAGTTGCCTCGTCCAGACACTCACGGGTTTGCGCTTAAAAGTGCAACAAGGAATCTGAATCGGCCAATAGACGATTAGCTGCCCTGTGACCATTGTAGACTTAGTAAGACATCCTTTTTGAAGTGCTAGAATGGTAAACACAAAAAAAGGGAGTATCGGATTACATGGGTAAGAAAACCTGATAAATTAAACATTTAAGAAAGTATTAAAGGAGTATTTCGTGATCCTACAGTTTGTCCACTCTGAAGTACAAAGTAACAACGCGCGCGTATACAGCGCGAAAACAGTGCGTACTGCTGAGGTATGCGTGCCTTCGAAGTCGGCACAATGTGTGCGTCCGCGTCGGTACTTTGTACTTCAGAGTAGACAGACTGTATAGCATCCTCTTTTTATGACATTTTTCAGTAGATATCCACGAAAAAAGCTTATTCCGAAAATTTCAGTTGATTCCGATTTTGCGTTTGCGAGTTATGCATGATTATCCTAGCAAACACAAAAACGTTTTTAAAACGTTTAAATAAGTTATATTTTGAGTTTTGGTTTAGGTAAAAACGTTTTAATAACATTAAAATGTCGGGTTATATAAAGGCCATGAAATCGTTTTAAACGTTATATGAAAACACACTACAACAATATTTTTTAAATGTTTTCGCAATGTCATTGTAAACTATTTTTGCAAACATATTTGGCCAAATATTTTGTCAACACTTAAATAACATTATGTTAAAATATTTGCACCCAGCAAACACAGAAATGTTCTTAAAATGTTTTTACAAAACGTTTGAATAACATTTGAATGTCGGGTTATATAAAGGTCGTGAAAACATTTAAAAAAGTTATTGTAAATATTTTGGGCAAACATTTTTCGCAAAATATTTTTTCAACCCCAAAATAACATTCTGTTTAGAATGATTTGTACCAAGTTTTCAAAAATACCCTTTTAATATATAACCCGACAGTTTTAACATTTAAAAATGTTTTCTGTAAAACATTTGTGTTTGCTGTGCAGTAAATTACCAACAAATGTTATTTAATGTTATGAAAACGTTTCATACCATTTATGTAACCTTTATATAACCCGACATTTAAACGTTTTCTGACAACCTTTATAACCTTTTGCGAATTATGTCGAAAACGTTTTGTGTTTGCTGATAATATTACACTGCTCCATAGACAATGTGTTGTAATTTCGTAGTTTCTTCTAATTACATTGTGGTCCTTGAGGCACGAATTACACTTTACATTTAGAATAAATTATAGCAACAAAAAATAAAGTATCAAAAACAGTACTACGTTATACGCCCATGCCCAGTGGCTGCTTATAATATTACACACTGTACACAGATCTCTCATCAGCTAGCTTTCCAATACCTTTATATCGTTTTTTTAATATATTAAAGGGTGCTAAGGCTGTATTTTAACTTGCAATTGATGACCAAGGTCCAATTGCAAGTACATTGTAGAATAAAAATTATTATTTTACATGTCCCGGACCGGGGTCCCGGATACATGTAATGCACACATGATTGCTACAGTGATTGCTATATATAACCAACAACGTATGCATGTTGTGTTGTGCTGTTACCCCTTACTGTACAGTGCATAGGCCTGGCATTCGATATTCTAAGCTGATATTATTTTTGTCTTTCTGATGTAATATTATAACAAATTGTAACCTTACATATATCAACAAACACAAAGCAAGACTTACCTTGAAGTGAATGACATATTCTACAAAATCTTGATGAATTAATTCCAGGACATTTTGTGGCAAAAACGTAAAGGTGTGTTGCTCTGGTGTAGTGAAGTATAGGAGCTTATAGGGCCTACGGAAATAACTATTAAAGGGTCATGTGGATTGGCTTTGTAACGCAAGAAGTCAGGATCTTGTGATCACAAATCCAGACTTCTTGTGTTCCTGACTTTGGCAAGCAAAACGAGTGTGGTTATAATAAAGTTGTATGAAAATGATTTATTTAAAAGGCGAATAGTCAGTTATGAGCTGTGATTGTCTGGTTATAGTCAATGTCAGCGGGCACTTGTATACTCAGTATTGCCAAAACTTTTCAGCGTCAAGGCGCGGCGCATTGACTTGCCAGGCCGCGGTATAGGATTCTCAAGTAGCCCAATTTTTAAGCTTCCAAAAAAGCGCCCAATACCGAATATTTGGGCGGATTTATCCGAATTTAGAACGCAAAACACCCAATTGGGCGGAAAAGCACTTGACTTTAAAACTTCCGGTACTTACTGGGAAGTTACTGACCGATCAATAAATAGTCACAAAACCCATTGTAATTTCAATTTAGAACTTCAAAGACTCAAAACATTTATAAATCGGCTAAATTGAAAGGAAAATACATCAAATTACTGCCGCGGCCTGAGACTGGCAAAAGTAGCCCAATTTTAGACAAGTAGCGGCATGCTTTTTTGAGTAGCGGCAAGTGATGCCAACGCCGCGCCTTAGGCGCACAATTGGGCTACTTGGCGATCACTTGCCGCTACTCAAAAAAGCATGCCGCTACTTGTCTAAAATTGGGCTACTTTTGCCAGTCTCAGGCCGCGGCAGTAATTTGATGTATTTTCCTTTCAATTTAGCCGATTTATATTTTAGCCAATTTAGCCAAGGTTTTGAGTCTTTGAAGCTCCAAATTGAAATTACAATGGGTTTTGTGACCATTTATTGATCGGTCAGTAACTTCCCAGTAAGTACCGGAATCTTTAAAGTCAAGTGCTTTTCCGCCCAATTGGGTGTTTTGCGTTCTAAAATCGGGTAAATCCGCCCAAATATCCGGTATTGGGCGCTTTTTTGGAAGCTTAAAAATTGGGCTACTTGAGAATCCTTTACCGCGGCCTGGCGAGTCAATGCGCCGCGCCTTGACGCTCAAAAGTTTTGGCAACACTGCAAGTGATCGCCATGCAAGTAGCCCAATTGTGCGCCTAAGGCGCGGCGTTGGCATCACTGACTGTCCGTGACTGACACAGGATATAAAGCATAGTATTAGCAACAAATTATTGAGATACGAAATCCTTTTGGTTTTTAAAGAATTACTATAACAAAATAATAATAACTTTAGAAATCGAGGCCAGGTTGGTGTTTAGAATGTTAATGTCTAGCATTCAAACACTTTAATGTTTATATCTTAAACGTGTACACACATAATTATATGAAATGTGTTTATGAATTGTTAAAGCGCTTTGAGGCTGTTTACGGCATAAAGCGCTATATAAATATCTACATTTATTTATTTATTTTTTTATGATGAATACTACTGTAGACCTTTATCTTTCTAAACAACAATCTGTCCTCGATTTCTAAACACTGTTTTTGCAGTGTTTTCCTATACACAATACAGTGCTCTCACCATTGACGCGTGACCTCTACAAATAGTGTATGTTAGAAGTATACACCTATCCGACTTCGCCATTACTGCGGTGTCCCCTGATGTAAAACTGCGGTGTCCTGAGGTCGGGGGTTCCATCCATTATTTATTTTGTGCTATATAGTATTGTACCCGGGAATTGTACACAACAGTGATATTCAATACACAATCATGAGTATTGAATTACGAATTAAATCTCCCGCTCTGGTACATCTGTGTTGCCGTCAATAGAGGGCCAAATACAGTAAACGCTTCTCGAATTGGTGTATAGGCAATTGCCTAGTTAACGTCACTGTGGGAAAAATAACCGGAAATTTTTAAAGTACTCTTCAGAAAATATAGTTTGTAACATGTCCTAAATTTTTAGCTACTTTAGATATTTGGAAATATTCGCACTTTGGTGTTAGTGTATGTTATAAGTAATAGAACATTGCCTAGTTAACGTCACTGTGTGAAAAATAACCGGCCCATATTTAAAGTACTCTTCTGAAATTCTAGAAAATATAGTTTTGTAACATGTTCTACATTTTAGCTAATTTAGGTGTCTGGAAATATTCGCACTTTGGTGTTTTAGGAAGGATATGTAAACGACAGATAACACCAAAAAATATGAAGAAATTATTTCCAAACCGTATTACGGTCCACAACCATTATGTTTCTCATTTTCAAGAATGCTGGTTAACAATATGCACACTATATTATCTCATTTCGTGAACAAAGGCCCACACAGTATTGTTACCTTGCGTTTGCTTTATAATCGTTCACCCAACTGAAACTATAATACCAGCTCATTGCTCATTGCGCAGGTAAAACAGAAACATATGTAGTGTGGATTTAACCAGAGAAGATCTGATGTAACATAGCTGTTTTCAATGAGTGTTATCTTGGTTTAATAGCTTTTAATGGGGTTTAAGTCCTGCAAAGGTCGTGGTGAATTCTACTGTAGACATGGCTGCATCATGTGGGGTATTTGTGTGTGTGCTCGTATGCTCAATTTGATATCGTAGAAAACTAGCTGAACTGTATCTCTGTCCATTAATAAATATTTAACATCGATATTGAAACGAGGTAACCATGGTGACAATAAGTGATTCATCAACAGAATTTCGAGATATCGGCAAGTCCCGGCAACTATAGAACAATATAGTCCAAGGTGCCAAAGTGTTGCTTGAACTTGCTTCTATAGGCGTATTTGGTCTATAATAATGTACATTGTGCTCATTAAAAGCCAGTTTGCCGAACCTCGAAATTCTCATTGATTAGATACCCGTTCAAGTTCAAAATAAACTGGTGTCTAGCTTTAATGACAGTTAACACACCAGGAAAATTTTAGATCATGAATCTACCGAATTGCACGTGCAGCTTGCGAACAACATGGTACCTAGCGGGATTCCTTTGTATTGCGCTTTGGGCTGATACAATAATGTATTTTATGTATAACAGAAAGTTGTCAAGATCTAAAATAAATTAATGAAATGCATAAAAATGTTAACTTATTTTTCATTTGTCTGTTTTACCCGTTCGTTAGATCGATAGTACCGGTATATAAATCATTTAGCGCTAATTAACTTTCCTAATTCTCGTCCACTCACACTTCCCTGAGATCGTCAGTCCACCTCAGTAATAGATAGTTCTTACAATTAATTAGAGCGATTATCCAATACAACTAATTCACCCAATTAATCAGTTTCCCCTGGGCCCAGTTCATAAGATACGATCAGTGTTCATTCTATGGTCTTATTATACAGGATCTAGGCCTGTAAATGACATTGACTTCTCAGTAAATTATACTGAAGTATGATGTAAAAATGTTTTGAATTGGAATAAAGATCTAACTGAGGAGGGGCTTGCCTTCATCAATATTAAACCCTCTTTTGATTGATATCCTCTAAATATCGATTCAAATGATTTACTACGGTGTTCACCAACTACACCCAACCGGACGCCCTCCTTAACCGCTCATCATCACCCACATGACCAACTATACACCACCGACCGGCCAACCTCCTTTAAACGCTACGCGCGCATTCTTTCCAAAATCAAATAGGGGAATCAAGATTCAATTATTATATATACTATATTACAAAAATTGTTCATTAGAATTTTTTTTAACCCTTTCTGGCATAATGCCCTTCAATAGATAGAATTAAAGTAATAGAGTATAGATAGAAGACAGAGAGCTATAGTTTAGTTATGTGATAAAGATCCTGTATACGACCATCATGCGCGTATTTTGGAGGGGGGCTTTGGGGGGCCAGCCCCCCGGGGTCAAAGTAGGGGGCGGCAAAAACGAAGGGGCGGCGGAAGAAGAAGGGGCGGCAAAAACAGGGGCGGCAAAAACGAAGGGGGTGGCAAAACGAATTAGCAAATAAAAAAGGGCGCAAAAAATTGAAAAAGCATATAAAATTTTGAAAAAATGTTGTTTTTAGGGCGCTAGCGCCTGAAATTTTGTTCTTTTTGCTTTTGTTCTTCACTTTTTCAAACGACCGTGAAAAAAATTGGGTCAACCTTTTCGAGATGTTATAAGGAAGGGGCGGCAAAATTGTTTCTTCTTCAGCCCCCCGGGGTTGGGCCGGCCACGGTACGCCACTGACCATGGAAAAATCCTACCTGTATCAGGTATATCCTGTTTAACTGGATATTTTCCACTTACTATCACCCAAAGGGAAGTTATAAATTAAGGGCGTACTGGTTGTCTTGGGAGAACTCTGGGTGTATGAGGAAAAATAATTAAGGTGGACTGTCAGGCATAGTGGAATTGCTAATTCAGTGAGTGATAGATAGTGCAATAAAGTTTGAGCGTCTATAAATTCATCACGTCTATAAATTTAAAGCGTCTATCGAGAACTACGCTCTAGAGGCTATCTTACTACTCGCTCTACAAATAACACAGCGCTTTTGCTCCAAAACAAACAAAAAAAAACATATGAAAGACAAAATAAAAACAACAACAAAAATTACACATTTGGAAAAAGGAACGTCTTGAGAAGCCTCTGACATAAACAGGGAGCTTGTTCCAGTGCTGGGGCCCGAAAATGGTGAAACAGCAATCCCCGGCTCTTTTATTGGAGCGAACTGTATAGATAAGAGCCTTGTTTTGTCAGATGATGAGCGAAGCCTGCGACTGCTTCTAGATAAATCTGGATGATTATAAAGCGTGACAAGATCTTGTAAATATGCCGGAGCAGTACCTGATATGCAGTTGTATATGTGCAACATGATCTTGAGGTTAATTCTTTCTTTCACCGGGAGCCAAAGGAGTGTATTCAACCTAAAATGGACAGCACCCCTTCCACAATAACAAAATCAAAATTTGACGGAAATCGAACATTAAGGCTTTAAATCTCTTGCGTGGAGTGGTGGAATCACTGGACTGTATTCATGTCCAATGAAACCAAAAACTCTTCCGACTACCACTGAAGCCTCTTTCAATAGGTGACATCCCGCTATCTCTAAGGTCCGCTATCTCTAAGGTTCGCTATCACTAACGTGTAAAGTCTATGGAGATCAGAATCCCGCTATTTCTAATAGAGAAAAGGGTTCGCTATACCTAAAAAAAGGTCCGCTACTTCTAAGGTTCGATATCACTAATTTAGAATAAGGTTCGCTAGTTCTAAGGTTCGATATCACTAATTATAAATAAGGTTCGCTATCACTAATTTAAAATAAGGTTCGCTATCACTAATTTTGAATACGGTCCGCTATCACTAATTTATTGAAGGTTCGCTATCTCTAAGGTTCGTTATCACTAATTCCAATAAAGGTCCGCTATACCTAAGGTTCGCTATCACTAATTTTGTTTCAGGTTCGCTATCCCTAATTAATTAAGGTTCGCTATCTCTAAGGTTCGTTATCACTAATTTCGATTAAGGTTCGCTATACCTAAGGTTCGTTATCACTAATCTTAAATAAGGTCCACTATCTCTAATTTTAAATAAGGTCCGCTATCTCTAATTTCAAATAAGGTCCGCTATCTCTAATTTTAAATAAGGACCGCTTTAGCGAACTTTATTTGAAATTAGAGATAGCGAACCTTATTTAAAATTAGAGATAGTGAACCTTATTTAAAATTAGAGATAGCGAACCTTATTTGAAATTAGTGATAGCGAACCTTAGAGATAGCGAACCTTAGAGATAGCGAACCTTATAGATAGCGGACCTTATTTAAAATTAGAGATAGCGAACCTTAGGGATACCGGGATTGTTAAAATTAGAGATAGCGGACCTTATTTTAAATTAGTGATAGCGAACCTTAGAGATAGCGAACCTTCAATAAATTAGTGATAGCGGACCTTATTTAAAATTAGAGATAGCGAACCTTATTTAAAATTAGTGATATCGAACCTTAGAAATACCGAACCTTTTTCAAAATTAGTGATATCGAACCTTAGGTATAGCGAACCTTTTTCGTAATTAGTGATAACGAACCTTAGAGATAGCGAACCTTAGAGATAGCGAACCGTAACCCTTTCAATACTTGAATACACAATAGGGTGCTCAATATGTACCAAGTACATGATCTAAAGATCTGTTTCAAAAGTAACGCAGCTGTTATAAATACACCTATAGCGTCAGAACTAATAACTGTGTTCACAATACTTCTACCTAGAAAGAAGAATGATTTATTTACGCGCATTTTGATACCCCATTTGTCCAATTTCGTTCATATTAACACAGCAGTGTTTTTAAAGAAAAATACCCGAATTAAAAAGTTGCAGCTATTTGTATTGATTTGAAGTTAGCGCGAAGATAAATGGAGGGTTTTACGTGCCACAATGCTTGCGTAAAGCAGTATACAGATTTTTTATTGTACGTACAATATTGTATGTACAATATGTACGTTATTTATCTATTGCCATTCTATTTCCAGTAATGTTTAAGTTCTAACGAATGTTTGATGACGTAAAATCGATAATATATTTCTGCTAGATATTGTATGTAACATATTATCGATTTTTCGTCATCAAACATTCGTTAGAACTTAAACATTACTGGAAATAGAATGGCAATAGATTAAATAACGTACATATTGTACATACAATATTGTACGTACAATACTGGAGTCTGAAGCCCGCTTAATAACCACGGGTAATAATTATTGATCGCTGTAAACTGCAACTTTTAGATTCGGGTATTTTTCTTTAAAAACACAAATGTGTTGTTAATATTTAACGACATTTGACAAATGGGGTATCAAATGTGCGTAAATAAATCATCCTTGTTTTTATGTTGAAATATTGTGAAAACAATTATTAGTTCTGAAGCTATAGACGTATTTATATATAATAGCTGCGTTACTTTTTGTGCAGACTTTAGTTAAAACTGCATTGATTCTGTCATCACGTCTATTTTAAGTTGATCGAGATAACAATTGTCTTCCAGCGGCAGTTAAGTCTATTCCATTAAACTGGACGACGGGTTTTAATTAATGAGCTCTTAGCCCAAGGTCAATGCCACGGATGTCACGCTATGGTCATTTCTACTGAGGTGACTTAAACAGATCCTGATGTCAGGTATAGGCTGGGGTATAGCTACCGGTACCATGTTCGTTCGTAACCATAACATTGGACTCATTCGTAACCATAACAGTTGACCGATTCAACAATGATTCAACTGGCCACCGTGTCACGGGCCGTGTCACGGTGAAATTGTCAATTGGGATATGGATTTTTCTCTAATACTCAATCAATGATTGCAGACATACACAGGTGATAAGTGCAACCTGCCTGTAGTGCAGGGCGATATATTCAAAAATTGTATTCATCTATTGCTATGGTAATTAATCTTGTTACATCATAACTTCTACAGCGAATAAGCACATTCGTGATATCAAACACACAGTCTGCACTCTTCTTGGGGATAATCCCTTCAAGATGTATAAGGGAGGAGATTATAGGATTACTGGATAGTTGAGTACATATTTGAATATCATATTCTTTCACCCGTTCATAGAATCCGATCTCTCGCAACCATCCATGCGTGGCAATAAGAATAACAGTTGTTATGTAATTTGATGGTGATGTTTAAAAAAAATGAGAACACTGCATAAAAAATGAGACCCGAAATTACAACCAGAACAGGGACCAGGGCCGGCACATCCTCCCTCTCAGCTGTGACACCCTCATCAAGTCATGTGACCCTAGAAACAACGGCGTTCACGTGACGACCACGGAATAAACCAATGTGAAACTAAGTTGAAACTTTTTTATACTGTAGAACATGCATTGTTTCGTGAGCGAAAAAAAAATGTTTATAAATGTAAATATTATCCGCGAATACGAAGACCCTTTGTGTTATAACTATAGTATACAAATATTGACTGCTATGAGGGGTTAAAATTATAGGCCCATCACCGCGGGCCTATAATTTTAACCATACCCCGAATAAAAAGCAGTCAATAGTTGTTTTATATACCAAATCTTATACGTACATTATTAGCACAGGAGACTTGGTAAAACAATCATGGTATATGATATTTTGAAACAAATCATTCCTTAAGACGTTTGATGTAAGTACGGCCTCGATAAGTAGCGGAGGATGTAAACTGCAAGCATATCACATCTTATTTGACGGGCAATAAAAAGTACTTGTTGCTTCAATTCCTATTCGGATATTGAAGAATTAGATAAATAGGTAAGAATAGAGATATGCCTGGAGCTATAGCGGCAACTATCCGATCAACTAATAAAGCTATTATCTGACATGGTGGTGACGATATACATGATACACTAAGCCAAAAAAGAAACTGACAATTTTTCACAAAGTCGTATCTTAAAATACTGTGCATCAAAATGAACCAAAATTACACACAGGATTACTTCAATAGTCTATACTAAACCATGTCAGTTGTGCAACTGACACAACAGCAACATGCACTGATATTGATTCCTGGACAACATTCACAGTCCAATAATTGGCACACAGCATAAGATATATGTGAGAATGCGTATAAGATCCTTACACAGATGACAATTTACAAAGAGTAAGTGGAATAGTGTGGAACGGGCTGATTTCTGCTTTTCACGCACTTTATTCAAGAAACAGGTCTTGTTCTATAAACTATCCCACTAATTCACAGATTTCTCGTGCTGGGTGCCATTTATTGGGCTGTAAATTTGCTGCAGGAAGCTGTTCCATGTCAGTGCATTTTGCTGTTGTGTCAGTTGGACAACTGTGTCAGTTGGACAAATATGTCAATTTGTCGATTTAATGCAAAACAATCGTCATCATTGGAACATAAGAAATAAATTGAATTATATCATAAGTATTTAAGGCAAAATGATGGTCATAAGGCAACGAAAAAAAACATATTATACGGGCCCGACTGACCCAGATTTTTGCAAAATTCATAACTTTATAAATAATTTTGTTATTCTTTGCCAAAAAATGATGAAATAATATTAGTAACAGAAGGCTAATTATGAATAAAATACTGGACGGACCTTTTGAATTTTGCGAATTGTCATCCAATCTCATTGGACTTCATTTGGTAACTGCGAAAATGCTCCGGTAATGACCGTAATCCGAGGCTGGTCACGTGTCAGCTAAAGTCCAATGAGATTGGATGAAAATTCACAAAATTCAAAAGATCAGTCCAGTATTTTATTCATAATTCACCTTCTGTTTCTACGACTGTATGATTCATAATATATTGGCAACATAATGCATTGTTTCGGATGAACGTAGCAGTAATAAACACAAAGAGTATCAATTTTATTTATCCATCAGGCATTAGATAGCTCGTTTTCCATTATGTCATAACTAATTATTTCTTACAGGTATTTGAGAGGATATAACTGTGTTTAAAATAGCCAATGACACACATACCTGAACTTAATAAAGGTTGATAATTTAATGATGAAAACGAAACGTCGTAGAGAGGAACCTTTCAATGACGGCACGGCGGATTGAAAACACTTGATTAATAAAGTACGTTTTTGTCTGCAATCGGCCGAATAAGGGCACACCATTTGATTGGGGAGGGGGTGTATGGGATTTTTAAAAAAACTTCTCCCACTTGTGAAACGAAAAATAAATCACCTCACTGATGAGTAAAATACAATTCCGCCGCCTTCGGCCGCGAAAAAAAAATCCGCCTGACCCAAACTCCCACCCCCCCTTGAATCAAATGCCCCTCCCTTAGAATTAAATGGAAAGTAAATACATACCAAAACCTAACTGTGAACGATAACATTTAAAATTGCAGCAACAAAATTAACGATTGTGCATACTTTTGATACGTCATTTGTTTTAAAGCTCCGACAAATGGTGTCATGGCGATCCTTTGTTAAATGAATTTTGAATTTTTATTTTTTGTTTTTGTTTTTGTTTTTGTTTTTTGTTTTTTATCATCCTTTTGTCATGTCATCCATAAGACAACATGGACATTCATGTTCGGCATTACTAATCCTCATCTGTTTAATCATAGGCCCTCAACTACGGTCTTAGATTTTCAAAGGGTCACTATGGAAACAATTTTGGAGCTATTCAAATAAAATTATGTATCAAAATGAAATGGGATTTATTCAAGCTTCTTTTTGTTATTTCATCCGGAAAATTATTGATGCTCAGCTACTTGGGCAATATAGTTCACGTATTTTTGTAAACAGATGAAATTTCTTTTGGATCTACTTAAAATGGACGCAAAATAGAATACATGGTCTAATGGTTTCATACATGAGCAGAAATCACAAAGGCATAAATGAGCCAGGTCTTGGTCACATTAACAATTGAATGAGAAATGAGATTTGAAAGTAATAGAATACCTTGAAGCTATTGGGTGGGGTGTTTTTTTCAGTGCAATATTATAGCACCCTCCGCAAAGTCAGCTTTGTATCGGAAGCCTTCGCAAGAACACACACAAAAACTGTTTCCATTTTGTTAAAGGTGGGTAACCTGATTGACAATCTCATCCCCACTTTACCATGTTTACGCTGAATAAATGTCGGTAATTCCATTAGGAATTAGTCACATTTACAACAAACATTTACATGTTCTTTTTGCATGAGTGCTTGAAAGGGATGACGTTTTATATTATACGTAAGTTTTAAAGAATTTGATTTTCCAAATATATCAGGTCACCTTCCTTTAACCTTATGGTGTGGAAACCTGAACGGCAATCTAACGGGGACCCCGTGGTCTACAGGGTATGATCCCCGAGGAAAAAAGAGACATGTAGTGGTAGCGTCACGTTTTGGCAATTTGAAAAGAAACATCGTTTTGGTGCAATTCATTGTAATATCGCAAAACTATATAGAGGTCTCGGGATGAAATCTTTGACCCAACGGGGATGTGGCCCATTTTAAAAATATGAATATTATTATGAAGGAAGACATCGTCAAATATAACAACACATTTTGTGGTTATATATTTTGCAAACTCACGCCCATAATTTTTATAAGCAAAAACGCAACATGATAAATGTGTTTCTGTCTGATGGTCAACTAGTTTACCTGCTTGATCCAACTCCAAACCTGTAAAGTGTGGTGCCAATTTGTTGAACATGTTGAATGGGTGGGATAATCATCTGAACCGGATGGCGGGGATGTGACTTCAATTAAATGTTGGCATTCATAATGGTCCCATGATTGCATATACCTTTTTCTCGTAAATATTAGCACCAATCGCACTGAAAAATGGCATCAAGATAAACTTCCCAATCATCAATTCCTCAAATGAGTGATTAGCTCCACAGCGACGCCGTCAATTTTTAACATAAAACAGTGGATCCACAATATACGATATTAACTATTAACATTATGATTCTTTCTGAATACTGACATGGGGCGAATTTGTAACAACTTGCTTCCATATTTCACTATTTGGGGGATTGGTCACACAAAACAAAACGCGTGTGTTGCTTTTATCACTTTCTCCACTGATAACGTATAAGTTGCTCAAGTGTCCCAGATAATGCATCCACGCGAACCTGACCATGTTCTTATTATTTTTGAGAAGTCCTTAAGAAATCTATCCCCATAGAGAAGCAAGGTAACCACCTTTTGTCAGTATTCAGAATGGATCGCATATTTATTCATTTCAGTAATCTTGGACTTCAGTAATCTTCAGTAAGAATTGTATCAAATCTATGAAATCATTACCGGCATCCATCACAATATCGGAATCAGTGCAGTATAGTTTCTGCAGCATGATATACGTTTCCATAACTTCCATACAGGTGGAAAGTGTCTGCTAAAGTTATGCAACCCCTAAGGGCGATCGAAACACTAACTATATTTTAAGTTCATGAGGATGGCATAATATTAAGAAGTTCAATATTTTTCTTCCTTCATAACAAGCTTTCCTTTGTATTACACCTGAAACGAATCTTCCCTTCAGAGATCATAGAGGTGTCATTTCTACAAATGTCCTCATCTCATTTCATTTTCTGTCATCATGTTATATCATGATAAGTTGTGTCAAATGCTTTTCTTAATCCTGAGGGTGGAATCGGATTTTCAAAAATTCAAAGTTTAAGGTTTTTTGTTTCTCTAACTAATGCGGTTATTCCTATAAAATTAGGATGCACCCTGCTTCGATATAGGTCATATAGAGTTATCCGGTCGTTTACATTGAAAACGTTATTAAGATGTCAAATGAAATCATCACTCTTTGATGATAACAACACACATTAAAATCATACCTTGTATTGTTTTGCTTTTTGTTGTATAGTCCTTATTATTTGTCATGACTTTGTTTATATTATGTGGGCAGGGGGGCATGTGCTCTAGGCGCCACCTTAAGGGGCGCTGAATTGACCAACATCATCGATTCTGCTCCCTGGCCCCCTCCAAGAGATGAAAGTCAAAATATTTTCACATGCTTCGCGGGCATTTCAGCACAAATAGTCATTTGAAAGATCAATTTAAGACCGATATTCAACTTCATTATAACCAAAATTAATTAGTGGTATTTGTGCAACTTTCCGCGCGCAATTTCGTTGTATTTTTCTGGAATCGGGAGTAGTATGCTAAAGAGCATCACTAGGCAATTATTGGTAGGAGCGTAACGGGTTTTTTTGTGACGTTACTATACCTTTATCAGAATACCGGCCGCTACCAGTCGTGGTTGACGAGTAGCGGCAAAGATGCCTGCAAGTTGCGATAAGATATCGGCAATCGCTTTTCTGTGAGCCTTTGATTACTAGCGATTTTCTTTGTAATCACATCATAACTTCTTGGTCCCCCGGAATTTTGAGGTGGAGTGTCTTTGGGAGCTGATGTCGTACTTTGGGTCTTTTGGAGCTGTGAACAGGGAAGGGGGTCTTTTGGAGCTGCGAACAGTCAAAATTAAGGGTCTTTTTTGGCTCCGTGGTTGAAAATCAATTGAAAAAAAAACCAGAAATGTGAGCGATTAAGGGATCTTTAAGAGCTGAAACTTGTAAAATTAAGGGTCTTTTGGAGCTGCATGTTGGACACATTTGGGGGGAGTTTCAGAGCTGCGAAATCAAAAAGGGGGGTATTTCTGGGGTAGCATACCCGCATGGTCATTTATTTTAAGCCCCCCCCCCAGCTTGCCGATGCGTCATATAACGAGGGACGCAGGTTTACAGGTTATTTAAACATATCGGGAGGTTAGTGCATAAAGGCACTATCTGTTTATTATAGCTGCCTTATAGACATTTAATAATTTCCGCATTCTATAATGTATGTATATCTAAAGATACGACACCTGGCAGCTATACAGATTGGTATTGAGACACCTGCATTCTCGCAACGGTCCATAGACGTTTCGAAGAATATCAGACAAGTAGGAAACACAATTTGAAAACAAGGACGTATCTCCTAATAAAAATTATGCAAGATATATAATGGACCGGGATGGAAAACAGTACAGGGTGTGTCAAATCCAATGGAATAGGCCTATATATAGGCCTATGTTCAGAAAGATGCACATTCTTGCAAATTACAATTTTCATTATTGCTTCAAAAGGTCATCTTTATCATCACCATTGCCATGCCAAACGTACTAAAGGCTGCAACAATACATTTTGTGTTCTATTATACGTAGGGGAAAGTGGGGTAATGCCGGACTGTGGGGAATCCCGGACACATCGATTGCAGCTAAACGGAGAAGGGTGGCACTATTACACTACCTTTAATAGCTGTATTAGCTACCTCAAGGTGTACCTCACGTGTACTACTACTACCAGCGCTTTGGGTCTCGTCTTTCTTTGTGAAAATTACGAAAAAACAGAAATTGTCATTTTTGACTTTTTATCTGAAAAGTGATTTATTAGCTGGGTGACAGTTAATGCGACAAGGACACAGATGAAGTATGGATGAAAGTTATGTTTGATACTTGATTGTTAGCTGGATGTATGAATTTTGGTATCTTAAAAATGGATTAGTAGAACAAGCACTGAAAAATTAAATTGGGACCGTGAGGGGTAATCCCGGACACACATGCGTCTCTATACAGATGGGTTAATGCCGGACACTTGTTATTTCGAAAATATAGATAACACATAACAACAACAGCTCCCATAGTTGTATGCTTGAGGTAACAGAAGTACCTAATACATTCTAGGGATCATCATCCTACTCCACTTTCCTCTTAGCAACAATCATGTGTCCGGGATTACCCCGTGCCCGGCATTACCCCATCATTTTTTACCATTTTGTTTTTTAATTATAACTTATTAACTATAGATGTTGAGTTATTAAAAACTGTTTACTAGTTAGAACATTACTCCTACTTTGCATTGATATGATTTTCACTGATGAACTTTATCAAATCTTGTACCTGTCATGCCTGTGTAGCCTTAACGAAAGGTTCCCGGGATTACCCCACTTTCCCCTACACTATACACAGGTTCCTATTGAGCCCCAGAGGTATATGGTTTTGGGGTACCTTTTCAGCGATTTTGGTATATCGATGGGTGGGTTTTCAGTGGAGACCAATGCGCCCAATTGGGCACATTTTGGCAAAAGTGCCCTTGAAGCGCCCAATTAAATTTGGGTGCTTTCTGGGTGGGGTGTTTTTTCTTGATATACTGATGGGTAGCAAAAACATCAAAAAGCAGGTTTAATTAAAGATTTCTTCTTTGCAAGTCCAATTGAAACACTTACTGTATGGGACGTTTCAAGAGCTAAGGTCTGCTCTTTTCATCAGCCAGATGATGCACTGATCTGCTTGGGTTGCCAGTTGACTTCTTGTTGGTATTGATTGAAGTAGCACTGTCATCACCAGAAATCAATACATCATAAAGGTGGCTTAATTTGAATGTGCCATCAACTCTGTTCATAGATTGGGTGCCCCGCCTCCGGATCCAAATGGATTCCTTGACCCATCTTGTATACTTGTCATTTTCAGAATGAATAAGGTAGTAACAGAAGAAAGTGACAAAGAGGCTGAAAAACAAACCATCCAAACAGCCCTCCAGAAATGTGGTTACCCTCAGTGGGCTTTTGAGAAAGTGGAAAGCGCCATAAAACAAAAGCAGCAACAAGGTAAAGGAAAGATGATACCAACAGAAATAAAGGACTGGTTGTTATTCCCTACGTACAAGGTCTGTCAGAAAAAGCACAGCGGATTTTCAAAAAATATTGCCACAGCAATGAAGCCCATGACCACTCTGCGCAATATTCTGGTACATCCCAAGGACAAAAGAGAAAAGGATAAAATCACAGATTGTGTGTATGAAATTCCATGCCAAGGTTGTGAAGCTACATATGTTGGAGAAACGGGCAGAGCGTTTGGTACCAGAAAACAGGAACATGTCAAATCGGTGGAAAAAACGTCCAAAAACAGATTTACCAGGTCAAACAGGAAAGCATCGGAATCAGAATTTCTCACTTCTGCATTAGCTGAGCACGTAGCTCAAAATAACCATGTTATAGGCTGGGAGGATAGCGCAATTCTTACAACTGAAAATGACAAGTATACAAGATGGGTCAAGGAATCCATTTGGATCCGGAGGCGGGCACCCAATCTATGAACAGAGTTGATGGCACATTCAAATTAAGCCACCTTTATGATGTATTGATTTCTGGTGATGACAGTGCTACTTCAATCAATACCAACAAGAAGTCAACTGGCAACCCAAGCAGATCAGTGCATCATCTGGCTGATGAAAAGAGCAGACCTTAGCTCTTAAAACGTCCCATACAGTAAGTGTTTCAATTGGACTTGCAAAGAAGAAATCTTTAATTAATGGAACACTACAGTCCTGATGAACTTAATCAAGAATATCAAAAAGCAGGTATAGAGACAGTACACACCCTGTATTGTTATACCAATTTTTTGGACACCTTGAACTGAAGCATTTTTTCTTTGTGTTCTGCGGAGGACTATGTAAAGGAAAGAATTCCGTCTAGACAGAGAAGAGATATCACTTCTAGCATAGCAAACAAGGTTGACTCACATCGTACGGGATCATTTAGAATTATTGTGATATGATGCTGCGTTTAGAAGTTAGAACTCGTCACTGTGGAATTTCATAGCGGCAGTAATGTTTTCAACCTTCCATTATAAAGAAACAAGTTTATTTTACTTTATTGTTATTTAATTCATTAGGCAACAAACACCAAAAGCAGAAAATAACATAAAGGAGGCCTACTGAGCTGCCAGGGAGCACTGAAAAGCACAGGGAAGCACTGTCGCCAAAAGGCGCAGTGCCCCCTACTCAGCAAACCTCAAAATAAGTTTACACAAAATATAGGCTATTAATTGATGAAAAGATTTATATAATTTGACACAAGAGCCAAGAAAACAAAATAGCTACAGTAATGGAACCATTTTGAGCACATGTGAGTGAAACACAATCATGTAGGGCCTATGTGAGAGAAGCTGAAGCTCTTTGAAATGTTGTTTAAAAAACTCAAAAACGTCACTGATGCGCCCCAGAGATAAACTGCTGCCCAGCTATTTCATCAGTGGGTAGGCCCCCTACCAATGAAAAAAAGTTTCAAAAAGTCACATATGCCCCTTCCTTTCTTCAGCTCAACAAGTCCTACAATTCTTGAGATGTGCCATGAGGCTGTCAATAAAGGGCTGTTAGTGACACATGCTCTGACAGGTCGTGCTTTATAAGGCAAAAACACTGGTAAGGGTTTCCCATTATTGACACATAACTCAAGAACCACATGACCTGTGAGCTGAATGTGCACTCTCATCATGATAATAAAGAAGCTTTACAGTGAAAATACAAAATTACTTAGTAAAAAGGGAACAGAGCAACTAAATGAGTAAATATAACTCAATATTGATTAAATTTTACTCAACTTGAGTAAAACTCTGTATCAATATTGAGTCCCATTTGGCTAATTTTGTTGCTTTATTCCATTTTTACTCAACATTGAGAACTTGGTAACTGTTTTAGAGTGTAGAAACCCGGGGGTAGAAACGAGCCATGTTTTTTTTCATGCTGCTATAAATGAAGTTTTGGAAAAACGCCTTTAAAAGATGTTGGAGATTTTAGTCACCTCAAGAATTAACGTGACGATGAAAAAAAAGAACTATGTATAAAATACGACCATTTTGCAGGAAAGAACCGCGGTCAATGTTCACACAATAGAGAGCTTGCGAAATGACGTTACGTTAACTTTAACTTTAACTTCTAGGGGATTATAGAGGATTATGTATTCAAACCCAAGGTGGTTTTGAATACATAGTCCTCTATAATCCTCTAGACGTTAAAGTTAAAGTTAACGTAACGTCATTTCGCAAGCTCTCTATTAACAGGGTTTCTCGTCAAAGCTAAGCAGCAAAAATAAAAATAAATAAAGAGGGCGCAATTGAAAGATATACTCTATTAGAGGTCCCTGATTAGCTCGATTTTTGATCTGGGTTACAAGATAGCGTTGACTGACGAAATTAAAACTCTTCGAAATAGGCAGCCTAATCCATCTGTAAGCCATAACAGTCGTAGGCCTACTAGAAAGATTAAGAACCATTTAATCTCTTTTTAGTTTGCTATAGGCTTAGACCAAAGATACTCAATACCATGCACGTATTGAGTACTAGTATCTTTGCTTAGACACTATTCTAATGCCTCATGTGCTCTTTCTCAGTTTCGTCAACTTCGTACATTGCACTTTCTCTATCCCACTAATCCGAATTTCCTAAATAACCATGTATAATGTTATTTTACCAAATATCCCTTTCATAATTTTAAGCCGTTGTCTTACGCTATACCCTACGGCCAAGTCTGGTGACCAGTTTAAGTTCGCATTCAACTTCGCATGTCAGTTGCGTGAGCTGGAGCGT
Organism: Amphiura filiformis; assembly: GCF_039555335.1. NCBI lineage: Eukaryota > Metazoa > Echinodermata > Ophiuroidea > Amphilepidida > Amphiuridae > Amphiura > Amphiura filiformis. Next base: position 25,535,277 of record NC_092645.1, on the reverse strand, counting down.
ATCGCGCCCCGGGGCGGTGGCGCAAGATTCCACGCGAGGCGTGATCTATTGATGGACATGAATGACAGGACATTGATCTAAAGTTTCCATATTAACCAAAAATATCAGTGATTTAGACTCGCAAATGGTGTTGATATATAATTAGTGATAAAATTGACAAGTAAGGCTGTACTTTATTTAGATCAATCCCAAACCATGAAACCACAAGATAGACTATACAATATTATTATGGGATTAACCTGCCACTCCTTGTGTAAGGTGCGTGAAACCACTCACCCAACCACATGCACACCCCGCGCGTCAGCTTGTCATCGCTATGTTACGGTAAAAATTTGGGGGCCGGCTGGCTACCGGGCCTGCCATTTTTAGAAATGTTTTAAAGGGGCATTTCGTGATCCACAGCCTCATCCCCCTACTTTTCTCAAAAAAAGTTGAGATTTTTATATCACTGGAAACCTCTGGCTACATAATGTTTATGTACAAAATATTTCTTGCAGATTAATTCGTTTTGCAAAGATATCGTGAAATTTGAATTTCGTTCTGGTGCACCAGAACGAAATTACAACGCATTGTCTATGGAGCAGTGTAATACACATAATCATGCATAACTCGCAAACGCAAAATCGGAATCAACTGAAATTTTGGGAATAGGCTTTTTTCGTGGATATGTACTCAAAAATGTCATAAAAAGAGGATGCTAGGATCACGAAACACTCCTTTAATGAGGTTGTTTAAAATTACATGTTATCATGGTTATATTATTCAATTGCTCGGTTATTCAAAAGATACTTGTTTGATTGATATATTGGTTGATGATTGATTGATTGATTGAATGATTGGCTGGTTGATTGATTGGTCGATCGATCGAGTGAGGGGTGAGTGTGTGAGGGGTGAGTGAGTGAGTGAGTGAGTGAGTGAGTGGGGGTGAGAGTGAGTGAGTGAGTGAGTGAGGGGGGGAGTGAGTGGGGGTGTGAGTGCCGTGAGTGAGTGAGTGGGAGTGAGTGAGTGAGTGAGTGAGTGAGTGAGTGGGGGGGGAGTGAGTGAGTGAGTGAGTGGGTGAGTGGGTGAGTAAATGAGTAGAGGTGAGCATGAGCCAACCAACGTATTAATGAGTTGGCTGTGAATGCATTGGTGATTGAGTAAGTGAGTGGAGTATTAGTGGCCAGTTTGGCGTGTCGGGTTTTCTTGTTGTTGTTGTTGTTTGTTTTTTTGTTGTTTTTTTGCACATTTTCTCATCAAAGACGCATAAGTATGGTGGACCTTTGATAAGCTTTTAAAATAATTTTGTAATCACAGCTCTCATCATTTACAGCAAAAAAATAATAATTGACAACATCGTTCTCGGGCATCATTCACTTGTTGAAAAAAACCCTTTCAAAACTGTTGAAGTACTGTTAATCTATCTTGGCGTTAAAAGTGTAAGACTCTCCGCCTCTGAGTAACTATAACGCCTCCAGAGATCAGGTTCAATTAAAGTAAGCACAGCTGAAAACATGAAACAGACGAACCAAGTGATTAACTAATGAAAACATTATTCAGTAAAATAATAATAATATGACATATGACACAATTATGATGAGATAATCTTCGTTTTAAGGTGAGGCAGACCGTTAACTATTTTAACCATAGTTTTTTAATCAGCAAGTTTTAAAATCTTTACCCATTACAGTGGCGTACCGTGGCCGCCCCAACCCCCGGGGGCTGAAGAAGAAACAATTTTGCCGCCCCTTCCTTAACAGCCCGAAAAGGTTGACCCAATTTTTTCACGGTCGTTTGAAAAAATGAAGAGCAAAAAAAAAAAAAAAGGATTTTAATTTTAGGCGCTAGCGTCCCAAAAGCAACCTTTTTTCAAATTTTTTTATGCTTTTTCAATTTTTGGCGCCCTTTTTTCTTTGCTAATTCGTTTTGCCGCCCCTTCGTTTTTGCCGCCCCTGTTTTTGCCGCCCCTTCTTCTTCCGCCGCCCCTTCATTTTTGCCGCCCCTACTTTGACCCCGGGGGGGCTGACGCCCCAAAGCCCCCCCAAAAAAAATACGCGCATGCATTAATGATCTAATCACTGTCAACAATTGGCATTGAAACTTAATGAACTTCAATTTACATAGATTAAAAAGCCTCACCGTATGTACGATCCCTTTGGGACAGGTTTGAATTTAAAGAAAATGGATCCAATGTCATATTATGAGAGCGTATACATGGTATAGGGCCAACATTGTTAATATTAAAATCAAAATTTGTATATAGGCCCCCTACTTTTGAAAAAGTAATAGTGCCTTTTATCAACACTTTTAACTCCCTTACTTTTTAAGGAACTTGATCAACCAATCCGCTTTAGCCTATAACACATGCATGAGCAATATTGTTTTGTTTTGTTTAATTCTTTAAGGGAAGGGGTATGAACGTTTGGACAGTATTTATTGTGGGACATTAGAGCACATCAGACATATCGAATTGCATTCTGAATACGAAGAATGGCCTTCTGATATCAAATAATTTTGCCCAAAAAAATTAGGTCTTTTTGGGAAAAAAATCCATATCTTCAATATGAAAGGTCAAAATTTTCAATTGATCGTCGGCTTTTCCTCCCAGCTACATACACTTAAGACTATATCATTAAATTTATAAAATTTACTTCGAGGACTGTTATATCTCCAAAATGTGAAAAATATCAAATTGTAATAATTTGTCATAAAATTTGTATTATATCGTGAATTTCATAAAATTAAAATTATTTGATATCAGAAAGACATTCTTCGTATTCAGAATGCAATTCGATAGGTCTGATGTGCTCTCATGTCCCACAAAAAATGCTGTCGAAACGCTCAAAACGCTCATTCCAGTTCCCTTAAGCCATATTGTAACGTAACATTTTCTCACATGCACGAGCCTGATTCTAGAAATCTCGATTTTTACACTCTACAAACATCTAATTCTGACAAAATCACAGATTTAATAATAAACCTTTTAATATGTTTTATTATTGTGTTAGAAATATTAGTCGAACGTATAATGTGATAGCAGTATCATGTATGCATGTATGTACGCGGCGTGCAGGAAGGTTATAATACATCAAAAGAACCGACCTGATTCACGTTCGTATTTAAAAATAGACATTTTCTTTGTATTGCCTCATTTGTCAGTTTGGGCCATCTGTTGCGGGGGGGGAGGGGGTGGATACATTCTATTTATCGGCAGTCAATTTAGCTCAATCGTTAACATGGTTAAGGCGTTCGAGTATGGTGCGAGAGGGTGCGGGTTCGAACCCTGTTATAGTAGTATGCTCTCGTGGAAACATTGGGTTAGCTTGAAATTCCCTTGACAAGGAACCTAATTGTCTCGTTGTAACCCGTACGAAACTCGGGGAGCTGATCCTGGTTGCGATGGTTATTTGTGGTATATCTAGGGTGTGCGCTCTTGTAGCAGCAAAGTCCCTGATTTGTTGTTAAACATGTTAAATGGTTTATGGAATGATGGGGCCGTAGTGGGCAGCGACAACCTGTAAAGTGTGCTGAGGCTTGTGGATCAACGTCTAGGCGTTGTGCCTGTGCGTATAGCGCACTATAAATCACTGCGCTTTTTTTTATTATTATTTATTATGGAAACGTTACAAATGATAACTTTAACTCAAACGTGTCAGCACCACCTTAATAGGCCTATTCATTTATCTTGCCCATCAATGTCCAGTGAATGTCCACGCTCAAAGGAAGAGCTGACGGAGACCCTTGATAATGACCTTCAGGCCATGATGGACTCTGAGACGGGCTCTGAGACTGACCAACCGGACGGACACACTGCATAGGAAGGGAGACGATGACTCCTTCCGATGTGAACTCATTATTAATCATTCTCAGCTCATGATGTAGGCCTACCTGTTGTTACCATAATTACAATGATTACAGGTGATGTGAATAACTGGACATAATGATGACAAAAATGACAGTAGTGATTCCAAATTTAGCTATAGCAGAATTTGTTCCAGATGCATGATGGTAGAAAGCAGTGTGCCCCAATCGATCTGAAATTTTTGTAAATCCCATAGGAAAAGTGCCGATAAACGGCTTGTGCCCCCAATCAGATCCGGTGCCCCCCATCATGCCCCCCCCAATGTGATGACCCACGCTACGCCACTGGTAGAAGAGAGGAATTTAAGGTGGATGGAATATGAGACGACATTTTCTGAAAATTGGGCAATTCTCTGAGTAGGTCTATATTTTAAACAGAATCTGATTATTTTGAGAAGAGCCAAGGACATTATGCCATTTGCTTGAACGGTTATGGTTTTTAAAATACATCAATTTATAATAATACAAATTATTTCATGATAATACATCAATATTCAAAAATACATCAGTTTTCGTTGTAGCTTATTGTTTTTATCAGTCATCAATACAAATTATGTATACTTTTATTTGGCATACTTTTGCCTTAAAAACTAGGTCAAAGTGGCTATGTTCTAATATATTACATGGTCTACCCGCCCTCTAATTAGCATATTTGCATAATTAGTGAGCTAATTTGCATAAATATTAATTAATTATGCAAATATGCAAAAATAACCCAATGTTGGGTAAAAATTCATGTTTTAATGGAAACGTTACAAATGATAACTTTAACTCAAACGTGTCAGCACCACCTTAATAGGCCTATTCATTTATCTTGCCCATCAATGTCCAGTGAATGTCCACGCTCAAAGGAAGAGCTGACGGAGACCCTTGATAATGACCTTCAGGCCATGATGGACTCTGAGACGGGCTCTGAGACTGACCAACCGGACGGACACACTGCATAGGAAGGGAGACGATGACTCCTTCCGATGTGAACTCATTATTAATCATTCTCAGCTCATGATGTACCTGTTGTTACCATAATTACAATGATTACAGGTGATGTGAATAACTGGACATAATGATGACAAAAATGACAGTATAGTGATTCCAAATTTAGCTATAGCAGAATTTGTTCCAGATGCATGATGGTAGAAAGCAGTGTGCCCCAATCGATCTGAAATTTTTGTAAATCCCATAGGAAAAGTGCCGATAAACGGCTTGTGCCCCCAATCAGATCCGGTGCCCCCCATCATGCCCCCCCCAATGTGATGACCCACGCTACGCCACTGGTAGAAGAGAGGAATTTAAGGAGGATGGAATATGAGACGACATTTTCTGAAAATTGGGCAATTCTCTGAGTAGGTCTATATTTTAAACAGAATCTGATTATTTTGAGAAGAGCCAAGGACATTATGCCATTTGCTTGAACGGTTATGGTTTTTATAATACATCAATTTATAATAATACAAATTATTTCATGATAATACATCAATATTCAAAAATACATCAGTTTTCGTTGTAGCTTATTGTTTTTATCAGTCATCAATACAAATTATGTATACTTTTATTTGGCATACTTTTGCCTTAAAAACTAGGTCAAAGTGGCTATGTTCTAATATATTACATGGTCTACCCGCCCTCTAATTAGCATATTTGCATAATTAGTGAGCTAATTTGCATAAATATTAATTAATTATGCAAATATGCAAAAATAACCCAATGTTGGGTAAAAATTCATGTTTTACCTAATTGGGTTATGTTGGTACAGAGCTAGAGTAAATAATAGTACGCGTACTAAGAAATTTAACTGGAAACTATTCAACTTTTCATTTAGCACTTTACAGGAAGCAGACCATCATCACTAGGAATACGGCAGACATGTTGACCCCGATCACCAACCTGTTGAGAGTTATAGACAAGATAAAAATAAACTCAATCGGGAAATATTTCATTTCATCTTTATATTTAAAGCTAAATTTATACTTCAATCGCTGTAGCGAATTGAGATCTAGATTTGACTTATCAGCCCCGTTCGTTTTTTGCTACTAGGGAAGCACAATTCACTTAATTGGTCAGGGTGAAAGTTGGTCATCTCTGGCGAGCGGATTATTAACTGACGAATGACAAAAGATAAGCAGACTATGCATATTGAAATCGCTTGAAGCGAGTATCAGCCCCGCGATTGTTTTATGCGATGTTCTTTGTGCCGCGGTTGTACTTAATTTTTAAAATAGGGGCCTAGGACTAATGTGCAAACAAAACTTTCAGCCAATGACCGTCACGACGTGTCGCCGATCACGAGAGATATAAATGACAGGTCTGTTAACGATCGCATGTCAGATTGAGATTGTGTAAAAAGTGTATTATAGGCTATAGTAACCGCAAAATGTGAGAAATTTTCACCAATTTTGATTCCAATCATTCGGAACATAATCCGGGAACATAGCCTAATTGGCCTATTCAATTGTGCATTTGAATGAATTCGAGTCAAGGTCTGCTCTGCCTGTGGATATTATTAGCGCCCTCTAGCAAGGTCAGGACATCATTGTGATAATAGGCCCTAAACAGGCTAAATGAGCATTGTCACATCCTGATTTCTCTAGTCAGCCCGGACTCAGCCGTGCTAAATGTGGAAAGAGATCGCGTAGCGATATTTGCATAATTAATTGAAAGAAAATAGCGCCATAGGCCTAACACTTTTTTCACCTCTCCCACTGCACTGCATTTTCATATTTCCTATGCTAATGAGAATTGTTTTAAAGAAATAGGCTAAATGTTATCCAAACGGTTATAGGCCCTACATTTCAAGCTATGTCAGCACTATTGGTGATTCCCTTTTGAACGGAATTTTTATTTATCAAGTAGAACCATGGAACGTGAAGTGAGGGCAGCAGCATAACTTTGGGTTTGGCTGCTGCTCTTGCCAGCAATATTGCCATAGGCTCTCATCTTTATTCCAAAATCGCTGAAAAAGTATCCACATGCACCAGGGAGAACCCCTGCCATTTTCGGGTAGCGATATACTCTGTTTTTCTGCCTCCGCAGGAGGTAGTATGCTTTGAAATTTACACCTAAAATGCCGCACATTGCGCGGCATGTAGGCCGATTGTACAAATTTATATTCTGACAAGTACTCTAATTTCCGCCCAATATCGAGAGCCCAATATATATCCCCCACCTCTTTGCGCCATACATAAATTCGCCTATCGCCATTTCCGAATGTTCAAAAAGGTAATCACGCTTCCTCAGCATGTGCAATAAATTAGCATTAAAATTAATCTTATTCTATAGGGATTCTAGAAACGCCTAGCACGTGGCGCCAATGGCGTGGGTCTATCAAGTTAATGAATTATGCATTAGAATATTTTCAAACTCATATGTTGTATAATTGAAGACCGAATTAAAAAGACTAGCTTGCGTATGCCGTCCTGTAAACCAGACCAAAAATGCCATACTGCGCAGGTCAGCAACCAATCACGGCGCGCCTTTGTCATGACGTCAGACGCAAACTAGTCTTTTTTTAATTCGGTCTTTAATTATAGGTTGTAGCCTCAGCGCTCATCAGCAGCCACACCACCTCAATGCCTTCGGTGTGATCAGCAGCTTTATCGTTGAAGACAAGTTGGAAAACCGTTATGCTGTGGCAATGGGAATACACCTCAAACAAGGTTTAATTTCATGATTACATGAAACCTGATTATTAATGCAAAAACTTTGGCTGGAGAAGTTGAAGCTGACGTTCATGGCGACACTTTGGATGTGATAATTTGACATCATGGATTGTTTTGTGCAAAATTGGAGGTATTTTTGTGCCACGGCGAGTCAGCAGACCGACTGGCATGCATGCTAGGCTCGACTAGGCCACAATCATGATCCGATGCATTTGAACTGCAATGTATGGTATGATACGCCTAGCCGGCCGCGCCTATGGCCGGCTTCATTGCTGCCCGGGCATTGCTGTTCAAATACATGTACTAAAGTATTGCAATTTTATTGCGTTGATATAATTCGGAATAATTCGTTTTAAAGTATTTGCTTCCCCAATTCCCATGCGTGGTTGTGTTTTATGTTCTACTGAGTACTGTTGCAATATTTTGCATGCATACCCATGACCGTTTCAAGACTTTGACTGAGAAATTTGCTTTTTGTTTGTTAAGATAAAAATAAAAATAAAATGCAAGAATCATCTTTCCCCACACAATACTTCTTACAAACAAGGTGTTGATATTGGCCCTTTCGATGCAAGACAAAGCACAAATGAAGGAAACAAAACAAAACCATAATGTTTTTGATTTTTTATTCAATTACACATACAAAAGAGTAATGACCTATAAAAAGACCCCCCTAAATATAATAATATTAATATTATTTTAGTCCTGAATACAAAATATAATAAACAAGCATTAAAAAAATCTGAAACGTTACAATCGTAATTTTCAGTCAAAAAATCCACGAGAAATGACTCTTGATACAACTTAGGCATATATGCATTTAAAAAACAGAAACGGCTGCCTGCATCTGGAACTCTTCATATCTGAAAGTTTGAAGGTCTTATTTCATACATCAGAATTATCTGCAAGATTGCAAGATGGCTTTAGGTGACCGTGGCCCTATTGGCTAATGCACAAATTTAGATTTTCTTTCTATTTAAATAATATGTTAAAGCTTATGCCCTGTAGATTACATTCGGTTCTTGAGATATGGCCTGTCAAAATGGTGCGAAACCAAAACAAAAAATTGGCAACAACTTTCTTTTTTATTTTCTATATTTTTGACAAGTCCAGTTGCCAGATGATTTTCTAATTACATGTATGAATTATGCAAAGTAAAGATTTCAGATACAATTAAAAGAGCTATAGTAGGCCTACTGAGGCATGGTACATGGGTAGAACACACACTGTAGACCTACTACAAAATTACGGTTGCGTTTTGGCAAATTTCAATTTGCATAATTAATTTGGGCCACTTATTAGAAAAGTTGATTAGGGCCCTAATTAATTAATATGCAAATGGAAATTTGCAAAAAAAAAGGCATTCATGGGTTTTATATCTTATTTTGTAGCCGATCTGAACATTCTACTTTGTACAATTCTTGCATATATAATTAGAAAATAAGGCCTACCTGACATCATTGCACAACAAAAAAAAAAGAAATTTGTTGCCAACTTCTTGGTTTCGCGCCATTTTGACAGGCCATATATTTTGGTAACCGAATATCCGATTAAAATAAAATTTTCAGTCTTGTAATCAGGAGAGAATGGACTCACATATTTCAATCAGACAAAAATCTATATCCAATAGCGTTACCTTAAAGCTAGCATTATAAGTGTCTCCTTAACTAATAACAAAAGGTGCCCACTGGTATCTTGGAGGCATTGTCTTTTTTAAAGACATTTCTTGTTTTACATAACGCATATACATGTGGCAAAATCGGTGAATTTTTTATGATCTTTTTTTTTTCAAAATCCGTGTTAAATTAAAATAGAAATCAAAATTTATTTAAAAAATTTATCGCCTCCGGCCCCGGGTAGGCCTACTAGGCCTATTCCTAGTAAACGTGATGCTATCATGAGTCTGAGACACCAATTTGAACACAATTAGTAGATATGGTGCCAACACAAGGGGCCCCAAGTGCAAATATTTTAACATTTCCATGGTAATAGAAATAAGGAAAATCCATGATCATAATCTACATGTACTTTGTTAATGAACAAGTGGGCTATAGCAAGAAAAATGAAGTTTTTTTCATGTTCATTAGTCAAATGACTATTTTTTTAGTCACCTGAACACTTACCCCGTGATTTATTTAGGGCAAGTGGTCAAAACCAGTGCCGCCCTGAAAGAGGAAAAGTGCCCCTGACAAAAATGAAAGGAAATCGAGAAGGAAAAGGAAAAGGGGGGATGAACCGCTTCACCCCAATCATGGGCCAAATAGGGTAAAATAGGCCTATCAAAGTAGGCCTAATAGATAAAAAAGGGCTAAAAATATATATAAAACACACAACTATTTAATGAAAATCGCACCCCAAACCATGCACCAAGATCAAAGGAAAATTTCTTAAAATCATAGGCGTAGATCCCGGGGGATGGGGATTTATCCCCCAATATTTTGCCAGGGGGTGGTCCATACAATCATCCCCCAATGTTGACGCCTAATAATGGGTTTCTGACCAAATTAACCTCATATTTGCCCATTTTAGCCCCAAAAGTGCAAATTTTCGCGCGCTTCACGCGCATTCAATCTACTTTTACACCATATTTCATCAGTTTAGCTTCAAAATAGCAAAAATTTTCGCGCGCTTAGCTCGCATTTATATCATAAACTAATTCTGTCGCCAAGGGGTGCTGGATTGACTATATTTCAAGATTTTTTTCAAACTTCATCCCCCCCAATGTCAAAAAGAAATCTACGCCACTGCTTAAAATGATTAGGCCTAGGCCTACTCAGTTTTCATTGCTTTCTGCAATTTTATGTTCTAATCTGTGCCAATCTTTTACCATGTTCATGTAAGCTTGAAAACTAGAATTGACATCCTGAAATTTGCATTTATGAATATAATATTTCAAACATAAAGCAAGAAAGTTGATGGCATTTTTGTATTCAGATTCCTCAACATACAAACATTTTCTGAAAATTTGAGAATCCAAAACACTACCCTGTTTTACTTTCAACCAAGGCACTCAAGCTATCCCACAACAAGTAATTTTTTCACATTCACAAAACAAATGCACCAGAGTCTCATCATTTTTTTTTTCAAAAACAACAAAATGAGAAATACTCAAATTATTATGGACCACTTTACTCCACTCCCCCAAACATTGCCTCCCAAAGCATCGATATCGCCCACTACTGTAAAATTAGTGACTTTTAGAAACAATATCGCCCAAGCTTAGATTCAGACGTCTGCTGGTTTTTTTTTCGAAGAAGACTCTCGACAACTTTTGGTAAAATTTTAATTTTTGTTCTATATTTTGAAGAGAAAAGTGTCAGAATGTAACGTGTAGGAATCTATATACTTTAAAGGTTGTGTTGACAGATGTTATGAATAAAATGGGTATTCGGTGTGCGTAAAAGCTTAAACTTAAACAGTAATAACACAAGCACGCTTGGACGGTCATGTTTGTTTGGGTGCAAAATTTTGCACCCATGCACACAAAATGTACAGGGAAAAAGCATGTTTATGTTTTCAATTAGAGTTTGCACTAAAAATTACGAAAAGGGGTATAATCCTTCTTGTCTTCCATGAGCAACCGCGTCATATCGGGTATAAGGCTCATTCTTGTATTACAGATTTAGATTATGGGGTCCAATGGTGTCCGGTTATGACCGACACATAATTTGCCCTGAATTTTGAAAACTGTAACCGGTATTTGGTCTATTTGTAATTTTTTATACAAAACAAGTGGGTTATTACTAAAAACTTTCAAAAAAGAAATTGTTAACAGCTATTTTTAATTTTTATTCAGGGATTGAGTTTTAAGGCGTGCGAGTGCGATTCGCACGCGCCTCACGCCTGAAAATACGCCGAGGGTGCGATTTTCGCACACCTAAAAAAAAAAAAAAAAAAAAAAAAAAAATTTTTTTTTTTTTTTTTTTTAAGTTTTTTTTTTATTTAGAATGTCCTGGAACTTAAAAATGTCCCTGAAATATTTTTAATTTTTTTTAAACTTGAAAAAAAATTACAAAAGATTTAAAAAATTATAAATTCATGTTCAAAATATAGGCAAATTTATAATTGATGTTCACATTACAACCTATTTATGAAGTAAAGAAGCATACAAAACAAATGCATTTTAAAATCATTCATAGATTATTATGTGAACATAATTTACAAATTTGCCTATTTTAAACAAGAATTTATAATTTTTAAAATCTTTTGTAATTTTTTTTTTTTTTAAATTAAAAAAAATTCCAGGGACATTCTAAAGTTCCAGGGACATTCTAGGGACATTCTAAATCCAAAAAAAAAACTAATTAAAAAAAAAATTACAAATGACACTAGCAATAAGTCCAAAGTCCAGGGACATCTATGCAGTATACCATTCATTACCCCAGAGCTTTTACCATGGCCATTTAAAAAAAGTACATGTATGTTGTCACAATTGCTAAGTTTTAGCTGAAAATGAAATCATAGTCATACACCAGTTTTGAAAAAAGCACACCTTGGTTTATTTAGGTGTGCGATTTGCAGCACACCTAAAAGCACACCTCGGGTTATCCAGGCGTGCGATTTACAGCACACCTGTCACATTGCAAAACTCAATGCCTGTTTATTACATGTAAGGTCTCGAAAATCATGGACACCACTTGTGACAAAAAAGATCATCTACATCTGGTTGCCTGTTAGTTTCATTTATATATGACCATTGCTTATTTTTTTTGGTCTTATTGAGTGAATAGGATGTATACTAAAATTGTATTATGAAAGAAATGTTAGCGACAAAACATCTGTTAACAAAGACAGCGCTTACGCAAAGTACATATTTTGGTGTCCGCGTTATGCGCGACGTTATGACCGACATGTAAAAATGCAAAATGTGCTATATTTTTTGAAAATGGGGTAATTTGTAAACAACAAATACTTCAAATGATATATTATGACATGTTTAAATATATGACTGACAAATGGAAATTGCAAAATAAGTTGAATTAAAGTTAAAGCTGGATATTGTACGACAAACTGGACACCGAGTTATGACCGACACATGAAAATGAATAATATGTCATAATTTTTAAAAATTGGGTATCTGATAAACAATGAATACTAAAAAACAACAGTGTGATATGTTTAGATAAATTTGCAGGTCAAATACACTTTTCAAATTATGACATAATTACAGATAGCTTGTTATTGTCAGTCATAACTGGACACTAAATATTTTGGTGTCCAGTTATCTGTGACACCACTGGGCACCTTAAATTCTCTCGTGTGCACAAAATTGATGTTATAGAAAGTCATCCACTTATCTATTAGGCTAATGAAAGTTGACCCCCAGTTTCCCGTTACATAGTTTTTCATGACTGGGTAGGTGACTGTTTCATTATTCATTATTCATTATTTTCAAACTTTCATTATCGGTGCAAAGTTAATTACGGAATGCTATGTTTTGAGGCCCAAATAAAATAATAAAGTATAGTAATGACCATGCTTCACTCAATGATATTTTACCAACTTAGTCTTCAAAACAAGTTTTAATTAAGCACATCTTCTTTGGAATCTTCAAATTAACCTATAGGTTGTGCAACATATGAAAGCACCAGAAGTCCATGATAGTCTTTGGAGAACCACTTTTCCATATAAATACACTGTGTCTGTGTGTTCTATTGCACACTACTTTTTACAAACCAAACTTACTCTCCACTAGCACATCTTTGGAAGCAATATTTATACGGAAATTAGTTTGTCTACTTGCACAAACTGTTTTTGATCATTTAGGTTGCACAATAAAATATTGTAGCTGTTCTGTCAAAACTTTAATACTTGACACAGGTCCTAAAGCAGATCTTTGAAAGTAAACTTTTATACATGGAAATTGTATTGTTTTCCAATTTAGGTTGCAGAACAAATGAAAGTTCGAACGTTCACATGGAGGTTGCTGGTAAAAATCATCACAGGGTACACGTATTAATAATAAAACCACCATGCAAGAAATTGACAAATAAATCATTTTATTTATAATTTTATTTTATTAAATACATATATTTGTAAGAAAAGCAGAATAAATTTGACTTCAAACTTTATTTATTTTATTTATTTTGATGTTGTCTATATATAGCGCGCTACATAGTGCACGGTAGAAATGCTTTCATATTTGTTCATACGCTGGTTCCATAAACTTGGCTGCCTCTCTTTGTGTTCGGTCTATCCATTTAGTGGTAGGAGAAACTTAGATGCAGGGAATTTTTAGTCTCCAGTAAATGCGCCCTACGATATTGCCGTTTTACCACATAGTTTAACCCAGCGTTTACAAAGACTATCCGGGCGGTCAGGGTCGGCGTAAAAGTGCTTAAAATACGTGTCGGACGTGAAAGATGACATTAAAACTATCCTTATAAAATTAAAAACTTGAAAAATGTGAAATAATGAAATAATGGAAAATAATGAAATATTTGATCGGCATTTTTTTCTGACCGGAGTCGGGTAACGGGAAACTGGGAGTCAACTTTCATTAGCCTTATGCCACACTTGTGCTGGCCCCACATAAAAATGGCAACTTTTAATCTAAACTGACAGAAATTGCACAAAACAGGCCCAATAATTAACTTTTGGGTCAATTTTTGACCATGTATTTTGACCAAAATGCAAATATGCTGTTTTGAAGGTTACAGCAACTTCTTATAATGTTATTTTATTTTTACATTATAAAAGCTCCTAAACCACATTTAACTTGCAACTTTTTAGCCATTTTGGCATTTATATTTTTTGTTTGGGGTTAAAACATGTTTGGTGTCCGGTTATGCGCGACATTTTAGAGTGATTTCTCCACAGTTATGTGCTTCGTACAGATTTCTGGGCAATCATCGCTGAAAATATTTTGCAGATTTTGAAAGAGTATATAATTCCACTCAATTTAAGCTAACTTTTGACATTAATATTCAATTTTGAAAATTTGACTGTATGTCACACCATTGGACCCCATAATACAAGAATGAGCCATAATCTTCCTTCTAGGAGCAACTACTGTTTGATTGACGGGCAAGCCTCGAAATAAGCAGATCTGGACCAGGTCCAGGAGCCACACATTTGGAAAAAGCGGCTAGTCCTGGTCCTATGATTATCTAGCGAACCAGGAGCCATTTTCAAAGAGCTTCTGCTTCTGCTTCTGCTTGAATACTTTCCAACACTCCAAGTGGAGTGTTGGAAAGTTGGAAAGCCATCTGCCTCCTCTACCAAGCATCCATCCCTCGACCAAGGATCTGTCCCATCTTCGTGGAAGAAAGCACTGGTAGTTCCCATATTTAAGAAGGGCAGCCGATCGTCACCCGCAAATTATAGACCTATATCTCTCACCGCCATTCTGTGTAAGCTATGCGAGCATGTGGTCCATAGTGCAATAATCAACCATCTGTCTGAACATCAGATCTTGTCCGATGCACAGCATGGCTTCAGAAAGTACAGATCATGCGACACACAGCTAATCCTGACTATCAACGATCTGGCCAAGGGGATCGAAGAAAAAGGGCAAACAGACATGATATTGTTGGACTTCGCTAAAGCCTTCGATAAGGTTTCACATAGGCTTCTTCTTCACAAACTCCAGCACTACGGCATACGTGGACCTACTCTTCAATGGGTTACGGACTTCCTCAGCCACCGTACACAGCAAGTTCTGGTTGATAGCCAAATCAGCACTCAAGCCAATGTGTCGTCAGGCGTACCACAAGGCAGCGTCCTGGGACCTTTGCTCTTCTTGGCATTCATCAACGACCTTCCGGACTGCGTAAAGAGCTCAACAACCCGCCTGTTTGCTGATGATACTGCACTGTACAAGAGGATATCGTCCCATCATGATGCTTCCTTACTACAAGAAGATCTCAATGCTTTGCAGAAGTGGGAACACACATGGCTTATGCAATTTCATCCAGCCAAATGCCAGGTGGTGCGTGTTACCAAGAAGCGGAAACCAATCACCTTCTCCTACAGCATCCATGGTATCACTCTTGAAGAAGTGTCATCTGCCAAATATCTTGGTCTCAACATAGACAACAAGCTGAGTTTCAACGACCATGTAGACATCACCACCAAAAAAGCAAATTCCACCCGTGCATTTCTCCAGCGCAACTTCTACCACAGCAGTCGGAGGATTAAGGAGGCTACGTACACGACTTATGTAAGACCTACTGCTGAGTATGCAGCTGCAGTATGGGACCCTCACACTCAAAGAAACATCAAGAAAGTGGAACAAGTCCAGCGAACCAGTGCCAGATACGTTACCAACACCTACGACCGCAGATCAAGTGTTACCCCCCTGCTGAGTGAGCTCCAGTGGCCATCTCTACAAAGTAGACGTCGCCAAAGCCGGCTAACTATGCTCTACAGGATTCACTCCGATCTGGTTGACATCAGTTGGAAAGATCACGTCACTGAAGCAACATCCAACACCAGAGGTCATAACTCCCGCATCTGGGCGCCATATTGCAGCTCGCAAGTGTACCTATCTTCCTTCTTCCCACGCACAAGTAGGGATTGGAATTCCTTAAAGAAGGATCCAGCAGCCTTCCCAACACTCAATGCCTTCAAGATGGCATTGAGGGACGGCTCCATCTAGACAGCAGACAGCATCAAATTTTTAATCAGCACTTCACTGTACATATTTTGCACCTATGATCTCTTGTCTGCGTCATATGTCTGCGCACCCACCACTCTGCAGTGAGTAATCTTCTTTTCAAGAAGCCTTCACTATAACTGGAAGAAGAAGAAGCGGGAAGGAATCTAGTGTGTGCGCACTAGTGAAGACTGCTTAGATGCGTTTTAGGATGTGATCTTGTATGCTTTTCTTAAATGCTAATGGGTCTGGTTGCTGAGTAAGTGTTGCTGGTAGAGAATTCCACTCTTTGATAGTTCTTGGGTAGAAGGAGTATTTGAAAACGTCCTTGTTGACTTGTAATTCTTGATATGAATTTAATGTGGCTTCGTTTGGTAAGACGGTGGGTTGGTTGTAGTATGTTTTGTACTGGCAGGGCCAGATGACCCTCTCTGGCTTTCTGTAGTATGGAAAGTCTATCTATCTTCCTCCTGTCAGCAAGTGTCTCCATGTCAAGGTCTTTCATTAATTTGGTAACACTTGTGCGCTTACTATAGTCACTCTTGATGAAGAATCTTACTGCTCGACGCTGGATCGCTTCCAGTTGGTAAATTTGATCTTGGGTATTAAGGATCCCATACAGCGGAGCAGTATTCGATGGTTGGTCTTATGAATGTCTTAAAAGCTGTGTGTTTGATGTCTTCAGTACAAGAACTGAGATTGCGTTTTATGAAACCAAGTGCCCTATTACCTTTCGCTGATATCTAAGAGTCATTTAAATGTTAATTGTACTGTTTGTACATATTAAATACAAAACCTGCTTTAACTACCAGGTCCAGGCTCTATTTTTTTTTTAAATGTAGAGCCTGGTTCACATGATTTTGGTGTGGACCAGGAGCCAAAATGTTATGACCATTGGGTAAATGGCTCCTGTGTGCCTGGTTATTTCGAGGCTTGTTGACGGGCTATTCCATTGCTCGTTATCTCGTATAGTGTATTTTAGCGGGGCAATGGCAATGCTGGATGTAAATTATTTTTGTCAATGATATAAACTGGTATAATCTTCATAAAGAAAATGTCTTCCATGATAGACATGATCACATTTTAAACATGTGAGGGCGGGCTTCGTTAAGCTTACTTGTGCACCAAGATCCTGTCTTAACTGTGTAATCCAATAGGAAAATGAAGAAAATTTGGAATTTGACCCTCAAAACTCCAACCTAGCATGATTTTTAAAAAATCTGCATTTGAATAATATTTGATGCTATCAAGTAATGAAAGCTACATTTCATGAAACATTAGCACATTTTTGTAAAATGGCCCATCGTGCTCAAAAATTTAGCCATAAAATACATGTACACATGTTAAGACATAGGAAGCCATTGATAATGCTGGGACACACAATTTGGCCCATTTTGGGACATTCAGGCGAGCATACTTTTCCTCATAACATTGCCAATTATAGGCCTACATACATGATTGACCCCTCATTTTTTAAGTTAAACGATTCTCCTTTTAATGAAAGCAATTTTAGATGAATTTATTAAATTTCAAAATTTTATGAACATGCCTATCCATGAGCAACCATTCATTTGGTAACAAAAATTTAAAGCTTTCATAAAGAGTATCATTTTTACTATCTTTTAGAATGCCTAAGTTTCGTTTAATAATTTGTGTCATGTCATTCCATTGATAAAATAAACAAAACATCTTCCATTCACTCAGTCGGACATCCGGGAGCATTGTCCCCTTTGCACAAGCGCGCGCAATCCGCGCATAGCAACCAGCTCGAGAAAGGGGAACTGCACATGTATGCGCTGCACATGCGCACACTGGTTTTACAAGGCTATTTCCTAGGGCTGTGGTCGGCACCGTTTTTTATTGTCGACATGTCGATATAATTAGATATACCGGCGTCGACAGTGTGTCGACATAAAAAAAAATTCTAAAAAAAAAAAAAAAAAAAAAAAAATTTAATTTTCAAAAAATATTTTTTCTCCCTAATGGTCCAGCGCCTTAGACCACTAGGCATGACCTCGCCCTTTAGACGCATAAAAATACCTACGCATAAAAAATCATATATTTGGGTCAAGTGAAGTATAGAAAACATATTTTAGGTTTCCTTCACCGACCTGTTCTTGAAAAAAATTGAAATTTCTATGTAAATATGTATTGTGTTTGGTCCCCGGTCAAGGCAAATTTCGCTGACTAGCAAATGTGTTAACTAAGCCTAAGGTTTGCCTGGCATACATGTACCTAGTCATATGATGTAGTCATTCTGACACCCTGGGAAATTCCATCTTGCAAGCTGCAACAAACAGTCACCCATATCTTGGCGTTACGATCACTGATAAGCTCACCTGGAACAAACATATTGATAATATAACGGCATCTGCTAACCGCACCTTAGGATTCATCCGCAGAAATTTATATTCTTGCCCTCAACATGTTAAAGAGTCGGCCTACAGGACACTGGTTCGACCTTTGGTTGAATACTCATCTCCCACATGGGATCCATATACACAAGTGTTAAATAATAAGATCACAAGTCCAAATCACAAGGTTGTATATGACAGAGTTGCTTCAGAAGCTGGATTGGGAGTCACTTCAGATTAGAAGGAAGTGGAAGCGACTGACCGCAAGGGATGTTCATAAAATTTTGAAGTTCAATATTTTTAGCTGAAAGTTCTTTCATTTGAAAGAGAATTAAATTTACCTAAACAATAAGGGGTCTATCATGTTTCTAGTGCATATACTTTTGAAGTTACAGACAAAAATAGTGTCATCAAATTGCCCAAAATTTTGTGTGTGAAATTGAGTTTCACTGAAAAGGTAAGGCAGCACGACAATTTCTAATATTTCAAGAGGGCATCATGGCAACTGTTGAAAATTTGAGAAGGGCACCAGGGCAATTCCTCCAAAGTGAAGAAAACAGACGCAAACAGAGATAATTTTATAATGAAGGCGCAGGGCTGGGGCACCGACGGCAACTTCATTAGAGGGCACACCATTTGACTTCCTTGGGTAAAGGACATATTTTGAGGGCAGTGGGGATGGGCACCCACGGCAAAATGCCATGGGTGCCGTGGGTTAATTCGAGGGCTGAGGCACATGTACAATGCACACTACTGTATGTGACCCCAGATGACCTTTAGGTCTTTACTGTAAGAAAGCTGTTTTGGATGGTCTTGATTTACACACAAATTGCTTTTGAGCTAAATCGAGCATCGACTTGGTGGAACATGGATTGCACTATGTGATAGTTTATGACCCGGGGTTTATGAATCCAGTATCATGCCAGTACCAACTACCAACATAAGTCAACATCACTTAGGTTTTTCTCCATTGAGCCCCACAGTGATACCAAAATAGGCCAGGGGTGTAGTACTCCATTAAACTTTAAGCTCCTTTACAAACAGCTCCTTTACAAACTTAACAAACTCATTCATATATATCACAAACAGTGTACATGGACCAGCTGTCAAAGGAGTGTATATTTCCAAAACATGATATCTCCACCAGTTATGAAAATTCCCACACTCCTGTAGTATGGTACCACCTTCAAAATGCACTAAAAGTCCTAGTTATGATACTGAAAATTAAGATCCCAAATTTGTACTACTTTAAAATGCAAGTCTAAATATCCACCTGTCTGTCTTCAGTGTGAGTGGGTAACTTCTTATAGCATCTTGTTGAGTTAAACTGTGTCCAGCTGTACATGGATTTCTAGTACAATTTGTACGTTGTATCGCGCCCAGCTTGTCCTCTTGAACCTAGAGGGTGCAGACCGTGTAGTACCTGCAGAACCGGGAATGGTCCCCCTTCTCTTTTCAAATAGCTCTGACACTTTAACATGCACAGGGACAGTATATGTGTGATGAGATAAATGCAGAATACAGTGGATGTGATTTGTAAACTGTATGTCATTATGCCTTTGCCATTCTGCAGTATGATGGATGAAAATTTGGAGGAGAAGGAAACGGATGAAAATCCCCAGAAGAAGTTTGAAAGTCCTCCATGGTTTACTAAGACACACCGTAGAATGTTGAGAAAGAAGCAGAGAAGGTATAACAAAGCAAAAGGATCAGGTGCACAGAAAGATTGGGATGACTTCAAGGTGATCAGGAAGGAAGTCAGTCGGGAATTAAGACGCAAAGAGAATCTACCAGATGAAGGTACAAATCCTGCACATTAGTTTAATTTGCACAATACATTGAGAAATCTGGATCTGATCAATATTCCGAGAAGCTGTAGTACGCAAAAACTATATTTAGCCCTGATAAAAGTGGTTTTCCAAGTAAAGTGTTGGATGCATGCCGTTGGATGCATGCCGACGTAGCAACCTTGTCTTCTATATTTAGCCCTGTTCCTTTTGCTGGCTGAAGTAGCTAGCTAGCCAGGGTTTTAAATGTGTTTGTGTGTACGATATGACGAATTGCCCAGGCAGACTGTTCCAGTTGTGTATGGTGTTTGGGAAATATGAAAAGTGGTAGGAGTTGGTTCTGCCGATGACAAATTTTTACACTGTGTTATTTATCATGATGTGGTTTTTGGAATGGGAAATTGATTCCAGACTCTAAAACTTCCACTGTACACATACATGTAGCATGCAGCCAGAGGTGAATATAGGAAGTGGACACCCTGATTTTGAAGAATAAGGTATTTTTGACCATATTGGACGACGGACGTCCACCCTAAAGACACCCCTCTGGCTAATACCTTGCCGTGGATCAAGGTTGGTCAAAATATGGGGGCGGAGCTGAAAGGACCAAAAATGGCCAAAAGTTGCCTGATAATCACTGATTTTCTCACAACAAAACATCACCTGGATCTGGGAATGGATCCTGCTACAGGTATGGTACTTTGTGTCAAAATCCTCTTGCTGCTTTGATCAGTATAGAGATGAACACGATAATCCATCACTCATTTACAAGAAAATTTAAGTTGATATGTGAAAATTTGTTAACTCTCATTTAATCTATATTTTTTTCTTTTTTTTGAAATTCACAGCAACCAATGATGAAGTTTGTAGTTAATCAAGTTGCTGATGGTGGAGGCCGTCTTGGGACGCTCTCTCTGGTGAGTCGACATGGCAAGGACATCACCATGGACACACCAACTTGTCTGCTGTACAGTAAATGTGGATCTGTGCCTAACTTATCATCTGATGTTGCTTCCAATATACAAAGAACTCCATCAATGATGCAAGTTACTACTCCATCAGTGTAAGTAATTATGATGGGTTTTTTTTAGAGTCAGTTTTCAACCTTTGTTATGTAAGCAGGACTTTCATACCCAAAGGACATTACTGTTGATTCCTATTTTGAGGTCTGAGGAGGTATAAAGTAGAAATTATCCTCATTTTATACAATAGTGGATATTCAAACTTAGTGATAAAATGATACCAGTTTAACTTTAACACTTCAATATTTTTTCGCTTACCTAGTGAAAATGTTAGACATTATTATAGTCAACCAAGCGAAAAATGTTCCAGTGAGTGTAAAAATAGTGTAGTGTTGAAAACTTGTATCATTTTATCTAACGTAATAAGTATGAATATACCCTCATATAAAATGATGCCTCACTTTAGTATTTAAGTTCTTAAAATTACAGCCTGAGCAAGTGCAGGTAGCTGATAACAATTGGATCAATGAAAAAGACAACTTTAAAAAGCAGGATTCACCGAGAAGAGCTCATACATCACTCGCTCAGTCACACTGTGCTATTCCAGTTAAAATCCATACACCCCTATGGAAGACATGACTTGGCTTAAATTTTCACACAGGGGTGTGAATTGCAAATGGGTAACACAAACGGCTGACTGTTTGAAGTCTACACTGGGATAGGCCATATTTTTTGCATACAGAAGATCTGCAGGAGAGCAATCGCTCTCACTTGCCTTGATAATATATAAGTCAGAGAACTATAGTTTGCGTCTGACGATCCTATCAAACTCCCCATATGGCCTGTGATTTGGTTGGATAAACCACCTTAGAAATTTGTATAACACTTATTAACAGTATTTCCTATTTTTCTTCACAGGATTCCAAGCCAAGATGTGTTAGAAGAGCTTGGTAAAGGCCTAGCTTCTTTCATTGGCCAACCAGATGTGCCAATATACCTGAGTGTTCAAGACCCACTTTCACCTTGTCCGACTGGATATAACGAGAAGAATGTGGTGTCGATTTGGTCTACTGGTGGTAGAGTGAAGGTAAGAAGTTATGAAGGATGCAAATTTTCTTACTTGATGGAAGAGTTACATCATGGTTATAATTGATCACCAAAATGGTAGTATGTTGTCGTTGGGCAGGAAATACCTCCTATTTGTCATTAGCCCCTGAACATGTTTAAAGCAAAAACCTCATATTTGTAACCTTTTAGCAGTTTTGTTTTAAAACATGTTCAAGGGAGGATTTTTCTGCCCAACAATATGATGTATACAAGAGTTTGTAAACTGATGTTACTGATCTTGATGAGTTTGTAAAACTGATAGTATCATACTGAACTTGATGCATGTTTTAGTATAACATCATGTTTACAACAAGAATGTGGTGTTGATTTGGTCTGCTGGTGGTAGAGTGAAGGTACTATACGAGAACTCTGTGAGTTTGCAGACTGATGTTACAGATCTTTATGAGTTTGTAAAACTGACAATACTGATCTTGATGGTCACATGTTTTGGTATAATATCATGCAACAAGATTTATGGTAAATGGTGCAGTTGTGGAGCTGATGATTTTGACTTGATCTGTCAATTGAGCTATTCCAGTTGAAAGCCATACACCCCCTGGAAGACAAGACCTTGATTTGATTCCTGAGTGTGAATTTCAAATGGGGTTACCACAATAGGTGACTCCGTTTGAAATATACACCCCTCCATTTGAAATGTACACCCTATGTGTGGGAGATTAAGATTATCTTCTTCAAGGAGTTACTGCCAGTATACTGTTGTATCAAGTTTCTCTGTGTGTCTGCCAGGAATTGCTTGATAATGTTTATTCAAATACAGTTAAGTGTGAACATTTTTGCCAAAATCATGCAAAATAATATTATGATGCATTCTCTTTATCCATAATTTGCTCTTTAGTTATCACCAGAGAGTTACATGTCATTGGTTGAGGCCTGTAAGCCTGTCATCTTTGAAGCATTAAGTGATGGTGATACACCACAAGGGAGTTCTACAAAACGTATCAGGAAATCAGTTGATAGGACAGTAGACTACCTGGACACTTGCATTGAACTCTGGCAGTCAAGTGAGGTAAGTATAAGTATGTTCGGCTTATAATTGGTGACAATTATTCAGGTTTTGTTACCACGCGCATCAATAAAGTCCAAACTTAATTCACATTCTAAGCAGGCGCCAGCCACTCAACATACAACTAGTATATTAGGCTGTGCCCAACTGCGTGCACGTCTTTCAATTACATCAATACACAATGTTATGACTCAATTTTTTCACCAAGTATAAGCCAAACAAACTTTAAAATGGACGTGATACATGTATATCAGGGGCCCATGGACAAGGAGCAAGTACAGGCCCTTTTAACCTTTTAAGGCGGGATTTACCTTATGGGAGCCCCGAGCCAGGCCAAAATTTGAATGCCCCGAACTCACGTGCCGAAGAAGGCATGTGCACTCAAGTCAGGGCCAAGTTTTGGTTTACGTATAATATAGAGGTGGACTAACAAAATTGTTCCGATGTTACTAGGACATTTGTGCGCAAAGTACATGAAACAATTCAATTTCAGACTATTTTAGCCCCAGATCAACATGAATTATGCTATTCAAATGTGCGCGAAACACGGAAAATTTACTATTTTGCCCTATTTTGGCCAAAAAACATGCTGTTATTAGGGTTAAAAGAAAGATGCATTTTATAATGCAATTTTGCCCCCCCCCCCGACCCGGGCCCATCTGGCCCAATGGTAAATCCGGCCCTGTTCTCCATTATCAGCCCTTATTTAATTTTCGTTTTTGTGCTCGGGCCTCTGAACCCTAGCCCATGGACTTCGTCCACCCTGTCCCCCCGCTTGATACGCCCCTGAGCAGAACAAAAGAAACTATTAAATTGCAATAAATTACAGCAAATTAATTGGGATCAGTTATGTTTTGTACAATGTTTCTTTATTGCTGTAGGTTTTGATCTGAGTCAAAATTGTGGCCAAATCAAAGAGAACCCACACTCATCAGAAT
Organism: Amphiura filiformis; assembly: GCF_039555335.1. Classification (NCBI taxonomy): domain Eukaryota; kingdom Metazoa; phylum Echinodermata; class Ophiuroidea; order Amphilepidida; family Amphiuridae; genus Amphiura; species Amphiura filiformis. The sequence continues at coordinate 25,511,013 of NC_092645.1, read as the reverse complement.
TGCCCTGTGGGTAACGCTATGGTAAATCCACCATCATTAATTTGTCATGCTTGGAGACCAATGTAAGTACCTCCACCATTTATCAGCTTAAATAAATCTTACTCTTTATATTTACTTTCCTTTTTATGAAGAAATTAAAAACTGCAGCCCTGCTGGGTGTTGTACAAGGAGGTGATATGTCATCACAGCGTAAATGGTGTGCAAAGGAGATTGCCAAGAGACCTGTATCAGGATTTATGTTGGATGGGTTTCATGAAGGTGCTATGGAAACCACAGCAAGATGGAGTTTATTGAAAGAAGTTGTGGTAAGTGGTGATAGCTTCCTCCGTCTCACTAAACTGTGGTTCACCTCAAGTTCTATTAACCCATTACATGGTTCCACTATATGCGAGGATCGATCTGGCAGCATGCATCAATGGGAATTGAACCAGTCATATAACATTGCGTAAAGTTATGTAATTCTTCCTTTCATGTCATGCCAGTTCAGGGCTTTCCTTGCATCTTTGCGGAACCGTGCAATAGGCGAATATGTGACGTAGGTGCATATTTTGCTGATCACTGTATTTTGAGTGCAGAGCGTACCATGCACGCTGTGGCGGAATAATGATAGGAATGACAACATGTATAGCGAATGGGATGGCATGAGCGATATTTATCCAGTTTTAGCCATTAAAGGTCAGGTCTATAGCAAAAACAACATCATATCATTGGCAAGCTAATATTATGAGGACAATGAAAATGACTCCTTTTTTGAGAAAATAAGACGTTTAAAATTGATATTCCGCAAAAACCAACTGAAGCGGTGAGTTCCTTCGAACGAGACAGATTTGGCCTAGAAAACTGGTGACGTCATGAAATGAGATGTGCCCGCTGTGAGAAAAGGAACTATAAACGCTCTCAATGGACAGAACGTATACTGTTGCTGTTCACAGAAAAAAATTCCAAATTAAGTATTACAAATTTCATGGTTTTTAAACATATGGATAAAATCAGCCGCTTTTTCTTATATATTAGACAATTGTGATATTACAATTCATATGTATCAATATCATGAGAAATATTAGGCCTAAAAAATAAATACATAATTTGAGCTTAGAATTTCATCTGAGACTAGCATATAAACCGTGTTAGTCCACAAACTCATGTATCTGATTTCTATTGCAATGCTATAGTTTCAGTTGGATGAAATATTACAAAGCAAACACATAGTAACAATTACTGTGTGGGCTTTGTTCCCGAAAGAGAACAATAGCGTGCGTATTGTTATGCAGCATTGTTATGGTAAGTGATAGTACAACTCATTATTGCTAATGTCACACTTGTCAAAGTGATTGTGATTGTATGATGAGAGCATGATAAAGTATCCGCTTCATTTACCTCGTCATCAGTCAAGCGGGGAGAACACGTGACGCTTCAAGCGGGGAAGAACACGTCGAGGCTGAACTTTAACCACACAATTTCTCCTTTTTCAGGAGAAATACACACAAAAAAATTGCAACAAGTGTCAACTTGTAATGTAATAATTATTCTCTTCGAATAGAGATAAACTTGTTTTTGCTATAGACCTGCCCTTTAAACTAAAATTCTGCAATGTATACATTGATTGTGTAGGAAATAATATGAGTCGAGAAACCAGTAATTACATTTATATTTTCAAAGGTGATGCGATTTGTTTCTTAAGGTTACACAAAGAGACGTATAAAAAACGTATAAAAGACGTATAAAGTTGTTCTCTAAAACAGAGTTTTCTCAGTAATCAAATATCGCAGCGAGTGAAATGTTGGTGCATTGGATGTAGCTTAACATTTTTGTGTGTGTTATATACAAATTATTAGAATAAATTTGAAAATCCTTCGTTTAAAGCATTTTTACCCACCATGTTCACAAGATCAAAAACACGTTCCATGAGGTTTTTTTTTTCTAATGTGCGCTCCGTATAAATCCACACCGAGCGATTGTTTTCTTCTTTTTCCTATTGTATTACAAATCGATCAAAGAAATAATGTTGCCATGGGGAAGAACCAAATACAGTACCGATTAAATTTTAAAAGCCCGTTTTGGGGGAAAATTTTGGAGAATTTGGTTGAGAAAAAGCTGGTTTGTGAAATTATCGATATCTTGATTACGAGACGTTAATTTAGACATCTGAATACCTACATTATTTCTCAACATTCTGCCAATTGCTATTCCATTTGATTTTCACTCCAAATTGAAGCTAGTTTTGCAAAAAACGCGAGGTTTTCCTCCATCAGTTCGTTCAAAATTTCAGCGCCGACATGCGTGTTTATTCTAAGAGCCATAATGCGGACGCGATTGTAATCATGTAAATTATTGCATCCAATTATAGTTATCATCCGCTTTGAGAACAATCAATTGTGTAAGCTGATCGATGGCCGAGTGGATAGAGCGTTGGACTGGGAATCTAGTATGAACTATTTTTGTGGGTTCGAGTCTCCGTGTGGCTGAATTTTCTTTTTTTCTCTTTTCTCATTTTTACTTCCTTTCTTTCCTCTTTTCTTTCTCCCTTTCTTTTTTCATTTCTTTTTTTTTTTTTTTTTTTCTTTCTTTTTTTTTCTTTTTCGTTCATTTTCTTTCTCTCTCTTTCTTTCTCTTTTTCCCTATTTCTTTATTCTTTCTTGCTCCTTTCTTTTTAGTTTTATTTGATTGATTCGCTGAGTGCAGTGAATCGTGATTGATTGTTTTTCACTTTATATAATTCAGAAATTTGTAGGCCTGCTAAGTCTGTCTTGTTGATTTTCATCCCAAATTCGATTTACAAATAATTGTAATCAGGGAATAGCAGCATTGATTTCATCAAAGATATCAAGGCTATAAATTCAAAATCAACACATTTTCCAGGGCGTAGCTTGACGAAGTGCCCCCAATCAATTTTAAAATTTATAAAATCCTTGTGAAAATTGCGAAAAGTGCCCCGGCATCCGAGCTCCGGGCACGAGCTAAGCCAAGTTTCATAGCCTTTTCATGTCTTGACCGTGGATCGATATTCTATTGTAAGTAGGCCTACGTCCCGATGCACGCTTGTTCATTTTCTGCATGGCTGTTTCTGTTATGAACTTACGCCCTCTGAAATCAAGCGCATGAAAAACTCTCGCTAACCTTAAGGCCAATAATATATCAAAACAGTTTGGAGCATATTCCCCCACAATAATGGAATCCAGAATAAAACAGAACATGTTGGAGCAATTGTACATAGTGACCAATGATCTGGTCCATGGGAGACAAAGGTAGGAAATTTGAATTGGAGACCTATATGGAGTAAAAATAGCAATAAAATACATAAAAAATACACATCACAATACTTCAGGACTGTATGCTAGGCCTTTAGTGGTTTATGATATTATGGTAATAATTATAGTAGGGATAACCATCAAAATTTCATGTTGCCCCTATTGCTACAAAAGATTGTTTTCTGGATAGAACTCATCAACAGAAGTATTTTGGTGGTTAAATGGTCAAAATCGGACAAAAACTTGAATTATGAATTTTCAAAGTTTCCCATTCTGACCGGTCATTGGAGCGAAATAAAATGACAAGGTCCAAAAATAGCAATTGGGAGCAAAATTGGCATAAGCATATATTTACCTTTATATATTTCTTTATTTTAACATATATGCAAACATGAAACAAGCATATTGTGAAAGTATCAAAGGGTTTCTTGTGAAATGGCACTTTACTAGTCAATGGCATAAATTATTTTTTTTTTTTTTTGAGGCATTGAAATCATGCATTTAGAGAACATTTGCCAAAAATCATCCAAGATGGCCGATATGGCACAAAATCAAAATTGCACTAAGTCCAGGTGAACTTTTTTTTCACAACCAAAAATTTCAATGTTATTGGGTTTAATATGACCAATTAGTAGGTGTATGCAAACAAAATCTTCAGTGTCATTGAAGGTCATTGACTCATTCACAACAGTAGAGGTTAAATCCACTTCACTCATCATGCTCATGTGTGACTTCTAACAAAAGGTGCTGGTTCCCATAGTATTCTTCATTCAAACCAATTCAATGCATGACCTCGGAGTCACCTGCATGACTTTCATGGGCTATTTTGAAACAGTTATGTCTGCACATTCAGGTACTTCTTTTGAAAGTTCTAAACAAGGTATAGCCAGCAGCAAGTTGTAGATGGTATAGGCCTAAATATAAGAAAATGTTTAGGGTTGAAATCAGGTGAAAAATACATCGAATAAGCACGAAACTTCACATTTATGTTCAGAAAGGTGTCTTCTTAGCATGATTCGAAAGGAGTATGGAAATTCTAAAGGGAAGCTGGTGATTTAATTTGTAACTCGAGATCTACTTGTTCATTTTTTTCCTTTTTACAGAGGGTATGATAGAGGTATTACTGGCAACTCTGCCAAATTACAGCTCAGTAGGCCACGTTTTCACCTGAAATTATTGACATGAATATTTTGTGCCATTCTTGAGCAGTGCTGAACTCAGCCACTGGCAATTAAACGCACTGTGGCGATGGACCAATTTTGACTCGCACTTACAGAAAAATGAAATAAGTTGTGTTGCTGTAATTTGCAAGATAGTTACAAAATATAATTGGCATTCACTTCCCCAATTTTTACAGAAAAATAGTGAAAAATAAAAGAATGAGATCAATTTAGAAATGTCTGTGCAAGCAGTGCACAGTTGAGCTCCCTGCATGTCTATGGGAGCGTTCTAATCAAGTTGATGGTTCATTGGTCATCCCTAATTATAGTATAAAAACACAATTGCTTCTCAGATCGTGTCACATATAAACTCAGAACGCACTTGCAGATTTTGTTAACAATACTGTTTAAAGGGTAAATCAAAATTTAATTTTGTGGGCATTTAATATTAAAGTCTTGCTTGATTTATAATCTATTGCTTAAAATGTTTTTATATTTCCCGATTCAGGGCGAGCTTCCCGACACCAAACTACGCATGCTTCCAAGAGCGGGTAGACCTGATGACGTTCTGAAAGCAGTGGAAAGGGGAGTGGATGTTTTTGATTCATCGTATCCTTTTGGAATTATAATTCAAAATAGAAGAGAGGGATATTTAAATTCACTATGGATACTTATATTCAAGATGGACCCTAGGGTAAAGAAAGGGGGTAACAGTTATGTATACCTGAGGGAGACCAATGCAGACCTGCCAACTGTCCTTCATTTTGAGGGACTGTCCCTCATTCGGGGAAAAAAGAGGGACAGTTCTGCTTTCTGAAAATTTCAGTGATGGCAAATTTAAATGTAAGAACAGCAGAAATTAATGCAAATTTCACTTTAAAATTTTACTATAGCATTCTCTTTGGTCTATTGTGATAAATCTAGACCTGTAAAACCTTCCCTGAATTCTGAAAGTATTACACACCTAAAGTTTTGAATTTGTCAGTACCTGGTTTGTGTACATGTACAAGGTTTTGGCCTCAATGTCCCTCTTTCTGACTTTGGTAGGTTGGCAGGTCTGCTAATGTAGTCCCAATGTCGGGAGTGTTTATCAGTAATAAATCCTGAAGAGAAAGAGCTATAATTGCTAACAGAGGAGAACAGTCTTTGTTTACCTTTTTAGCATACACAGTGTAAACAGAATAAGGGTCCCAATTGGCTATTTCAGTTGGGCTATTCCATACACCCCTTATGGAAGACATGACTTTAATCTTCCACTCAGGGAGTGTGAATTTCAAATTGTGTTACCTGAATGGATGATCCAGGCCTCAAATATTTTGCGGTACTCATTTTCAAGGCCACCAGGGAAAAGTCAAAGAAAGGCACCAGGGTCAACAAGTGATGAAGAATACCTTGAAGTTGACAAAGATCTGGGGCACCAAGGCCAAAACTGAAAAAGGGCAGGCAATGGCCTTAATGGCTTCCCTGAAATTTGTTCCCCCTATGGATGGCTCCAATTGAAATTGACACTCCTTGTGTGGGAGATTAAGGTTATCTACACTCTGATTAAGGTTATGTCTTCCACATGGGATTGGTTTTCAACTGGAATAACCCATCGTCCCATGATCTGATAAGCTGATAACATGTCAAAGCTGTGTTCTGCACACATGAAAGGTCATAAATTGAATACAAAGCTGGCTGTGTCACTCGTTAACATGGCGCACGCATCACGAGAACACCATTCTTCTCTTCTCAGTGTAGTTGATACTCATCTCTGTGGTTTTGGCACATATACTGATGGGAGTGATAGTTTTCATCCTGATGTGGCAGTGACGTCAGTGTGCATTTCATTTGATGCAGCTTCAATTTGCTTGTGTTTGTTCACTCAAAGAGATGACATTCACATGCAGACGCTTAAAACACCTCATATTGATGCGTACATGAAACAGCTGCCTCAACTCACTGACGTCACTGCCACACCAGGGTGAAAAAATTACCATGTACGATAAACTTTAAAGGCATAGTTATCAAATAGTTTTACTCCTGTACATAATTGACTTTTCTTAACATGTTCCCAAAGATTTCCACTTGAAGTCACAAACAGAGGATGTGCTTTAGTGTTCAAATTTGAACAGAGTAGAACTGTACCAGAAGAGCAGGAAGAATCTGTAGACTCAAACAAATTGCCCCACTCAAGTAATAAGGATCAGAAACCTGCACAACCCATAACCCAACCAGAAACAGATGAGGTGAAAGACACAAGTAGCCAAGCAGAATGCAAGAATATAGAGGTCAAAGGTGATAGCAGTATTGGGAAGACGGGTAGCCAATCAGAATGCAAGAATGTAGAGGCCAAAGGTGACAGCAGTAATAATGATATGACGGTTTATGAAGTGAATCTGAAGGAAAGCAGGTGAGTAAATATTGGTGAAAACAGGAACAGTCTTTTGAAATAAGGTGGAAAGCTATCAAACTCATTATGGTGTCTTTAAAAAAAGCTTCAGAATAGTTACAACCTGCATCAAAATGATTGGTACCCATCAGTGTTGATGATTATTGATTTCAACAACTCTTCCTATACCTTTGTACATGAGCCAACTGTTGTTAATCTGTGATGAATCCACAGCGGCGTATACGCGAATGCAAGTTTACGCGTTACGCATGAGCGCATAAAATTCGTCATGGCTGGAGCATAATGCGTAAACATGAACTCTCTTATGTTGGCGGTAGCAGCTAAATATTACCGCTTTATTCTTTCGTTTTATTGCTGATATCAACAGAGAAATACTCGCATCCGGCGCGTCTGCATGGTTTACTTCGCTCTGGCAGCTAAAGCTGCCCTCGCGAAGTAAACCACTCGGTGAAACATGATTGAATCCCTAAATGCCTGCCATGCAACATCATCTTTGAAATGAACATTATTTATTGGTGTGACCGTTTATGAAATTAATCAACAATTTATTGTGGATCGTACGTTGCATGTTGATGTACCAGTAATCACTCAACAGATCTATGGGTGCCAATTATTTGATACAGTTTCTTGCATGAAGGTAATCTGTGTTGGTATACTGTGGTTCACATTAAGTTCGGTAGTGACATCAATGCTTTTCATGGTTGTGCCCCAAGTGTGCAGACAAATGTCCCTTGTATGCGCTCAGTTCACTACTGCACACAGTGAAATACACACCTACATCACTACTGAACAGGTCACTGAACCCTAATTTGGGTTGCCAGTCTCCTGATGAAGGCCAAGGTTAGGACTGAAAATTTGAGGTACTTATAATGATATCTTGTGTTGTGATCAGAATTTTTAAATAGTAAATTTAGGAAAGCTGTTTGACTTGAGTCTATATAACCATTAACATTTTAAAATTATAGTAAATTTAGGAGAGCTGTTTGAGTCTATATGACAATTAACACTCTGCAAGCGGGTTTCAACTGCAGACGACAAGTTTCAAATTTTGTTTTCGTAAATTTCAGAAATGTAAATTTTCATGACCGTATTTGAAATTGGCTTTTATCTTTGTTTGTGTGTTTTGTGTTTTTGCTTTGGGCACTTTGTAACTTTCCTGAAATGGTGCTTTATAAATGTTGTAGAATGTATGTATGCATAAATACATTAAGATGAGTACAAACCAGCCTGGTAATGGTTCAGTGCTTCAAAAGATAGCTCTTTATATATTGAGAAAATCTCTTACAAACCATAAGTCATGAAGAGGAGCTATACAAAATATTTCTTGTATGTTTAGATTAAAGGGGCTACCCCTCTCAGCCAGTTAGCCCCAGAGAAACTGACTTACACCTGTTACTTTGATGACAGACAGAACAGAATTTACATGGATTTCAACCTTGACTATAAAAGAGCTTGAATCAATAGTTTGATGAGATGACCTCTGTAAGAGGAGCAGTAGAGGAGCACTCTAATGCTTGTGCTTCTCACAACAAACAGTAAAAAGGCAGAACTTTTTGAAAACAAGCTTTATGCAACAATGTTGAGAAATCTAGTAAACTTTTTGCACATCATTGCATCAACTGATTGCAAGAGGGTGATAAGTCATTTGTTATTGCTATGCACTTATAATGACCATTTTGCACTTTGTCGTTGGGCAGGAAAAACCTATGTGCTTGTGGCCCCGGAAAAAAACAAAACTGCCAACAGGTTACATAGAAGGTTTAGCTTTAAACATGTTCAGAGGACAAAGACACATAGGAGGTTTTTCCTCCCCAACGAAAGTGGCTAATATCACAATCATAATTGTGACACAATCAAAGGGAATTAATCTAAAGTTGCTTATGTTGAATTTGAGTTATTGGCAAAGAAATCACATTTTGTTTTGTGTCCATTTTATTTGCAGGTTTTTTGATGATTTTAGACCTGTATTACCCAGCTGTAGCTGTTACTGTTGTCAGAATCACACAAGGGCATACATCAACCACCTTCTCAATACCAAAGAACTCCTTGCTCATGTACTACTCACAATGTAAGTTAATAGGAAGCAAAAAAATTGTATTCACAAAATGTGATGTGGTATGTCAATTTAAGGTGGCACCTCTGGGCATAAAGGGAGAACAGAGATACAGCCAAAAACACAGACAGTGGTGATTTTGATGGAATTTGAGTTTGCAAATTTGAGTTTTTCAAATTTGTGATGCTAATTATGTTAAAAATGTTTGTCTGAAAGTTTCAGACTGAAATTCCCTCTGCAAACTTTGATCACTTTCCCACAATACATTAAAGGATGATATCTCATTTGACTTTTAAGTCAGCTTATATTCAATTTAAACAACAACAAAGGCAGTGCTGAGTTATATCTATTTTAACAATATATAAAAAAAACTTAAAATTGAACCCTGCCCAGACGTACCTCCTTTTGATGTACCAAGTCACAAATATACTTCATTTTGATTTTTGTATAAACACATGGAAAGCTTGCTCCTATGTTATTTCAAAAGGAGTTGGTTCTTGAGTGGAGAGTTCCTGGTTTATTCATGAAAGCACACAAATGGGTTGGGTTTTGAAAAAAACAGGCACGCAGCATGCTACAAATCGCATTTGTGGAAATGCTAAGGCAGGCTGCCAGGTGTGCTATTAAATTGCACTCAGTAAGAAGTTTAGGAATTGAGGTGTGCTATAAATCGCAATGTAAGGTGTGCGATCACTGTCAAGTCTCTATCAAGACAGATTAGACAGCTTTATCCATAAGTTGTTAAACGGTGATGAACAATGGCGAAACATGATTGAATCCCTTTCAACAACGAAAACAAGCACTTGGTTATTTCATGAGGAATGTCAGTTATAGTCATTGCCCATGTGTCACTCAAGCTTACAATCAGCAATATAACTGCAGAATAAAATGGCATGTTAAGCTCCCAAATACTGAAATCAATTCCAGGAATGACAAATTTTACATGTAACGCTTATGCACGCTTCACATGGCTGTGTACTCAAGACATTGTTTCTTTTGCGAAATTGAACTTTTTTGAAATATATTTACCTTGTTATGTTTTTTATAAATACAAGGAAAGAAAATCAAGATTTGTTAACTCCAACTGCTCTATTTATGGATTTTATTTCACTATTTCACTTGTTGCTGCAATTTAAAAGCAAAGAAAATCTTTGTTGTATCATCAGGGTACACGCGCGCAACAAGGCATCACGTTTTGTAGTCGCACAATTTGTTAACGCACAGATACGCTACGCATACGCAACGCTTATCTGCATGCGCGGCACATCTTATGGAAGCACTGATTTCACAAAAACCTAGCAGTCAAATGGCTCCGTTTTAGCTGATAAAATGTGATTTTTTTCAAGTTCTTTCCCCTGATTTACACATCCAGATATGAATAGATTTCGCCCAAACTTCTCAAGGGGCTGTGGATTTACCCGATGTTCACGTAATGTAAGGTAGAAAAACAAGAACTGCCGCATTCTCCTGTGAGCTTTGATCAAAATGCAAAATGTGACCACTTTAAACTTCAACAGCCTTTATTTCAATGTTCATTTTCTCGGTAAAATGACGATTTAGGTACACAATAAACTCAATAAATACAGTATCTATAGGTAAGCAATTATGCTCATCATGAAAAGCATGATCGACTTAAGAAACGGTTTTCTCATTTTTTTTATATTTTGATCTATTTCCGATTTCACTCATTTCAGGCATCATTTTGTGCAAATACGCATTTGTGAATTTTAAAAAGTTCATTTTGATGCCTTTAATGATGGTCAATATCTCAAAAAATAAGGCCATTATGAAAAAAATAAAACCGTTTTTGGAATGGTGCCTCAAGATTAAGAAAAAAACAAAACAAAATTTTTTTAAAAGAGTGTTTTTTTGTTATGATGTACCGAACAAACTGTGATGGATTTCCACAACTTCCTGTCCTCCATTGCTGTCTTGAAGTCTGCTGCCTCCAGTCCAGTGTCATCTTCCAGAATGTCAATGTAGGTCAGAGCAGGTCTTCCAGGTTTCCGCCTCCCATGCTTGGGTATCCAATGAACCATTTTTGATGCGGGCTCCTCACTTCCTCAAGGAACAATTTACAATTCAATTTGTTCCTCAAAATACATTGATAATAACAGGAAATAATTTATTATAATTCTCTTAAACATTTATCTCTTATCTTACATGCGAGTAACAAAACTTTTCCCAAATTATTTAAAATATACTTATTTGTAGTTTGCATTAGTATACAATATTTAAAAGTGGTAGGATTTTGATAAAAATATTGGGGAATGAAGCGTTGTCGCTCCATAACAAAGAAATTACGTATACAAGTATAAAATGAAACTCATCTTCAACTAAACCGGAGTTGCAAACTTTGCAAAACCTTTCTTCTCGAAGTACACCTCCGTACCTACCCACCTCAATTTCTAAATTCAACATGCCAAGTCTTAATTTTGACAGAAGGATTCTCAAAATACAATTTTCAATAACGTACAAGTATTTTTTACAAGTAATCTCTTGTTTGAAAACAGAATAATAATTTAATTTGGAATTGGAACCTACAGAGCTTGAAAAACGCTGAAGATCCATATCTACAGAACGTTGTTTAAAAAGGACAGAAACAAATTATTGTTAGTAACACCTTGTGTAAGCCAAACATGCCCAAAACCAAAGGAAAACAGAAGATATTTTACATCGAGAGCCCAGCAATCCAGGCCACGTTTGGCTTTGTTAAATTGAAACTTGTAACACTGATATAATTTTCTATCATGGTTTAAATCAAGAATATGTAGCCAGTATTTAATCACTCGTAACATAGTTTGAATCAACAAAGGACGTCTCCCCAATTCACCTCTAACAGCATCGCTAGAGGCAGTTTTGGGTATACTAAGGAGGTATCTACAAAATCTTAAATGAACTCTCTCAATCATGATGGATTCATTTGTGCCCATAGTTCGCATCCATAAAACAAAATGGGTGCAATTTTTGTATCAAATATTTTACACATAATATCCGGAGGAAGTCGGCCACATTTGTTGGCAATATGTTTGAAACTAAAAAGTGCTTTCTTAGCATGAGTACTGAGGTTTTCATGAGATTTATACCAGGAGCCCGAAGAACTGAAAGTAACACCCAGATATTTGAAAGAGTTAACAACTTCAATTGGTATACCCAAGTAATGCCATTTCTCAAACCGTTTCAACGGACCACCATGACGGAAGACAATAATATTAGTTTTGTCTATATTGACAGAAAGGCCCCATGCATTACAATAATCAGCAAGGATGTTAGATTGGCGTTTTAGGCCAAAACCAGTATCGCTGATTAATGCGAGGTCATCAGCATATAATAGGTGACTGATGTAACTTTCACCAATTTTCATTTCTTGGATATCAAGAGAATTGAGCCGCTGGCTTAAGTTATTGAGAAAAAGATTAAAAAAGGAACGGAGAAAGCAAAGAACCATGCTGGACTCCAGAACCGCAATGAAATGATTTGGTTATACCACCAGGCGTTTTTACATGTGCATTTAACTGTAAATACATGAACTTAATCACATCCAAGATGTTTCCCGAGATTCCAGCATTACGAAGTTTAGAAATAAGGAGGTTATGATTGACTGAATCGAAAGCTTTACTAAAATTAACAAAAGCAACATAAAGACAGCCCTTTTTATGCGAAAGATATCTGTTGATTAAGGTATATAAAATAAACACATTATCAGTACGAAAACCTTTCCTGAAACCGGCTTGTTCTTGACAATTGGTTGTCAATTTGGTTGCATCGGCCCAGAAATTTAGCCTATGCAGAAGAACACCAGAAAAGATTTTGCACATAATCGAGATTACAGAGACAGTGGCCAGCAAACCAGGTTCTTCTCAATTCCCTGATGTTGTGGCTTATGTTTGGAAGATCTCCATAAGTCTGCATTTGACATTATGTTCCTTCCAATGTACATTCAGAACAGCCCATAGCATGCAGGGGTAACAGAGGTGCGGGGGTTCTTAGTACAGATGAGGATACAGAGATGTGCGGCAGATTCAGCCATAGTTTAGACTCTGGTGCATTTTCAGCAAAAATTCCGAAACATTTTCCAAAATTGGTATAATTTCGGGTCTGGTTTTCATCAAACACGCCAACACGGTATAAAGTCAGTTAATTTTTGGGAGTCCCAGCTGCACATCCCCACTCAAACCAAAGTTGAGAACCCCCGGGAAAAAATCAGGCTTTATGTATAAATAGTCTTGCCCGAAATTCTAATAAAAACATAGTGTTTTATATTTATAAATAAAATATTTCTCTTTTTTTTTTCTTTCAGACACAACTTGCATCACTACTTTAGATTTTTTGAAGCTATCAGAGAATCAATAGCAAAAGGAACTTTTGAACATCTTGTGAAATTAGTCACTGAAGAGAGATGACCTATAAGCAATGATGGATAAGGTTTGTGAGGAGTTGGCTGCACACACTGAGGAAGAAATGGTATTATGTTAACATGTGCAAGGTACAAGATGCTGCAAATGAGCAGTGGTGTGGGCAAAGGGGGACGTAGAGGCCAGTCAAGAGCGATGGAGAGGCCATAACATGGCAGAGTACAAGACATTGTAATAAGAGTATGGGGATGAAGAGACTACTCCCCCCCCCCCATTTGTGTTCAACAGTTTGGGAAATTGCACTCAGTAACAAGCATTTGCTGGCAGTATGAGTATGGGAAATCAAGACATGAGCACTGGGATGAGGTGTGTGCTTATGGTTTTAAAACAAAGGTCATGATGTAATAATAGTGGTACTTCATGTAACAAAATCTTAGATGGTGACAAGGCAACCTTATCAGAAATTTGGTTTAGTTGGAATGATATACATTAAGGGAGGTTGATTTTCAACTTTTTTTAGATATTTGATTTGAAACAAATGGAGATATCTGTGACTTGCCATAACATTAACTACCATGCAAAGAAAAAAATTCTATCATCAAGCACTTTTTGAGGAAATCCATTTTAATTTTCAAAAATAAGCCTGTCGAATTCGGCAGCTTTGCACCACATTTACTATGGGAAGTTTGTATGTGATACATGTATTAAGTTCCTACATTTTTGCAACTGTTTGGTATCAATATTTTACATGTGAAAACTGTTTCATTCCAGTGATGTGAAAAATAACCATTATGTATCAGATGCCAGAAAATCATTTTCAAATTTAACCCCTTATCACACCTGGGAGTGCTGTATTTTTGTACTCTTCAACCCCAAAATATGCCACTTTCTTGCTCATTATGTTTAACTTAAAAAATCCCAATGTTATTCATAAAAAGATATAGTCCTGAGTCATTCTAATATCAACAATAACATAATATATAGTTCTCAAATTTAAATGACCCCACTTCATTTTAACTTCTGCTTAGATTCCAAGGTCATCATAATGTTGAGTGTAAGATCCCTTAGAAGCAAAGGAAGGTCTCATCTGACAGCTCGCAGATTTGGCTATGTGACTCTGCCTTGCTTCCAGACCATACACAGTGTGGGCAGCTTCAGATGTCAGCTTCACAGCTCTTTCAACACTCTGGGAATGTGAAGGCAGGTCACTACTTTGGAACCATTCAGCAATGCACTCTTAAAGCACCTGGTCACGAATGTTTTCTGTCAGAGCTGGATCACAGATCCCACTTTGAGACAGGCAAGTTCCGACCAATGGGTGTCTTCAGTATTAATTGGTGTGATCTTCTTTATGCACTTTTTTGCTGGTTCTTCACATTTGATAGACAAGACTTTCTTGAGTGCAGTACCATGGAGTAAAGTACATTCTCAGGAAACAATGCAAATCCATTGTAATTTGAGGTTAGGCCAAAAAAAAAATGGTTTGTCTCAAAGCTGACGAGTGATCTGAAAACAAATGCGAAATGCGATTTTTTTTTTTCCAACTTGATATTTTTATGGTGTGTCAAATTTGAAAATTAGTGTGGTGGCTGTCGAATTCAGCAGTGCCAGTGTTGTCTATACCCATCATTTCCAACACACGAGCTATCGGAGCACATGGATTCTCGCCGTTAAGTATTTTTAAAGCAACATCTTTTAGTGTGTTCGTAGTTTTGGTTTTGTGTAAAAACCATCCTTTCTCTTTATTTTTCCCGGATAATTTGATTTTCAAGATCACAAACTCGGATGATGCTGGCGCTGAATCCATGATGACTTCGGGTGGGAGGATTAATACTCGCCATGTATTAAATATTTAAATTAAACAAACGTCATCGTGCGTCATAGTCATTCATATTGCCACGCACATAAAATGACAACATTAAAAATGTTGATGAATATTCAGCGAGTACTCGAGTACATGGTGTACAATTAAGATTTTTTATTGTAGGATCGGTCTTAAAAAATAGTATGATTTAAATACACATGCAGGTGTGTCGTTCAGACTACAACAGTGTCATCGTAGGTGACTTTTTAGTTGGGCTGTTTTAAATTCTTGATCCAGGAGACGCACTGTGCGATGTTCGATGTTTTTTGATATTTTTATTTTGAGAAAAAATCTGATTTTCGCCGAATTTTTCGGGAAATATTAAAAATAAAAATAAAATTTGAAATAAAAAAAATGTTTGCATTTCTTTTTTTTTTTCAAATCGCTCGATTTTACAAATGCACGCGTCAGCTTTGAGATCGAACCTTTTTTTTTTTTTGGCCTTACTGAAAGCGATAGATTGGATCTCTTCAGATTGCAGCTTGATCCTCTGGATCATGTTGATAATGTACAGCTGCCAGTTATGGAACTTGCTGTCCCATTTGATCTCAAACCAACTTACTGCATACACTTCAACAATGAACTTGATAGCATGGGGAAGCCTTTCTGTTCTACAAAATAAGCACCTCTGGTCCACAGACACATCAGTCTTATTGCTAATGTCAACCAACTTGCATGATTTAATGGTCCTATCTTCCAAGCTGCAAATCTTGGGCTGACCTGATGGGAAATGCCATTAACATACTCTAACAGAAGCCTC
The DNA here is from genome assembly GCF_039555335.1 of Amphiura filiformis. Lineage (NCBI taxonomy): Eukaryota > Metazoa > Echinodermata > Ophiuroidea > Amphilepidida > Amphiuridae > Amphiura > Amphiura filiformis. The sequence continues at coordinate 25,495,181 of NC_092645.1, read as the reverse complement.
TGGTCACTACCCCCAGAGATCATCCAGTGACTCTTCATCAAATTCCATCTGATCACCTTTGTGAAATTCACCTGTGGCAAATCCTGATGATCAGTTTCACACAATTTTCCAAGGGGGCCATGAAAGCGGATGGACTTTTAGTACTGCCATCAGGGTGCATCTGCATACTGTTATGAAAGGAAGCTCATGATGAAGTGAACAGCCAATGGTGTGTAGTTTTCAACAGAGTAGGCCTATGAGATCTCCATGTGATTGTGGGAAAAATTACATGAAAATTATCATGTTCTACTAAATTACATAGGTTGGTTGTTTCATTATCCTATTTTTCCTAAAAGCAAACTATCCTCAACATCTTCACATCCTGCTTGACTGCTTTTCATTTGACCTCTGTACCGTTCCTAAAAATTGACATAGGCCTAAATAGCAATTTAAGACAATTGATGGTCATGATAGTGACATCATACTTCGATTTTGGTACTTACTGATGATATTATACCATCAATAGAGAAAAGAAACCTTTGCCTTCAATGTAAAAATAGACTGACACCAAATGGGCTGTGTCTATAATTCCTAAAATACAAGTACTTGTAAATCAGCCCATAATCTTCCATAGTATAACACTAGTGCAAGGTATTCAGGGGTGACGAAGACAACCTGCCAGCAGCCATCCAACACCTGGGCTAGCATGGTTGGTTCTTGTCGAGTGGAGCCCAGGCGTGCGGCCTTGATGCCAAGTTTTGACAACTCTAAGACTTGGTTGTCCATCAGGGCACCATGGATGGCTTGGCAGGTTGTTGCATTAAATCTGCAACAGTTGGAATTACAGCATAACAGATGGTCTTGCCAGCCCCTGAATGGTAAGTGAAAAAAAAAAAATTAGAATTGAAGTGGTATTCAAAAAGAAATAATATGGAACACATAATAATTTAGTACTTAATTTTGGTAGTTTAACTTTGTTTCAATAAATGAGTGAATGTTCTCTTGTCATCCAGTAGAATTGTAAACAAGAGTTTTAGAAATAAAATCTAAAATGATAATTTAATATAAAAAAATAATGTAAAATGTGTTGAATTGAGCAGATGTTGTGCATAATAGATCAACCATGACATTGAACAGGAAATTATTACACTTGAAATTGCAAGATGCTCACTGGTGCTGGGCTGGTGTGGTGAATGCATTTCCTCTCATGACCCAAAATTGATTTATGTGCATTTGTTGCAATGGTCCCAATATTGATCTCGCGTCATACATTCAAACGAACGTGACGTACCCATGCTCTTTGAGGGGATAAAATGTGATAATCAATAATAATTTTTGATTATTCACATCAGTAATCATAACTAATGTAATGTCAAACTAACATTGAAGTTAATCAATACCAATTAATTATCTAATGTGACTTCTTGGTCTACTAACCTTTATTTCATACTTCTGGAAATCTTGCTCCTCTGGAGTCATCCCACCATGTCTCTTTTCCAAGTTGTTGGATATCTGGCAGGATGGGGCATTTGTCATCAAGGTGCTCAACATTTATATGATCTTTTACTGCATACAACTGCACAAGATTGTGTTGGGAATTCTGCAGGTTTTGTGTCTTGTGCTTGGCCACCTGGGCCTGGGTGGTAGGCACATCAGCCTCCAGGAAGCTTAGCAATTCCTTATGGTCGAAGTCAATGCTCAGACTATCTTCTTGCTGGGCTGGGACTCCAGGGAGGAGGGAGGGATGTGTGTCTCGTTCCCTCGGAGTGGTGGCGGTGGATGGTACTCTGTTAATATTGTGATGGCAACCTCTCTCATGGCGCATAAGATGATTCTTCTTTCCCGTTTGGTACCACTTGCAGTGTTGGCATGTATACTTAGACCTCCTAACACTACGGTGCATCTGCTTATGTCTAATGTATTCCTCCCTACTATGGGTTTGATACATGCAGCTGTAGTGCTCTCACACATACTCCTTGTCGCTCTTGGGTAGAACTTTCTACTGTGCATCTGCTTATGTCTAATGTATTCCTCCCTACTATGGGTTTGATACATGCAGCTGTAGTGGGTGCACACATACTCCTTGTCGCTCTTGGGTAGAACTTTCTCGGTGCATCTGCTTATGTCTAATGTATTCCTCCCTACTATGGGTCTGGTACATGCAGCTGTAGTGCTCGCACACATACTCCTTGTCGCTCTTGGGTAGAACTTTCTACGGTGCATCTGCTTATGTCTAATGTATTCCTCCCTACTATGGGTTTGATACATGCAGCTGTAGTGGTCGCACACATACTCCTTGTCGCTCTTGGGTAGAACTTTCTACGGTGCATCTGCTTATGTCTAATGTATTCCTCCCTACTATGGGTCTGGTACATGCAGCTGTAGTGCTCGCACACATACTCCTTGTCGCGCTGGGGAAGAACTTTGTACGGTGCATCTGCTTATGTCTAATGTATTCCTCCCTACTATGGGTATCTGGTACATGCAGCTGTAGTGCTCTCACACATACTCCTTGTCGCTCTTGGGTAGAACTTTCTACAGTGCATCTGCTTATGTCTAATGTATTCCTCCCTACTATGGGTCTGGTACATGCAGCTGTAGTGCTCTCACACATACTCCTTGTCGCTCTTGGGTAGAACTTTCTACGGTGCATCTGCTTATGTCTAATGTATTCCTCCCTACTATGGGTTTGATACATACAGCTGTAGTGCTCGCACACATACTCCTTGTCGCTCTTGGGTAGAACTTTCTACAGTGCATCTGCTTATGTCTAATGTATTCCTCCCTACTATGGGTTTGATACATGCAGCTGTAGTGGTCGCACACATACTCCTTGTCGCTCTTGGGTAGAACTTTCTACGGTGCATCTGCTTATGTCTAATGTATTCCTCCCTACTATGGGTTTGATACATGCAGCTGTAGTGCTCGCACACATACTCCTTGTCGCTCTTGGGTAGAACTTTCTACGGTGCATCTGCTTATGTCTAATGTATTCCTCCCTACTATGGGTTTGATACATGCAGCTGTAGTGATCGCACACATACAACTTACCGCTCTTGGGAAGTACTTTCTAGGGAAGAAATGAAGGAAAAAAAAGAAAACCCCATAAAAATTTGGGAGGATTTGGGCCAAAGGGGGTGCACAAAAAAATTAAACCACGGGGGGACACTGGGAGGTTCAACTAGGGAAGGGGAATCGAAAGGAGGAGTGGTTACCCCTATTAATTGTCATTCTATAAAAATACACTGTTTAAGTTCAAAGGAATTATAATGGCAAAATGAATAAAATTGATAATATTATTGAAAAGAAACAAATGAATAAGTAACAATAATTATAGTCGGATAGTCCACATCATCTGCATGGTATGGCAGTGCAGAAGCTGCAATCCTTTGTGTTGGGAGATGTGTCATCCAGGTATTCTACGTTGATGCGATCTTTCACGGCATAAAACTGGACCAAATTATGCTGTATAATCTGCTGATTTTGAGTTTTGTACCTGACCACCTTCCTTATGTTAACATTTTCAAATACTACTTGGTATCCAGGATGTAGATCATTGGGAGGCAATGTCTGTAAAAGCAATATGAGTGATTGTGCTGTTGTACTTTGAAATCTTTTACAAGTATTATTTCCATCAAAGTATATCTTGTCTGTTAGACATCTTGCTTTATTAATTTGGCATGAGTTATTGTTACAGTTTTTACCATGGAACATTAACGCTCCCAGCAGACGTTGTATGGTTTTCAGGATGGTTAACCAGGGTTGCCAAAAGATTTCAGCCCGAATCGTGGGTCAAATAATCGAAAAGCCCAATTGTTCTCTTTACCATTGGCTTCTATGGGGCAGGAAACTATCGGAAGTCGCGGGAGCCAATGTTGAAAAGTCGCCCAAATTTTTTCTTAACCATTGGTTTCTATGGGACAGGAAATTGTCAAAAGTTGCGGGAAAAATCTTCAAAAGTCACCCAATTGGGCTACCAAATCGCGGGTTTGGCAACCCTGTGGTTACCACCCAAGCCTATACTGATCATTGCTCTTCCCTCCCTCCAGCTGGTAGATGTGACAAATGAAGTTCGATTCCAAATATCTAATGTGACTTCTGGGTCTAACCTTTATTTCATATTTCTGGAAATCTTGTTCTTCTGCGGACATCCACCACACGTCTTTTGCAAGTTGTCGTATATCTTGCAAAATGGGAGATGTGTCACCCAGGTGTTCTATGTTGATGCGATCTTTCACAGCATAAAACTGGACCAAATTATGCTGTGACTATTCTGCTGATTTTGAGTTTTGTACCTGACCACCTTCCTTATGTGTATTCACTCAAGTCTAGTCTGATCATTGAGTAAATGTCACCAGAAATTGTCAACCCATCTATCTTTACTTAGTTTCTCATACTGCTTGTGTTTGTTGTTGAAGATAATGATATGGGGTGTCTCAGACCATGTTATTCTCTTATGTTGGTATTTGGGTCTTTGAAAGCGACCATTTTTGAGATGTTCGATCATTTTCCAATCAACTACATTTATCTCTTGATGTTCCCGTTTCCCTTATTTAAATAAATTAATTAATCTATATACGTTTGGTTATATAATATGATATTAGACTCTGAATCTGAGTTAGAATAATTGATGTAGTTATTTAATCTATTAATTGTCATTCTATAAAAATACACTGTTTAAAGGAATTATGATGACAAAATGTATAAAATTTATAATATTATTATAAAGAAACAAATGAATAAGTAACAATAATTATAGTCCATAAAATTGACACTACCCAAATCTTACGCAAACATATTGATGGTATTCTCCATAATGGCCACCTTCTCTATTGTAAACAACACCATTCTTACCCAGATTAAACTGTCTTTCTAGTCCAAAAGGCGGATGACCTGGGTTATGGATCCCTTAATCAAGGGAACAAGAGAACATTGTATGTATGCCATTGCATTATGGGTAATGCAAATGCATTATGGGCAATGCAAATGCATTATGGGTAATATCATCATGACTTGCCTTTAGGAAGGCATGCAGACTATATAGAGTTGGAAGATTATTTGCATAATGAAAGTGTGATTTAGTTTTTCAGATGCTTCTGCTTACTGGACTGAGCTACGTTTGAAGCAAAGTCAACTGTACAGCCACTGGACCAGGCTCCAGTCCTAACTTTGCACTTTACACATGGTGTGAATTTTACTCATTGGAAACTTGGAGAATGATGGGAACATCTGCCCCGGATAGATTTGAAATAAGGTCTCACCCTTCAAATCTGCCACCATCTGGGACATCTCATCTGATCAAACTGGACTGCTATGCCTACCTATACCAGTCAACAACTCCACTTCAATATCATCATTGGTTCACTGAAAAACCATCAATTTTGTATTTTTTCCACTATAATGTTCACATTGGTGTGCAGCTTTTGCATCGCATATAATTCGGTTTCACTACCATGTTTATACCTGATCAAAAGTGAAAGATGGAGTAATGATAATAGTAATAAAGCACATAATACTGAAAGGTTGCTATGTGCTGAACAACTTAAATTACACTTAACTTACCCAAATGCATGAAAGAGAAAATTAGAAATCAGTAAACAAAATAAATGAGAATGATTTTAAAACCAACAGCCTCAGGAAACAAACAAAAGACACAAGTGGATTGAGGCAGTAGATTAAAAAAATATTAAAAAGAAGTGGATTAAAAAGATGGATTAAAAAAGAAACATTATAAATTTAAGTTTTGATTAAACATTAATTGATTACTGCTGTTGTGATTTTAAAACTTAATTGTTTTCCTCTATAGATATTCCCTTCTCTTTATAACACTGATCACAGCATGAGTTTTAGTTCATGGAGTTTTGTCAAAAGAAGCGAAGACTGTGAAGGTGTGTTAATCTGACCAACTTTTTAGGATAATTAAAGTGTGTAATACCGGTGGTACCAGTTAAAACAAATTATCTAATTTGATATTTTAATCAGATGGGTTATGTCTTTCTTCAATTTGTAAAAAAGTGCCAGTCAATAAGACATTGTGGAGGCTTTTACCACCCATTTACTTTAAAATTACCAAACGACGGGTCTCTATCTGGGTAACGCCTAAAATTAAGTTCTTTCTCTGTAGATATATCTATGAAATTACTTCTTGTCTCTGTGAAACGTGTTCCACGTCTTGTTAGTATCACTCATCAAGTCCAGGTGGTTTTGGGAGATAACGGTTGTCCTGTGTTCGGTTTTGGGCTGGCCGGTCCAATTTCTTTGTTCATTTTTTGCCATCTCTTTGGCACGTCTTAATTTCATGGATTTTCCGGGCTTAATAAACGCTGCACTGGGTGGTGAATAGGACATAGGCCTAGGCAACTTAAACCAAATTCTAGTATGAATAATAATTAATATAAAGGAACAAGTCTTACCAATAGCATAAAACCGAAGTGCTGACAACACCTGGATGTGTACAGGTAACGAGTGGTTTCTTTGTGTGGCCCTTTCCAGATCATATTTAATCATTTCTATTAGATTGATTGCTGTTGATGGCATAGAGAGCCTATATCGCTTTCCAAATAAAGTTATTGTCATCAAATTTCTCAAAAGGGTTTTTGCGGTCTTCAAACACCCTTTCTGGCCTGAAAACTGTATCTGCTGCAAGATATGTATGCTATTCCAGAATTAACCAAGAGTCCTTAATTAATAATAAATAACTTTTATTCTCATTTAAGACATCTCTGGCATCAATCTCACAAATTCTATTAGCCAAATTTGTTTAGAAATTAATCCTATTCAAAATTTAAATCGTCATACTTGATATAGGTTATTAATTCAGTAAAAGCCAATGCAGTATCAAAACTGGTTGTAAAATAAAAATCCACTGATAAAAAAAATAAATAAAATAATAATGATTTATATTAATGATTGTAATTGTAATAAAACACCTTGTAATTTGTATACTGATTGATAGTGATTGTCATTCAACACAGAAATGAATGCGTCTTGTAGGATGGTAAGGAATGGGTGCAACTTCCACTATTGTTCTCTGCATTGAAAACGATCACTGTCAAATTCAGATAAAATCAGAGAGGTTCTTATTTCTTCTATATCTGATGACTTCATTTCAACTACTCGAACGGAAGAACCTGCAGCAGCTGCAACAAAACTGGCAGCATCCTTTACAATGTGCTTTCTTTTCTTTACTTCGTTGAAAACCTTGCGTTTGACTGCTCCTCCAATGCCATCCACTGGGCCTTTGCCATGTGAGGTGACAAAGAAGATGATAATTATGGTCCTTAGCTTTGGACACTGTTAAGTTTGTGCATGTTTGGCACTGTGCTAACAGAATGTTCCAGTATTCTTCACAAACTTCTCTATTACTCTTGATTTCTTCGGCAGATACATACCAATGACACTGGATATTGTACTGCGCTATATAAGAAATTAATTATTATATTAATTATTATTATTATTTAATTCCTGGATTTGGAACTCACAATATGAAAGAAATGTTACTAAGGCCTAAAAAAATAAAAATTGTTTGATTGGCGTAACATAAAAATTTTTTTAGGTAGGTAGGTCGGATTCTTTTTTTTTTTTTTTTTTTTTTTTTTTTTTTTACTTTTTAATTTGTAAATGTCGTTTGATAAAGGTTTTGAATCTTTTTTTCTTCTATTTTTTTAAATTAATTTATTTTTATTTATTTTTTAAATTTTATCATTTTTTTAGGCAAAAAATAAATTAAAAAAAGTTAGGGTAGGGCCTAATTTTAGGGTAGGTCGGGTTACGCCAATCAAACAATTTTTTTTTAGGCCTAATTGACCTTCCTCCAATGCCATACAGCCCATTTTACTGTACCCCCAATGCCATAGACCACCTCTTGCCTTGGGAGGTGGCGAATAGTTTCATTTTATTGAAAAATAAAAAGTAGTTTTCTGTTTCAGATAAATGAAGAATCCTCTAATCTGAGTGTCCAGTACAAAAAATAAATAAATGAATAAAAAATTGGTGAAATATTATTAATATTATATTTAAATATACAATGTCCTTTTCTAATTAAATGTAAATGGAATTAGTTTTAATTAATTTTGTAAAAATATGAAAAAAAACCATATCTCAAAGCTCTCACATTTGTATTTTAAACATTGCTGCCATTACTTTATATTTTATCAACCCTATTATTATTTCTTGAAAATGCGTACTTTATCCGTTGATATCAATTGATTCATTCGAAACAGAAAACTCCTTTTTATTTTTCAATTAAAAAACCCAAAGCATAAAACTTTTCACTCACATCCTACGGTGAGGGGTGATGGCATTGTGGGTACAGTATAGGCTGTGTTGCATTATGCACTGTTTGGGGAAGGCCAATAGTAACCCAAGCAGATTACTGGTTAATAGTGCACTGTTTGTGGTCTGATCCCCTGTTCGCTAATTCAAAATAATCCATGTGTAACATACGTTTGACAAAGAGACATCAATATTCGGCAGTCTGCACCATTATCCAGGTCTGTAGTCAGATTTCTTTTACACTTTTACTTATCACATTAAATCATGGTGAAATAATTGATCTGCTGCTGCCTTTTCCTATCTGGATGTCGGGAAAGTCACATGTTGCCATCTAAGATTTAATTTGCAATTGGTATTGAGAGACCGACCGATCTACCCTAAGTGGTTTTTATGTTAAACCAATCAAACAATTTTTTTAGGCCTTAACTTGGGCACACTGTTTTAATTACTTATCTGAAAGTATTCATGATCATGCATATTGAACAGGTTTTCTGGCAAAAGAGTTCTAAATTTGAAAACATCTATTTTGGTCACTTCTCAAAATAAGCCACACAATGTTGGGCACAGGTTGCAGTGGTTTTCAATAGGATGCTTAACCCCATTTGTGATTGTTTTCAAGTTGAAATAAGATGAAATTGGATTTAGATGACACAAGTAATTTGTTTCTGCTGTAATTAATGTGAAAACATGTTAGGTCCTTTTGTGAAAAATGTTTCTTTCACTTTCATGACATTCCTAGATTAGTTTTCAATAAACAGTAAAACTTTGTGCCTAAGTTTATTTATAAGTTTGTACTTACAATGTATATTATAGTTTTGCAAGTTTTAAAGATTTTGTTGCATACTTTATGTCTGGACAATAGCAAACATGACAGCCAACTTAATGTACTTTATCAATTTAGAAATAAAGGATATAAAATGTGTTTTTTTTTTATATTAAAACATTAGAAGTAGCTGTAAAACAGTGTAACATACTGCCATTTAAATATTTTGGTAAAATATTTGCATAAAACACCATAAAGATTCACCTAATGGCGCTATGGGCTCCCTTGACGTAAGTGGAATTTTAGGCACAACCTAAAAGTGCTCTCCCGTAAAATTCCCACCAGCAAATAAGGGCATGGAACCTTAATTCCTGTTGAGATTTCAGAGGAGAGCTCTCTATATATGCATATGAAATTTTCCCCAAGGCAAAGGAGCCCAAGTGTGCCATTAGGTGAATATTTACAGTATTTAAAAAATTGACATTTTGACAACATTTGAACCTTTTTAATTCTGTTTTTTCAATAATTCATACACATGTAAAAATCTCAGCTATAGAATATAAACCAAAGAAAATTGTTAATGTTCTACAAATAAAACATTCGTCCATTTGCTGGGATGCTACATTACATGTATGCATCTACTTTTTTTTTAATGTATGGTGTTTTTTTCATAACAAAATGTGAACTTGGATGCTTTGTTTAAAATATATCCTGTACATGTATCCCTGTTCCTAAATGATAAGGCCAAAAAAAAAAAGTTAGTCTCAAAGCTTGCGCGCGCATTTGTAAAATCGCGCAATTTGACAAAAAAGATATGCGGAATTTTTTTTTTTGCCTAATGAATCAATGAGCTATTCCAGTTGAAATCCATACACCCCCTATGAAAGACCATGACCTCAATCTCCCACACAGGGAGTGATTTCAAATGGAGTCACCCATTCAGGTAACCCCAATTTAAAATTCACACTGCCTGTTTGGAAGATTAAGGTCATGTCTTCTATCTATAGGGGGCGAATGGATTTTAACTAGAATTGCCCAATTGAAGACTGCTTTAGACCTAAAGCACCCACCATCTCCATACCATGTTCATATTTTTGGGGTTGCAACTAAACAGCGGTAACAGCCAATATCCAGTGCCGCCGCGAGCTATTACGGGCCCGGGGGTAAAATGAATGCACAGGGCCCCTTTTGTACGGGCCCCCTGAGGTGTCTTTTCTTTGCTTTTAATATGGGCCCATTTATGTATGTTTTATTTATTTTTACAGGCCCCCTAGGGGCCCAGGGGTAACGCACCCCTTAACCTCCCTTGTCGGCGGCACTGCCAATATCTTCCCCCAAAGATCATTTGTTTTTGTTTTTAAACTAATTCATAATGAAATGGGGACAAAATTGATATAATATCTGTAGGAATAGGATTACCAAATGACCCAACGAAGTTAATGAGTAATAAATGTTAAAAAAATGTTGGTATTTATACAGCGCCTTTCACATGTGAACATGTACCAAAGCGCTTTACATTTATTCCGCCATCGTTAGAATATGTCAGCTGCCATACAATGCCCAAGGCATGCTCATACCTTTAGGCGGCGCTCAATGGACAGTATTCATAACAGCTCCCATTTCGCACCTGGGTGGAGAGGAGTAATCGAGATAAAGTGCCTTACTCAAGGGCACAACACGATGGCGTCGCCGGGGCTCGAACCCGCAACCTTCCGATCATGAGTCGTAGCCCGTTCCGCTCGGCCACCATGCTCCCATCGGGTTAGGGCAACCAGTGACTAAGTGCAGGGATGAGAGAGTTCCTCTTTTCACCTGATTTCCTCTTTTTTTGTTGCTAAAATTTACACATTTTTCTTTTCTTTTCAGCCCATATTTGGCGTTTTTACCCTGATTTTACGCTGTTTTTAGTGATTTTCCTCGTTTTTGGTTTGTGGCCTCTCACACCCCTGTAAGTGACTCGACAGACTTTTTATTCGATGTTGAATATTCAATGTCACATATCTACGTTATTTAATCTATTCCCATTCTGTTTCCAGTAATGTTTAAGTTCTAACGAATGTTTGATGACGTAAAATCGATAATATATTTCTGCCAGATATTCTGTGTAACATATTGTTGATTTTACGTTATCAAACATTCGTTAGAACTTAAACATTACTGAAAACAGAATGGGAATAGATTAAATAACGTAGATATGTTACATCAAATATTCTACGTCAAATACTCCGAGTCTGTATAATTTATGGCCTAAGACAGTTCATGATACTAAATCAACAAATTACTTATGCCATAGTCGGAATTTTATTAAAAATATGTTATTATTAGTCATGATGAACCCATTTCGTTGAACTCAAAATTATACTGATGTTTATTAAAATTAAAGTATTCAATAGTAAAATGGTCATAAAGAGTTAAAAATATCAGATGATTAGTGACAATAAAAGTAATTGAATGCAACATTATCTTGCATAATTATAATGGCTCACTTTAATACTGAACAATTCTTATTTTGGAATCTACCAGTTTATTGATAGCGAACCCCGAAAATTCGACTATGGACTTTGAATTGTAAGCAGAACTTTACCCCTGGACTTTGCTCTCTAAAACACACTGTCAAGCATACTTGTTTATCAGTCCATTAACCACAAGTACTAAGCATGGACGCGCTAGATGTTTGATGAGAGATTAACTTTCACGTCAACACAAAAGCGCCGCAAATACCACAGACAGTTGTGTACGGTGTAGTTAATAGTAATGGCGCCGGCCCAGAAGATTTAAACCATAGCGAGATATGGGCGACCAATCACAAGGCAGATCCATTTAAAGATGCATTACATCATGGCCAATTTTAGTTAGGCCAGAAATTGGCCTAACTCTCCATAGAGTCCCGTGTTAAAAATCTTAACGGCAAGGCAAAGTCAGTAGTCCACTTGGGAAGCTAACAAAGAGAGGGAGTACGGTGACTGAAAAGATCAGATGTGAAAATCTATCAATTGTGCACACATTAATTAAATCAGAGTTTTAAGCTTAAATACAATATCCAGAGTATGCACAATGGGCAAGTGGACTACGGGGTAGTCTACAAATTACTTTATTAAGATTAAAGTGGAAATTTTTGCGTGCATAATTTTTCAGGCATCGCCGATTGCGAACTACTTGTTTTTAAATTGGCTATTTTTAATCTTCTTGCACAGATCTATAATATATAATAGAATAGTATTCAAGTGTGCTACATGGCAGAATTTTGTATCCCTATATTAATTTATGCTTGTTTCAATTCAGTTTTTGCCTCCTATTTTGGAGTATTTTTGCATGCAGTTCAGTTTCACAGATGTGTGGTCTTTTGGTTATTGGATCAGATCATGTGATAGAAACTGCAGTTATGCCATTAAAAAGTGCTAAACAAAAGGGTTTTTTTTTAATTTTTGAAGGAAGTATAACTAAAGAGAGTTTCTGTCTGTACAAAATAGTGCACCTATGAGAACTAACCAAAAGATTGAGGAAGTCCTTCCCAATTTCAAATGAAACCACAACCATGGCCAAAATGTGTTGGGACACATATGGAAAACGTACGCTATATTATGGCCTTATTTCCATTATTATTAACGTGATAAAGTGGAGGTTTCTTTGGTGTCAAGCTTAAACCCTTTCCTAACACCCCAAACCTCCCCCTTCCCCACCAATCAATGTTGGGTGCCACCAGGCGCGTGTGACCAAAAAAGTTGGATTCAACATTGACCGGGGGAAGTGGGGGGCTTATTTACATTACCCTATCAAACCGTCCCAACACTTATGGCCAGCATTGCAGAAGCGAGTCAAAATATCATTGGTGTTTTCAGAAGTAAGAGAGATAAGTTACTTTTAAATCCATTCCTTCCAATATGAAATTAGTTTTAGGGCTTCATCAATATTTGGTTTGCACGCTAACTACTCCACCATGATCAATTATAAGCATAAATACTGAAAGATTAATATGTTTAAAATGTAATGGCCAATTTGATCGCAAGTGAAACAAAAAACCATTATTTGTATTTAATTTTGTGTAGCCATAACTCTTTCAATGAAAAATATTGAAAGAAATGTGTGGTTTTTTTCTGTTGTGTAAGGGACAAAATTCTTTTGTAAGCGCTCTGAGCCTTTTGGAAATGGTGCAAATGCTTTTGTGTTGTATTATACCCGCATGCAATAGCATGCAGGGTATCTTCCCATCCTGTGGTTTCTTCTCCTCCTTTTCTTCCATCAAACACATCATTCTGTCAAGGCTAGCGCTAAAACTACAAAGGCCCTGGGCCTTTTTGCCCATCTTGGCCCCAGAGGTCAAAGGTCACGGGCCCCAGGGGCCCAAATGTGAAAATACAAAGCACGCCATTTCTCATCAAATGAAGCAACCTCAGGGCCCTGAGTTGGTACACTGATAGCCCTAGGTGTACTCTATATTTACAAATATACAAGAGCCCCATATGTTATATATTATGGGCCCCAGGGGCCCAAATGTTAAAATATGGTGCAACAGATTGACAAGCCTAGCTCTAAAAGTACAAGATCACTAGGGCTCATATGTGGCATATGTATGGGCCCTAAGTTGTAGATGTGCCTTTTGCCCATTTTGGCCCCAGATGTACAAGGCTGGGGGCCCCAGGGGCCCAAATGTTAAAACAAAGGGCCGGCCGTTTCTCAGCAAATAAAGTAGCTACAGGGTTCAGATTTGGTACACAGATAGGTCTTTTAGTATTATATTGTCATATGTATATATAACCCCCATACGGTATGTCACATAATATGGGCCCCAGGGCCCCAAACGCTAAAACATAGGACCGATCGTTACTCAGTAAATAGAGCAGCTACAATGCCCAGCTTGAGTCTACCATGGAGTCTACTGATAGCACTTGAGAATCGTACTTTAACATATGTACATGAGCCCCATAAGTCATATATATTGGGCCCCAGGGCCCCAAATGTTAAAACAAAGGGCCGGTCGTTTCTCATCATATAAAGCAGCTGTATGGCCCAGAGTTTGTACACAGATTGCACCTGAGAATAACATTGTTATATGTACATATGAGCCCCATATATCACATAATATTGGCCCCAGGGCCCCAAACGCTAAAACATAGGGCCGGCCGTTACTCAGTAAATAACGTAGCTACCTTGAGTCTACTGATAGCACTAGAGAATTTACTTCAACATAATTATGTACATAAGTCTCATAAGTCAAATATTATGGGTCCCAGGGCTCCAAATGTTGAAACAAAGGGCGGGCCGTTTCTCATCAAAGAAAGCAGCTTCCGGGCTCAGAATACGTACACAAATAGCACCTGAGAATTATATTGTTACTAACACCCACACACCCATCCACCCCACACACGTAGGACTAAACAGACAGACCGTAACCACCCGGGTATAAGCCCACCTTCAGGTATAAGCCCACCCCCTATTTTTCAGAACATTCTGGGAACAAGGGTGCACTCGGCTTTAAGCCCAGTACTAAATTTTGGCCAAGTTCTTAAATCAAATCAATGCTTTTCTCTCGCATAAGAACAAATATTTAAAAAATATCAGTTGATAATTAACATTCCACACTTTTTACGAAATTGACATACATGTAGATGATAGAAATTACTAGTACATTGGGCATTATACAAATGGGGATGATTAATTTCTTATTTCTAAATTCAAGTACTAGCCCCTCCCCGGTTATAAGCCCACCCCCATTTTTGAAGTGAAATCTGCCATCTAGGGGGGTGGGCTTATACCCGAGTGGTTACGGCAGCGTGAAGCGTTAAGGCTGTTCCAGTTAAATTACATACCCATTGGCTGTTCCATTTAATTTACATACTCCCTCTGAAATGTCCCCCAAAAGGCTGTTCCGTTTAATTTACATACTCCCTCTGAAATGGCTGTTCCATTTAATTTACATACTCCCTCTGGAATAGTTTCCCTAATCATATTGCATAGCCTCACTGTGAGTAAGAGAGACTGACAACAGCAACCTATGGAGAGTAAAGAGACGACTCCCCTGGGAGGGACTTTTTATAATTTCTTTATTTTAAGTGCTACGACAGTGCAACCTACATTCAATTAAAGCTTGTGACTTGGACTTTCACTTTTTACACATTTTCTGCCCAATTGGGCGACTTTTTACAATTTCTTTATTTTAAGTCCTCAGCAAATAAGGAATGTATGTTTGGGTACACCGATAACATGCGGGTATAGCCGTATTTGTGTACAAATATATAGCCTTCTAGTTGTATTTGGGAACATTTAATTTATCAATTCAAAATTTTAAAAATATGATATTAATTATATCAGAATATACTGACTGAATGCATGTGAAGGGAAAGTAAAAAGTGTGCTGAGGCTTGTAGATCAACGTCTAGACGTTGTGCCTGTGCGTAGCACACTATAAATCACTGCGCTTATTTTTCTTTTCTTTTTTTAAAAATGAATACAGATATGTTCGAGTTCCCCAAATGGGAAATGTGTAACATTTGTATAGTTTTCAAAATTATTTTTTGTATATCATAACATCTGTAGACATGTAACTGATAAAATAAAAGTGATAATTTATAGAAATAAAATATGTATTATAGTTTTATTTATCAAGTTGTTGATTTTGTCACAAGCTCAAAGTTGAAGAGAGATACAGAATGGAGGATTTTAGTGGAAGTCTGGATGAAGCAGTTGCCTTGATTTAATTGCATTGGACTATTCCACTTGAAGTCATGACCATAATCTTCCAAACTGGGAGTGTGAATTTCACTGGGGGTTAAATGGATGACACCATTTGAAATCTATGCTATGTGGGCAGTGGCGTAACCAGACCCGACCTTCCAGGGGGGCAAGAGGTGAAAATTTCCCAATTTCTGATCATCATCATCATCATCCGTCGGCTGCGGAGCAGGCGATTACAAGCTTTCTCCAATATGCGATCTTGGGCAAGCGAAACAATTTTGTTTGGCTGCAGCATCCCTTCAGTATCTCCCAGGAGGTGCTGGACATACTGTAACGCCACTGTGTGGGGAGATTAAGGTCAGAGGTGTATGGATTTCAACTGGAATAGCCCATTTTCTTTCCAATGGAATAACTTGAAAAAATCTTTTTGTGAATATTCGTTGATCATTTTGACAACTAGGATACCTTAAGATATAAATGAAATTTAACTTTTGAAAAATAGTGTTTTGAGAACTTATAATCACTGATAATGGCAAACACAGAGAAACGTGTTTTTTCCCTTTTAAGCTCTTTTAATTGACGTTTGTGGTACCAACTTGAACATTGATTTACTACCAAAAAAGAGCAAAAATTTTACTTATACGGATTCAAAATTTACACATAGTGAAGATAGTGTTAATTTTTGCTAGTAATGCCAACATAAACACATTAATAGAAAATAAAAAGGTATTTGCTTTTTATTTTCTTAGGTCTGGGATTTTTGACGTGACACATTAAAATGCATGATCATGTGGTTTATATAGGCCTGTTAAAAAGCACATAACTAAACTAATTACGGCCTTTCACTTGTTGAGTCTTCAACTTCTTCAAACAAATATCAGTGTGTAGTCAGTTCATTGTACCGTGCGCCATGACCTCCTTTGTGTAAATCGTGTCAAGCCAGACACAAATAAACACCATCGGAAAGAAACAAGTCATTCCTTACGATGACTCATTGGAATATTGTTACAGGTGAATGAACAGGGAAGAACAAATTCCCGAGATTGGTCTTATATGCACAGTGCGTTTTTACGTTTGACATGTTTGAAGTACTGAACATATTCTCTGGTTTCTGCTAGTGCTTGCTACTGAAGATAACAGCAGGTTGTCGCTGACCTTCATGATCATCGTAACTTTGCTATACACGAAAGCTACGCCAAACATTAGTTATAACTTATCAGTGTCATCAGACCAGAGAATGATCAGACCAATGACACAGCAAGTCTTGTTGGACATGCAATGTTGATATCCACGTATCCAACGTTAGGACGTACTTGCAATCATCGGAATAAAAATGATTACTTTGTAGCTGAAATGCTAGTGATATTATTAACCTGATATTGGCCAAGCTGTCAAAACTAAGAAAGTACTTCAAACTATTGTATAGTTTGTACACCTGTCGTCGGCAGCGACTCAAAGGAGCAGGTACAAAGGACAGGTACGACTATAATCATAATCTAGAACTCTGAACACCACGTCGCACTATGTTGAATTGAATTGCTATCTACTGTAGATAGCACACATATATTATATATATATATTTTACAGAAAAAAAGGCGGATATCAAAGATATACTATATTAACTGATATTGCATACTGGTAGACATGTTTATTAATAGCAAGGTTGGTATTGACTAGTACGTGTCGGTATGCAGTGACCTGGAATACCTGTTGCATACATATATATATATAACTGTATGATCAGATCAATAATAATGGTGTATCGATAAGGCGGCACGAAAAATAATCATGATAATGGATAGGTTTTGCAATGTGTGTGAATATAGTAATAAAATATGAATTTTATATTGAGTTATGCATGGAACCAGTTCTGCAAAATTATTATTTGACAACATCGGGCATCAAAGACTATAATAGGTAACAGAGATCAAATGCTGCATGCAAAGATGTGTGTGATATATCATAATATTACTAGTAATATTTTAACAATACTGACGTCGTGTTTGATTAATGCGCTTCCAGGTAATGTCATAATACCCAATTGTTAAACGCCAATGCATTATATCAATATTATTTTGTGCCAACGAATCGTCAACTTGTGGCAATCCACTGGGCTAGTAATAGTATTATTAACTGTCGGTAGGGCTTGTTTTGAGATAGTGGGCCATTAAACGTCACATACAAAATGTAGCAATAGAAAACGGAGGATTTCTCAACTATTTTACTAATTTTTGACTACATTTACCAAACATTTCACCTTAAAAAGGCAGAGAATAATCATCGTATAATTGCCAAAATCCAGTCACAATTTTCAGCCAATAATCATCGTGTAATTGCCAAAATCCAGTCATAATTTTCTGCCAATAATCATCGTGTAATTGCCAAACTCCACTTCACAATTTTCAGCCAATAATCATCGTATAATTGCCAAAATCCAGTCACAATTTTCAGCTCAATTTCATTCTTGTACACATTACTCCTTCATCATATTAGTACAGGCTGTATCAAAATGTTTGGTACTCATCAGTTTTTGGTGTTTATTGACAAGCCTGTTCTTGAATATGCAACATTGGATCCTGTTGAAATGCCCATCATTTATAGTTTTATGACATTACATTACATTCATCTATATATAAGGTCGCTCCTCTGCTGCATTTCGCTGTGGTAGTCTTGTCCATAATCACTGGAAACTGATGGGTACCAATCATTTTGATACACCCTGTATACATGTACTCCTTACTTTATCACAAGAATCATTATTAACACTTAATACGTACATTTTTATTGTTTTCAGTTCACCATTAGGATCTGCAAATCAATAAGAATATAATACATCGTCATCGGCAGCAAATATCTAACTTGCGTCAGCTTGGATTAACAACAGTTACGAACTCTGCATTAAAGCTATATATCAAACACCTGCAAACATGACATCGTCTGTACATGTAACAATAAGCAAAATACTACCAATACTCCTGGTTTTACTTGCATTGCTTCTAGATAAGAACCGTGTTAGCGGACAATCTCTACAGATAAAGTTCGAAAGTATTGGAGAGTATGATTATATGGATGGAAAAGCATTCCTAGAAGGCAGCCAAGTCCATTTACTTTGCGACATAAGCGGTCAGATTCAAGCAAGCCATACTGTAGTATTCAAAAGGGATGGCGTGAAACTTTCCTCTAATGAGAGCATTCTTGTGCCAAATAGTCCATTGCATTTTTTTGTTCAGAACAATTTGTTTTCCACAAGCCCTTATCGCTCGCAATTTAAACTGTTCATTTATGACGTGTCAAAAGAAGATCAAGGATTTTACAGTTGTCATGTGGAAGATTCAATTGGTAATGTTGTAGTTGACGGGCAATATACAAACACAGCAGCTGCAATACCTCGAATCGTGGTGCTCTATCTACCAAATAAGAATAGATACCCAGCATGCAGCGTAGTAGAAGGCACAATCGATGTCAAGATTGGATCTAAGATCAATCTCAGATGTACGTCAGAGCTAGGAAATCCACAAGTGGAGTTAACGTGGAAGCGCAGTACCTCATCCGGAAGCAACGATGATGTCGTCGGGTCCGTGTCCATGTCTGATGATGAAATGACTTACAATGTCCCACCGATTACAATCACACAAGAAAGCGATGGTGATATCTTTACTTGTTTTATGAAACCAAACACGACATTCTTTCCAAGTGGTCTTCGCACATGCGACGTAGGCCCTTTGAATGTCATAAGCGATGTCCCGTTGCCAATCATAACACCGCTAATCCAGAACGCAGTTCCAGGAGATACTGTCAGTTTTCAATGCGCGTTACCGGGTCAAACAAATGCGCAGTTTTCGTGGTTTTGGGACCCGAATTGGGTGTTTAACAAGTCTCCGTTATCTCCAGATACAAAAACTTTCTCTCTGCGTAATGTGAGAAGCTATCACCACTTGACCAAGGTGTACTGTAAAACTCTTTCGGAAGGAGTTGAAGTTAGTGTCTATGGATTAATCCGTGTGAATGGACCCTACGAAGCACCACCGAACACCCCTACTCCGTCAGTTACCAAACCGGCCCCCAAACCAGGAGGAGGCGGCATGGGCAATGGGGAAACGGGTGGTAGCGATGGTGGCAACGGTGGTACTAACGGTGGTTCAAGTGTGACTTCACCAAGTGGGTCGAACGGACAAGAACGTACAACTCGTTCAAAAGGAAAAGGAGTTCTGATTCAAGCAGCAAATATCAAGATTGTTTTAACCTGTTTATTTTTAATTGTAATATCCGATGTAATATGTAAGAGTTTATAGGCCTATCATAATGTGAACTTACTGATGTGACCACAGAGTGCTTATGGACTGTGCAATAAATATGAGCCCTGGTGGGGGGTAAGATGGGGGGGGGGCAAGAATTTTTGGCAAGCCGAAATGGGGGTGGAAGCAATTTTGGCAAGCCGAGAGGCCGGGGTCAAGCAATTTTTGGCACACATTTTTAGGGCGCCTTTTTTTAAATAAAACGCTCTAAAAAGGCTTATAGGTTTGCAAATTGGGATCCAAAAGATATGACATGTGCAAAGAGGGGGGGGGGGCAAATATTTTTTGGCAGGCCGAGAGAGGGGGCCGATTGGAGATTTTACCCCCCGGCTCATAATTATTGCACAGCCCCATATATGGTAACCCAATCATTTGTCTTGGTCATATAATAGAATATTTTATGAAAACAAAAAATATACGAAACAATTTACAAAACAAAAACACTGATCAAATCCAAACTCTTTTAAGTAGCGTTATGATCACAATATCTATAACATATTATGTGTGATATAATTATGCCGAGATTATAATTTTTATCATTTTCAATATAGAATTATATCAAACAATACATTATATTTTATATGTGCATGATATTTTTTAAACTATATATATATATATATAAATTATTTTTGTTTGGATATATTATTGTACATAGATGTACATGTAGACACATTTGTAAATCTCTGCGTAACTAAATGCTGAATAAGGGTAGGCCTACGTCTACCGAAAATAAAGTAATATTTTTGAGAAACTCATAATTTATACAAATAATATTATCGCGAATTGTACGTCACAGATGGTCAGCAGAATCTAGCAGCATCGTAGTGCACCTAAAAGAAAGGTAATTTTATGTGTTTAACCCAGAGATATTTTGCTAGAGTTTTAAATTGTTTGGCAAGGAATACAAGTGTTTCATTATATTTTAATAAAGAGGAACGAGAAGAGCGTGGCTAAGTGGTTATCCATATAATTCTCGCTTATGATACATGAACCCACTCCAACTTTGGAGGTGACGCGTAGGCTATGTAGGGCTGTTAAGACCCCCTTTTTCAGCATCGCTGTCACCCAAAGACCCCATATTTTTTTACGAACACATGCTCTGCACTCACCCGAAGACCCCCTATTTTTTTTCCATTTGGTCACCCAAAGAACCTTACAAGTTCAATTTGAACAGCAACTTTCATTTTTCACTGATTTTGTTACTTATTTTGGAAAAAAACCCAATGAAATTTGAAGCCATTTAGAACTAGAAATTCGATTTTCGAGGTTTTTGTGGCGATGTTTTGGCTCTCACCCAAAGATTCCATTTAAAAAAAGGTCATGTTCTCACCCAATGACCCCATATTTTTTACATTTTGCTCTCAACGAATGCCAAAAATCATACTCTCACCCAATGACCCCATATTTTTTACATTTTGCTCTCACCGAATGCCCCTTAGTGCGAAAGTGCCAGCCCTTTCTGATATCAAATAATTTTCATTTTTTGAAATTCACGATATAGGCCCTAATACAAATTTTATGACAATTTATTGAAATTTGATATTTTTCACATTTTTGATATATAACAGTCCTCGAAGTAAATTTTATAAATCTAATGATATATTCTCAAAGTGTATGTAGCTGGGAGGAAAAGCCGACGATCAATTGAAAATTTTAACCTTTCATATTGAAGATATGGATTTTCCCCCAAAAGACCTTTTTTTTGTTGGTGTTTTGGGGAAAAAAATCCATATCTTCAATACGAAAGGTCAAAATTTTCAATTGATCGTCGGCTTTTCATCCCACCTACATACACTTTAAGAATAAATCATCAGATTTATAAAGTTTATTTCGAGTACTGTTATATATCAAAAATATCAATTTTTAACCATTTGCCATAAAATGTGTATTTCATTGCGAATTTCAAAAAATCAAAATTATTTAGGTTTATTTCGAGTACTGTTATATATCAAAAATATCAATTTTTAACCATTTGCCATAAAATGTGTATTTCATTGCGAATTTCAAAAAATCAAAATTATTTGACATCAGAAGGACATTCTTCGTATTCCGAATGCAATTCGATATGTCTGATGTGTTCTTATGTCCCACAATAAATACTGTCCAAACGTTTAGGCCTATACCCCGCCCCTTAAAGGCCCTTTCAGTGATTTCACAGGAACATTAAAAAAATGGAAATTTGTCTGAGTTGCTTAGAAATAAAGAATAAGTCTACAGAATTTCATTAAACCACTTTTCCCCTGAATACATCGACAAATTAGTCAAAAACAGAAGTTTTAGAAAGGTTTTCTACTTCAACTCAGATCGACTCGAGAAAATCGAGATTTTCGTACAGTGCGCCACCAATCGACTGGAAAAACTTCCTAGTCCAGTGTTTCTAACACGGGGAAGTAGAGTCTAAATTGATTTAAAACAGAGTAACAGACGCTTAATTTTTTGTAGTAGGGACCAAAATAAGCAATTAAACGTCACCGAGGCAAACTAACGGTCAATTCAAATATGAAAAACAGTTAAAATTGTGTATTTTGTTTAAAATAGTAGCTACTGATGTAATAAGTAGTAGAAACAATACGCAACGCGTGTTGGTATGGTGGAGAGTGAGCATCTTTCGATCTCGAGTCGGACTTTTTGTACTGTCAGTATCAAAAGTCCAGATTCATGTAAATGCTTTATTGTGGGGATTTGGGCTCCTTGCACAAAGTCCACACAAACAGATGTCTCATGTGTTTCTTGTATACAAAAAAGCAGACAAACGAAGTATTTTTTTTTAGTGACACTTTCAGGATATGTCAAGTGTGTGCTAATGATGAAACCTATTAAATTTGAATGGTAGTCGACATCTACAAAAAGAATAACGAAGTATTCAGAATTGTACTAATTTAGTTGGACGTTCACAAAGTCACCCAATATTATACCTTATTAATCTGCATTGGCAACTCTGTATTCCGTGCGATCCAACCAGAGGTTGGTCCATATAGTCGTGCACATAGTCGTGCATAGCCGGTTTTGCCTACCGTTGCCATTGGTTACGAATTTATACTTCTATCTCAGACTGGCTGAGGGCCAATCAAGTGGAAGTTGCCCAATAGTCATGATAGTATATCCCCATTGACTCGGTCGCTTTTAGAGTCGTAACGATGTGGTATAGACTTGCCAGTCTCGTGTACGCCGTTTGTACACAGAGACTGGCTTATGCCACTGTGTGTGTCATTGGGATCTATACAAACGTAGCAACATTTTTTTTGCAATTGAGTCAATTTATATAAAATTGGTACTCACATATCTGATTTCTAAATCATAATTATCCTGTTTAATGTATCCAAGTACCTTACACTTGGAATTTGTGATACTTCAAAGATAATTTTTGAGCCATCGACCTTACGAGATGAAACAATGCAAGTCACAAGATCTCGCGAGATGACCCACCTCTTTTACAGCCGGTTTCTGTCTTCAAGTCATGTTCGCGATACAGCCACGTTGCACTCTGGGGTCGAGACTAATCAGTTACGTCGTTAAGGGGGCACTGAACAGTAACCTTCCGCGACCGGAAGTGTAACGTCTGTATAGTACCTTAAAAACACAAAATTTAGGCCAAATATGTGCGTATTTCCACCAAAATGTACGTATGACATCATTGTAGGGTGTTATGTTAAAGCTGACATGTTCTTGTTGCCCAATGGATGCGAAAAAAATCACTTGAATTTTGTTTCGTGATGTGTAAGATATCCCACAATGCAATGCGTCAAGAACCCGATTTTGAGAGGTGAAACGCTTACAAAATACGGGTTGAGTTAAAAAAGTGAAATTTGTGAAAAACTGACACTGTCGATCTATGTGCAAAAAAAGATATATTAAATTTAAAGAGTGTTTCTCCATCACCAAACAGTTCAAATAACCCCATCTATTGCACGGACTTGGCAATAGCTCGTTCTTTTAGGCCCTCGGCGCATGTATTTTCAATGGCGACGCTTACTGTTCAGTGCCCCCTTAACAACGAGTAAACAAAATGGCTGGGAAAACGGAGGAAATTGTGTCCTTAAAAGTGTTTCAGCGTGACGATCAGAAACCTCAAAAAACTATTTTTGTTGGGCCGCGCTTGATATGCTAATGATATACAGGTACATTGTAGGATATAAATTGGATGGTAAATAAGCCAAATATTGCAAGAAATCTACTCGCTAGAATCCTAGCGACCCCGCAAAAAAATGACCGTCCATGCGAATGTAATATTGAAATCGTAAAATCCCTACTAGTAATAGACCTACTTGTCACTAATCGTGGCGCGTGATCAAGTCGTGATAAAAAGGTCAAAGTGGCTGATCAATGTGTGGGCAAATGTTCAAGTGGCTTTTTGACCAATCGGCTTTCTAGCAGTAAAATATGGGGACCAATCAGGTTGTATCAATGTGATACCAATAAACTATGATGTATGACTCATCTTGTTAGGCCTACTAAAAATAAAATTCGGTTTCCGGTAACCCGCCCGCCACTTTTGGAAAAAATAAAAATTTTCAAGAGTCGTCCGTGTCGAAATTCTGACATGAAATAATTTATGCCACTTTTGGAAAAAATAAAAATTTTCAAGAGTCGTCCGTGTCGAAATTCTGATATGAAGTTGTTGGAAATCACATTATTTTATTTTCCCCGACTTTCTGCCATTCAATGATTAAAGAAATACAGTTGAATTGATAGATAATATTTATCGCGATATAGGCCTAGGCCTATGCACAACTATTTTATTTATGAAAACAGCGTGCAGCAGGACTCGTAATATTAAGTAGGCCTACAACTATTGAAAAACTATTGAACTACCCAGCAAACACAAAAACGTTTTAAAAACGTTTTAAATAAGTTATATTTTGGCTTTTGGTTTAGCTAAAAACGTTTTAATAACATTAAAATGTCGGGTTATATAAAGGTCATGATAACGTTTTAAAACGTTTTGTATGAAAAACACAATAGGGCCTACAACAATATTTTTCAATGTTTTCAAAAATGTTATTGTAAACTATTTTTACAAACATTTTTGCCAAATATTGTGTCAATACTTAAATAACATTATGTTAAAATGTTTGAACCCAGCAAACACAGAAATGTTCTTAAAATGTTTTTTCAAAACCTTTTAATAACATTTAAATGTCGGGTTATATAAAGGTCATGAAAACGTTTTTAACACGTTATTGAAAATATTTTGGGCAAACATTTTTTCGCAAATATTTTTTCAACCCCAAAATAACATTCTGTTTAGAATGTTTTGTATCAAGTTTTCAAGAATGTTTTTGGAATGTTATTAAAACGTTTTTATACCCTTTATATAACCCGACATTTAAACGTTTTCTGTAAAACATTTTTGTTTGCTGAGCAGTAGATTATCAAAAAATGTTTTTTAGGTTATGAAAATGTTTTATACTCTTAATAATATACCCTTTATATAACCCGACATTTAAACGTTTTCTGACAACCTTTTATAACCTTTTGCGAATGATGTCGAAAACGTTTTGTGTTTGCTGGGTATTTTGTCTGTGTCCGCAAAAATTTGATAAAAACGGTAATAGTAGGCCTAACACTATAAGACAAAGGCCTAACGCTCATTAAATCGGTGTTGTTGTCGAACTAATTCCCATAAAGCTCGTATTAAAAAGAGCAAGTAATAAAAAAGTTAAAATGCTAAAAATGATGTAGGCCGAAAAATTGTGTAATCTTGTCCTAGACACTCAACGATAAACCCTATCAAGTATGAATAAAAGACTGTTCATTTCAATTTATAAACGTTGAGGAAGTTGTGCATTTTGTCAGCACCGATATAATAAAAATTAAAATAACTAACCTGGCAGATTTCAGGATTAACCAACATTTATTTTCTCATGCCGCTCGCCCAGGCCTGCATATTATCCCGTCAAGAAACTCAACCCTAGGCCTACCTTTTTCAACATGTAAATATAATTCCATAGCGATAAATAGTGAACGTTGCATTGAAGATGAGGATACTTGGATGATACAGATATTAAGCACATGTTAAATGGGGGGTATGGGGATGTCCCAGTTTGTTTTACAAGGGCAATTATTATTTGACCCAAACTTTTTGGTGGGTGGGTTCATCATGACCAGTGTTTACTCAGAGGCCGTATGTCTCAATTTTGGCCCAGTGAAAATTATTTTTGGCCCACACAAATTTGCAATGATGTATTACAATTAGTCAATTTGGGGAATTACTGAGCCAAAATTGGGCCAATTTGGGAAGAAAATGTTTCATTTGGCGCACCCAATTTCCAGCGAGAGTAAACACTGATCATGACCCGAGACAGAACAAGTTTGTATTGGTTAATGGGTCAAGGTCATCCAGGGGTCATCTGAGGTCAAATTAGTAAAAACTATCATATGGGCATGAAACTTGATAGGGTAGATTCAATATTTAGAGCCAAATTTGTGGAGGGTAATTTCAGGGTCACCAAAGGTCAAATTAGTAAAACTGTCACATCACATTGGCATGATACTTGGTGGGTACAGTCAATATTTAGAGCCAAAATTTTGGAAGGTCATTTTGGGGTCACCAGAGGTCATCTGAGGTCAAATTATTAAAACTGACATATGGGCATGACAATTGGTTAGTACAGTCAACATTTAGAGCCAAATTTTTGAAGGTCATTTGGGGTCACCAGAGGTCATCTGAGGTCAAATTAGTTAAAACTGTCATATGGGCATGAAACTTGGTTAATACAGTCAACATTTAGAGCCAAATTTTTGAAGGTCATTTCAGGGGTCAACAGAGGTCATCTGAGGTCAAATTAGGTTAAACTGTCATATGGGCATGAAACTTGGTTAATACAGTCAACATTTAGAGCCACATTTTTGAAGGTCATTTCAGGGGTCAACAGAGGTCATCTGAGGTCAATTAGGTTAAACTGTCATATGGGCATGAAACTTGGTTAATACAGTCAACATTTAGAGCCAAATTTGTTGAAGGTAATTTTGAGGTCACCAGAGGTCATCTGAGGTCAAATTAGTTAAAACTGTCATATGGACATGAAACTTGGTTAGTACAGTCAACATTTAGAGCCAATTCTTTTAAGGTCATTTCGGGTCACCAGAGGTCATTTGAGGTCAAATTAGTTAAAACTGTTATATGGGCATGAAACTTGGTTAATACAGTGAACATTTAGAGCCAAATTTTTAAGGTCATTTCAGGGTCACCATATGTCATCCAAGGTCAAATTAGTTAAAACTGTCATATGGACATGAAACTTGTTAAGTACAGTTTACATTTGAGCCAAATTTTTTTAAGATCATTTGGGGTCACCAGAGGTCATCTGAGGTCAAATTCGTTAAAACTGTCATATGGGCATGAAACTTGGTTAATACAGTCTACATTTAGAGCCAAATTTTTTGAAGGTCATTTGGGGTCACCAGAGATCATCTGAGGTCAAATTAGTTAAAACTGTCATATGGGCATGAAACATGGTTAGTACAGTCAACATTTAGAGCCAAATTTTTTGAAGGTCATTTTGGGGTCACCAGAGGTCATATTAGTAAAAACTGTCATATGGGCATGAAACTTGGTGGATACAGTCACCATTTAGAGCCATATTTTGGTAAGGTCATTTGGGGGTCACCAGGGGTCATCTGAGGTCAAATTAGTAAAATGTTGTATTGGCAAGAAACCTCTGTCGAGATTTGATCCCCAAGTCAGGTAAACTTAAAAATTGGTTTGATTTACACTTATTGATTTCACGTTCAAGTCATTAACTGTTTACAAGTTAATATTATATTTGACTATTTTTGGATCCCAAAAGTTTGGTTATGGACCCCTATTTTTTGGATTTAAGATAAGAGGGTCCATTTGGAGTTTGGACTCCTTACTTTTTTCTACCCCTAATTATGGTCATTTCAAAATATTATTTTATCTGTTTAGTGTTTTGTATTGCATAAATTTCCAAATTGTATGTAGCAGTTTTCTATAATTGCACAAACAGAAAAAGCTTTTATATATAGACAAGAACAGTGAATGACAGAGAGTAGGTAAATGATATTGGACAGTACGACACACTTGTGTAGTATGAGAAGAGCTTTTGCGATTGAGACCCCGAGTCATACTGTTTTTCTATTGGCTGCCTTCAAGTGTTAAATTGGGTCCAAATTTCAGTATGTGTAAATAATTTTTTTTTCCTTCCTTCCGTCCCAATTTTTTCAGAGCATGTTACCGGAAACATCATTTTATTTTTATTTAGCCTTATTTATATTATGGCGTAGTACGTTTTGTGCATTGCCGTCCACGGGATATTATAAAAGAAAAATCGATTTTGCCCAAACCTGTATAATAAACACATCAAGGAAATTGGTACTTGACTTGATGAATGACTCATCGTGTTGAGCGAATTGATGATGATGATAGCGATTACGTAACGCTATGACACAAGTTTTTGTACATGTTGTATCGGTAAATAATAATTAATTTAAATGATGTTGCGCACGCCTATGCTATATTCCATGTTTTTGTTTACACCACGCCAAAGAAAGCGTCACATGCGCCCGTCAGTGAGTGAGGATTGCCAAACCCGCGATTTGGTAGCCCAATTGGGCGACTTTTGAAGATTTCCCCGCGACTTTTGACAATTTCCTGTCCCATAGAAACCAATGGTTAAGAAAAAATTGGGCGACTTTTCAACATTGGCTCCCGCGACTTCCGATCATTTCATGTCCCATAGAAACCAATGGTAACCCTTACCTAAAACACTAGCATTCCCTAAGCACTCACTAGGCATTCCATTGAATGGTAAAGAACCGGTAATGAATGCCTAAATGGTGAATGCCTCCAATACTATAACATTGAGTTAATAAGCGGTTGTTAGCACTCAACCGCCTGTTTGCTAGCCCTCGACCGCTTGTAGCGGTTCATAAGTGGTTCATAAGCCCTCCTCAGAGGCGAAATATGTAAATGAGCTAAGCACTCGAACCACTAAGGAGGCATTCAAACCACCAAGGAGGCATTCAAACCGCCTAGCATTTAAACCACCTAGGAAGCATTCCAACCGCCTAGGAAGCATTCCAACCGCTAGGAAGCATTCCAACCGCTAGGAAGCATACCAACTGCCTCAGAAGCATTCCAACCGCCTACAGGTTAGCACTCGAACCACTTATTTAGCCCTCAACCGCTATAAGTGGTTCGTAAGTGGTTCATAAGCCCTCCTCAGAGGCGAAATATGTAAATGAGCTAGGCCCTCGAACCACTTAGTGGCATTCCAACCGCCTATGAAGCACTCCAACCGCCAATGAAATTTCCAATCGCCTCAGAAGCATTCCAACCGCCTATAGGCATTCCAACCGCTTATAGGCATTCCAACCACTTACAGGTGAAGCACTTGAACCACTTTATAATTATATAGCTATGATGGCTAAGCAATTATACGAGAGTGACGAATAGGAATATAATGCACTGCAGAAAATTGCATATGGTAAGCCCAGAATATACTCCATTTTTTATCCATTGTGACAGACGCAGATCGAGGCATTTAGTTCAGTACAGTGTCTGTCTTTGTCGAATCTATGATACTTTTAGTGTGCACACTAGTGGAGATGTGACTCCAAGTTCTTCTGGTTGAACGATATAATTGTCAAATCAGCTTAGAATTCAGTATTAACATCAATTGAGTGAACGCAAAGATGTACCATCTGGTGGCTAAATCACATCTGATGGATAAATCACTGCGTCTTTTATGGAAAAAAAGTGAGTAAATTTGTGGCTTGGGCCTTCCAATTCAAATGCAAACTATGCTTCAATGAATTCCCATCACATAAAGGTAGTTGCTTTAGCCCTCTAATCACACAGTTGTATTAGCCCTTGAACGAATATATCAGAATCAAAGGATACCATTATTATTGTCTCAATTAACACACAAACCATATGCAAACACCAGAAAGCTGGCCACTGCTATGGTTGTTATATAGTTTATCTTTTTTATTCTGTGATGTAATTCTCCAAATTGACTCCTAAAAACAAATTAAATAATTCTTATCAACAACTGTGGAGGTCCAAACTATTCCCTTCATAATAAATGAAGTCAAAAGTGAAAAAAGGCAATTTCCCCTAATTTTGAGCCATATGAGTGCTTTTTTGAGGATTTGTGCATGGTATAAATGTACACTGTTATTATTAATGTTAATAATAATGCCCCAATATGCTAACTAGCTCCTCCTTCCTAACACTAGACCATTCCATATTTCAAGAAACTGCCTACATAAAAACCTATATTCAATGTTACATCTAGTCATATTTAAGCTTACCTATACTACACCATCCATATTGTGGCATATTATTGCACTCAAAGATAACTATACACATGGATCCCATACATGTATGATGTTGTCCACATAATCTGCATTGTCATGTAACATCCCAAATGTAAAGAGTGAAAAATAAGGCCTATAATAAAGCTGGAAACATGAAAGGATTAAGATTCAATCATCTCTGCATTCACACCAGTTCAAAATGGCAGTTAGAAATATATTCCCATCATGCACCTGTTTGACCCTTAGGTCAACCACTAAGGAATGCTAGTCAAGGCTATTAGCAGAATGCCTAATTGAATGGAATGCCTATTACTTAGAAATTTTTAACCGAATGCCTAATACTTAGAAATTTTTCAGTGGAATGCCTATTACTTTAAAAAATTTTAACCGAATGCCTAATACTTAGAAATTTTTCAGTGGAATGCCTATTACTTAAGAATTTTTTTAACCGAATGCCTATGACTTACCCGAATGCCACTGAGTGCCTATAGCAAACCGCCTAATCCTAGAACCACTTAGTTATGAATGCTTAGGAATGCCTAATTTAATAGTATTGAGCTTTAACGAGGGCTTAATGAGTAAATAGGCATTCGGTAGCATTCTTGTGAGGCATTCGGAATGCCTGTGAACCAGCTCTATAGGCATTCATTAGCTGCTGAGTTCTAGTGACGACCTAGTACCGCTATCCTTGGCACTCGAGGGCTTGGCGAATACTTACAGAATGCCAAATAGGCATTCATGTTTGGTAAGGGAAAGAGAAAAATTGGGCGACTTTTCGATTATTTGACCCGCAATTCGGGCTGAAATCTTTTGGCAACCCGGGCCGTCACTTCCCTTCAAAGTATCCACTGCAGACAGACGTGTAATTAATTCGGTCAAATCGGTCTCATTCATCAACAAACATTTATACATTCAACTTCTATTCAACAACTATTTCACCTGCAGGCCAAGTGTCCATGCTCCTATGTTTTCCCTTCAACCTTTACAAACCTCTACCGTCTACCTCATTTTAACTCTCTAACCTCTCACTTTCCCTTCTTACAAACATTTAACTAATTACCCCCACCCATCGACTCGCCAAATCCCCACAAGGTTCTGAACAGAAACAAAACATACATCACCCAACCTAAACCAATCAATCACAAACACCATCAATTATCACCCAAACACATGTACCATTCAGTACCAAAACAAACCACCAAAGCAGAGAACCGCGAAGCCCGAGAACCGCTCTAGTTTTGTTTAAAATACACGGCTTTCGACCGAACCACTAGCAGGCTATGTTAGCACATCTATGCCAATTACAAAGGTACCAAAATCTGAATTTTGATGATTTTTACGATCGTCCGGATGAGCAAATCACTGAATGGGCCTTTAATTTCAGACACCGCTCTCCCGATGCATCGATGGTAAATTTAAGAGCCGGGTATAAACAACGAGAGAACTTTCGTCCTGCGGAGGGTACGTTTAGATATAAATTCAAAGTTTGATAACTTGTGAACCAAAGGGATGGTGTTGATATTATGTTGGATTTGTGATATGTAGGGGAATATGTTTCAAAATATTAAACCTTTTTCTGAAAATGAACAGGTAGTAATAACAACAATAAATTTTGTCAAAACGCGTTTAAAACTGTGACGGAGTTATTTACAGTTACGTGTATAAAACATCAAGTATAATGAACGCTACATGTAATTTAATATTATAATATATATTATTATTAATTTAATTGTTTTATGTTTATGTTGGGTTTCGAAAGAGTGCGGGCACTCTCTATAAATAAGAGCAAAATTAAAATTGTTTCTAAACACGTGTATCATTATAAGGAGCAAATTTCTTTGCGTCTTTCCTGAAGGTTGACATGAATTCGCGGAGCGTTTTGGAGATTTTATTTTTAATTTTGCTGACTTCATCATCGAGTGCTACAATGTATCTACCTATAAGATGACTTCATCAGTGACTTTCCCATATTTCTGAGTTCTGACAGTAAATCTTCAGATTCGCTATAAAACCATAGGCTTATTACAGCTTCAGCTTCGCTATATAAAGCCATACTACAGTAAATCTTCAGATTCGCTATATATATGTATAATGCGATCAAGCAAAATCAGTCGGAACTCGGGAATATTTATTTTGAGATATTGCCGAAGAAAGGAAATATTTCTTTTTGTTTCCTCTTGTTTTGGAGTCTCTTTAATTACTCTTATCTTTGGAACTGGTTGTTCAATTTCTACGGGGTTTTCTGCAAAATGCAGCTATGTAAATGCCTTTTACTATCCTATAAGAAACTGAAAATTTGATATTTCCGAGTTCCGACTGATTTTGCTTGATCGCATCACATATAAAGCCATACTACATTGATATTGAAGTCAGCAATAAGAAGCAAGTCCATCTACCCAACTTCGTTACCAAAATTCCTAGTATGGAAGTGTTTCAGCGGGCCCGCCCGCAGTGATCAGGCTACGAAGAACAAAAACGGGCGGAAGAACCTTTCGTCGGTCGGTCGGGCGTGTTTTTTCTGAAGGCTAACATTGCCTTAAAATGTGACCAAATTCTAAAAGATCTTTTGCAAGCACATTTTAGGAAATAGCACTCATTGATGAAGTCATCTTAGGTAGATCACTCACCGACGCGATGAAGTCAAAAGGTAGATAACGCTCTCTACTGAAGTTATCTTAGGTAGATAACACTCACATCATAGGTAGATAACCAGGGGCATAGCCAGCTTTTTTGGTGGGGGGGGGGCAAAATAAAATTGGGGCACAGACGAAACAAATTACAGTTGCATCATACATAGAGACTGCATGCATGTCTTCGAGCTTTCCAAAAAAAAGCTTTATTTGGGACAATGTATACGCGCGCCGCAAAAATTAGGTATTTTACAATATTTTCCCTTATTATCAGGATGGAACGGGCCGGGAACGGGCTATATAATTACAATGTGCGCAAAAAATTTGCATTTTACACTCACTATTTTTGCCCATGATCGGGATGAATTTCGGTAGAAAAGGGCTCCTTCCCCTTTTCTTTTCCATTGCCCTCCTGATTTACTCTTTTGCCAGAGGGGCACTTTTTTCTTTCATTTTTTGTTATGGGGGCACTCTGCCCCCCTCCCACACCCACCCCCACCCCGCTGGCTACGCTACTGTAGATAATACTCACTTAGGTCGATAACATTCACTGATGAAGTCATCATAGGCAGATAACACTCAATGATGAAGTCATCATAGGTAGATAGCACTCAGTAATGAAATCATCTTAGGAGATAACGCTCACTGATTAAGTCATCTTAGGTAGATAACATTCACTAATGAAGTCATCCTAGGCAGATAACATTCACTGATGAAGTCGTCTTAGGCAGATAACATTCACTGATGAAGTCATAATAGGTAGATAGCACTCAGTAATGAAATCATCTTAGGAGATAACGCTCACTGATTAAGTCATCTTTGGTAGATAACATTCACTAATGAAGTCATCCTAGGCAGATAACATTCACTGATGAAGTCATCATAGGCAGATAACACTCAATGATGAAGTCATCATAGGTAGATAGCACTCAGTAATGAAATCATCTTAGGAGATAACGCTCACTGATTAAGTCATCTTAGGTAGATAACATTCACTAATGAAGTCATCCTAGGCAGATAACATTCACTGATGAAGTCGTCTTGGGCAGATAACACTCACTGATGAAGTCATAATAGGTAGATAGCACTCAGTAATGAAATCATCTTAGGAGATAACGCTCACTGATTAAGTCATCTTAGGTAGATAACATTCACTAATGAAGTCATCCTAGGCAGATAACATTCACTGATGAAGTCATCATAGGTAGATAACACTCACTGATGAAGTCATCTTAGGCAGATAACTCTCATTGATAAAGTCATCCTAGGCAGATAACACTCACTGACGAAGTCATCATAGGTAGATAACATTCACTAATGAAGTCATCTTAGGCAGATAACATTCACTGATGAAGTCATTTTAGGTAGATAACACTCACTGATCAAGTTGTCATCTTAGGCAGATAACACTCATTGATGAAGTCATCCTAGGCAGATAACACTCACTGATGAAGTCATCCTAGGCAGATAACACTCAAGGATGAAGTCATCATAGGTAGATAACACTCACTGATGAAGTCATCTTAGGAGATAACACTCACTGATGAAGTCATCGTAGGGAGATAGCACCCATTGATAAAGTCATCTTAGGTAGATAACACCCATTGATGAAGTCATCTTAGGTAGATAGCACCCATTGATGAAGTCATCTTAGGTAGATAGCACCCATTGATGAAGTCAACTTAGATAGATAACACTCACTGATGAAGTTATCTTAGGTAGATAACACTCACTGATGAAGTCATCTTAGGTAGATAACACCCATTGATGAAGTCATTTTAGGTAGATAACACTCACTGATGAAGTCATCCTAGGCAGATAACACTCGCTGATGAAGTCATCATAGGTAGATAACACTCACTGATGAAGTCATCCTAGGCAGATAACACTCACTGATGAAGTCATCTTAGGCAGATAACACTCACTGATGAAGTCATCATAGGCAGGAAACACTCATGCACTGATGAAGTCGTCTTAGGCAGATAACACTCACTGATGAAGTCATCATAGGCAGATAACACTCACTGATGAAGTCATCATAGGCAGAAAACATTCACTGATGAAGTCATCCTAGGCAGATAACACTCACTAATGAAGTCATCTTAGGCAGATAACACTCACTGAAGTCATCTTAGGCAGATACCACACTGATGAAGTCATCATAGGTAGATAACACTCACTGATGAAGTTATCTTAGATAGATAACATTCACTGATGAAGTCACCTTATGTAGATAACACTCACTGATGAAGTCATCTTAGGCAGATAACTCTCATTGATAAAGTCATCCTAGGCAGATAACACTCACTGACGAAGTCATCATCGGTAGATAACATTCACTAATGAAGTCATCTTAGGCAGATAACATTCACTGATGAAGTCATTTTAGGTAGATAACACTCACTGATCAAGTTGTCATCTTAGGCAGATAACACTCATTGATGAAGTCATCCTAGGCAGATAACACTCACTGATGAAGTCATCCTAGGCAGATAACACTCAAGGATGAAGTCATCATAGGTAGATAACACTCACTGATGAAGTCATCTTAGGAGATAACACTCACTGATGAAGTCATCTTAGGGAGATAGCACCCATTGATAAAGTCATCTTAGGTAGATAACACCCATTGATGAAGTCATCTTAGGTAGATAGCACCCATTGATGAAGTCATCTTAGGTAGATAGCACCCATTGATGAAGTCAACTTAGATAGCTAACACTCACTGATGAAGTTATCTTAGGTAGATAACACTCACTGATGAAGTCATCTTAGGTAGATAACACCCATTGATGAAGTCATTTTAGGTAGATAACACTCACTGATGAAGTCATCCTAGGCAGATAACACTCGCTGATGAAGTCATCATAGGTAGATAACACTCACTGATGAAGTCATCCGAGGCAGATAACACTCACTGATGAAGTCATCTTAGGCAGATAACACTCACTGATGAAGTCATCATAGGCAGATAACACTCATGCACTGATGAAGTCGTCTTAGGCAGATAACACTCACTGATGAAGTCATCATAGGCAGATAACACTCACTGATGAAGTCATCATAGGCAGAAAACATTCACTGATGAAGTCATCCTAGGCAGATAACACTCACTAATGAAGTCATCTTAGGCAGATAACACTCACTGAAGTCATCTTAGGCAGATAACACACTGATGAAGTCATCATAGGTAGATAACACTCACTGATGAAGTTATCTTAGATAGATAACACTCACTGATGAAGTCATCTTAGGTAAATAGAATAAACAAGCATGGAAAGAAAAAAAGGGAAACAAGGAAAGGTTGAAGGAAAGAAGGAAAGGAAGGTAGGTAGGAAGCATGGAAGGAATAAAGAAAAGAAGAATGGAAGGAAGGAAAGATTGAAGAATGGAGAGAAAGAAGGAAGGAAGAAAACAAGAATGGAGAGGAAGATTAAAGGAAGGGTGAAAGGAAGGAAGAATAAAGGCAGGATGGAAGGAAGGAAATGACGGAAAAAAGGAAAGAATGTAAGAAATGGAAACAAAGAAAGAAGAAAACAACCATGGAAAGAAGGAAGGAAACAAGCAAGGAAACAACAAAGGAAGGAAAAGGGAATTTAAGATGGAAGTAAGGAAGGAAGAAAACAAGGAAGGAAAGAAGGTAGTAAGGAAGGAAAAAAGAAGGAAAGAAGGAAGTCAGTATGGCAGCAAGGAAAAAAGAAAAGAATGAAAGAAGGAAGTCAGAATGGCAGGAAGAAAAATGAAGGAAAGAAGGAAGAAAAGAAGGATGGAAAGAAGGATGGAAGGAATGAAAAAGAAGGAAGAAGAATGGAAATAAAGAAGGAAAGAAAGAATGAATTACAAAAGGAAGGAAAGAAAGGAAAAAGGGATGAAAATAAGGATGGAAAGAAAGAATAAATACAGGATGGCAAGAAGGAAAAGGATGGAAGAAGAGAAGGAAGAAAAAAACGAAGGAAGTCAGTATGGAAAGAAGGAAGTCAGTATGGCAGGAAGGAAAAAAGAAGGAAGTCAGGATGGCAGGAAGGAAAAATGAAGGAAAGAAGGAAGAAAAAAGGATGGAAAGAAGAAAGGATGGACGGAATGAAAGAGAAGGAAAGAAGGAAGAAGAATGGAAATAAGGAAGGAAGGAAGGAAAGAGAAAGAATGAATTACAAAAGGAGGGAAAGAAAGAAGGAAGGAAAAAGGGATGAAAATAAGGATGGAAAGAAAGAATGAAGGCAGGATGGCAAGAAGGAAAAGGAAGGAAAGAATTAAGGATGGAAGGAGAGAAGGAAGGAAAAAACGAATGAATAAAAGAAAGGGTGGAAGGAAGAAGGAAGGAAAAGGGGAAGAAAAAAAAAAGACAACGAAGGAATTAAAAGGAAAGAAAGAATTATGTTATAAAGAAAGAAGGAAAGAAAGAAGGAAATGAGTAATGAAAGAAGGGAGGAAGGAAAGAAGAAAGGAATGATACAAAGAAGGAATAAAAGCGGGAATAAAAGATGGAAGGAAGAAAGATGGAAGATATGAAGGAAGGAAAGAAAGAAGGAAGTAAAGAAGGAAAAACCAAGGAATGGAGTATGGAAAAAGAAGGAAGGAGAGAAGGACGGAAGGGGAGAAGGAAGGAAAGAAAGTTGAAGGAAGGAAGGAAGGAAAAATGAAGGAAGGATGAAAGAAAAAGGAAGGAAGGGAAGGAAAGATACAAAAAGGTAGGAAAAATGAATGAAACATGGAAGGAATGATAATCGTCAAGTTAGTTTCATCCGATCGCGTTATTTATAACAGTAAAAGGTGAAATGTCAGAATAGTTTCTATGTAGGCCTACGAAATCAATGTTCACATCAGAAAGTGACATTTCTGATTTGTTCAAAGTTCCCGGTCCGCGCATGCGCCGTGCGTTTGTCCTATGTCAAACCCCGATCAGCCAATAAGCGATGTGCTACGGGCTGTATCTGCAAAGTGTACGGGTACGGGCTGTTGATTGAATCTCTGATTGAATGCACATGTAAACACCCGGGGTATTAAAACACATGAACACCGTGATCGTTTTGCAGGTAATTTAGACATGATTCCTAGTTATAAAGCAATAATTTACTAAATAAATTAAAGAACACTTTAGAAGAGATTTATTTTCGTTGGTCGAGAAATCTATCCACGACGATATAGATTGTGTATGTTCTCGATCATAAGCTTAATTAATATCCCAGTTTTATCTAGTCCGAATAATCAGACCCAGAACAAAACATTAATTTCTGACATGATCGTGTACTGGGTCTGAACTGTTTCCATATGAAATCTTGATGGCAAATTGGACAATAGAAGCACATGGTTCTACGTGACAGCTTTTTAATCCCTATTCAGGTTACGTGAATCACGCTATTGTGGACCATCCTTCTGACACCTGAGTGTTTGGACAAGCGGAACGGTTTTTTGTCTACCTCATCTCTGTTTGTAAACAAACCAGGAGGTCAAAATCGTCCTCCTCGCCGAATACGAAAGTCAGCGAAATAGTACGGCACTGAGTTTTATCATGTTTATACACACATGATGTACAGTACATATTGATCACGCTTGATATTCACATGTTCAGCAGTTCCAATGGAACTCACACTCCTCAAACGTTCGAAATTTGTACATACAACTGCATGTTCAGCATATGTCATCATTCATGTCAATTGTCATATGTCTTCTTCTTCTTCTTCTTCTTTCTGGTTACTCTCCAACATTCCACAAGGAATCACACGAAGAGGGTGTGAGTGCGCAATGCTGTGCTGCTAATTAGTCTCTGATATTATTATTTGGTCATGTTTTTTGAGGTGGGACCCAATTGCGTCACATCTTGCAATTTGCCAAAAATCAACTCCTTTTTTGTATCTGATTATATTTCAAAAAGTTTTCACCCAAACTATGTAAAATTGTACATTTTTAGAAAGCATATAATGTCAGGATTGCAAATCTGTAAAGTTTGAGTGGATATACAGGGTGTGCCAAAAAATATACAGGGTGATTCCACTGAAAAATACATAAAAAATTACATTTCTTTACCACTCCAATATTTCTACATGGTATATTAAATTTGAAAATAAACTTGATATTTGGAATGAACACAATTAGTGTTTTCATTAAATATAAAGTTTGCACTATATTTATTAAGCCCATTGTGTAATACAGTGTGGGTCAGTCCATGTCAAAACAGACTGAGTGTACACCCACCCTCTTGGATTATGCTCTCCTTTGGCTCAGGGGTACCTTTCATGGACCCCTAGGTGAGGTCACAAGAAAAAAATCAAATTCAATTTCGTTTCCGAATGGCGGGCCATCTAAGTTTGGCGACCTTGACCAAAATTGGGAATTTAAGGTGTCCAAATGACAAAGCGCTCTCTTTGAGAGGCATTTTCTTCTTAATTAAATCAGTTGTGACCCTCTTTTTGAATGTGGTCACTCACTGGCTGTGTCTGAAATGCCTAATGCCAAAAAAGATTGATTTCGAATTTCGTTGGGATTTCAGAGGGGTCAAAATCAGCACTTCATACTGTTCAATCAAATTATGTTTGATTTTGAAGGACCCAGGATAATGCCACAGTGCACTTATAGGTCCTAATTATGTTCAGAATGGATTAACCATGTGCCAATGTCTATGAACAATTCAAAAAAAGAGAAATTTCTTGACCCCCTACAGAATTTTAGGCCCCCTAAAGTGGTTCAGCCACAAATGGCGCTTAAAATCGGCAAATTTTGACACCTAATAACTTTAGGTGTACACCAGATATGAATTTCTAGTCTTTTGCATCTGAAAGAATGTAGTCTAATGTTACTAGGAACATAAGATTTGTTTTGTATTTTTGTGTTTTGATACTTTCAAAAGGTCATTGACCTATGAACATTTTTCAATCATAGCGCCCTCCTGAAAGGTCTGACACATAACAAACTATACATTTTTGGAATCCTCATGACCATACGAGTAATTTGATATATTACTTGACATAATTGGGAGCATTCTGAAAATTTGACCCCATAACCTGTACTTTGCATGTGCATCGTTGCCAGGAAGTGCATTTTTGACCCCCTTAAAAATCCATACAGAGGATTAGAAAGTATAGTTTTTTCTTATTACTTGACTCAAGAGCAACTTGAAATATCAGGATAAATAATACAAATGGCTATAAAGTGATCAAAAATATAAAAAATATCATACTAAAATTGGCATTTTGTACCGTATCCTGTATGCATGGTATGTTAGGCAAAAATGACTATTTTTGAAAGCGTCAACTTAATACTAAAACACAAAAAATACAAAACAAATCTTATGTTCCTAGTAACATTAAACTACATTCTCACAGATGCAAAAGACTAGAAATTCATATCTGGTGTACACCTAAAGTTATTAGGGGTCAAAATTTGCCGACTTTAAGTGCCATTTGTGGCTGAACCACTTTAGGGGTGGCCTAAAATTCTGTAGGGGTCTAGAAATTTCTCTTTTTTTAATTGCTCATAGACATTGGCATATGGTTAATCCATTCTGAACATAATTAGGACCTATAAGTGCACTGTGACATTATCATGGGTCCTTCAAAATCAAGATAATTTGATTGAACAGTACGAAGTGCTGATTTTGACCCCCTCTGAAATCCCAACGAAATTCCGAAATCTATCTTTTTTGGCATTATGTATTTCAGACACAGCTAGTGAGTGACCACATTCAAAAAGAGGATCACAACTGATTCAATTAAGAAGAAAGTGCCCCTCAAAGAGAGCACTTTGTCATTTGGACCCCTTAAATTCACAGTTTTGGTCGAGGTCGCCAAACTTTGATTGCCCGCCATTCATAAACTAAATGGAATTTGATTTTTTTCTTGTGACCTCACCTAGGGATCCATGAAAGGTACCCCTGAGCCAAAGGAGAGCAAAATCCAAGAGGGTGGGTGTACACTCAATCTGTTTCGACATGGACTGACCCGTGTGTGAAAAAAGTTAAATTTTAAATTGTTTAATTTAATGAAAAATTTCACTAAAGTGCCATTAATTTGGAAAATATATTCAAAATAGTTTAAAGAATGGCTATAGTATAATATCACATAAATATCCAATTCCCATATAGGGTGTTCCAAAAATCAATATACAGTGAATAATTTGTAACAATGGTACATGTACAATAACAATAGGCATATACATGCACAATTAGCCTACATCAATAAACTATTTAACAATAGCCAGAGATCAATATGTCATCAGATTAAATCCTTGACTGTAATAATCTCCTTTGAGAAGATTTATTTTATAGATATTTCAAAGATAAAACAATTTAAAAGATCTATTTATGACATATGAAATGCATGCAAAATTTAAAGCCCATTATATTGCATGACACACATTCCACTGCATTAATTAAAAGCTTGTTAAATCCTTAATTACTAAATTTATTAAGATTAACTAGCTAATTATAGTTATAGAAAGTTAAATAATAAAATTAACATCATGCAAATGCATTTTTACTCCTACTGAGGCAACAAAGTGCATACAGTAAATTTTAAAATGAACACCAACTTCCCATTGGAATTACACAGAGCTCCTCCGCTTCCGGCTCCTCCGCTTCCGGCTCCACCCCTGACTAATTAACTTAATTAAGCTGTTGAAATTAATTAATTGACTTGTTCAACTGTATTTGTTATTATTTCATTTAATTAATAATTTATCTTCAAAATAAGACCAAAACCATTTCTTCATGATGGATTTTAGCAAAAATATAAGAATAAGAAGAGAAAATATTTTGGAAAATGTGACAGCTCCACCTTTTTTGGGTGCCCACCTCAAAAAACATGACCATTTGTGTCTTGGTTCTTGTAGTATTCTGAACTTGTGCTTGATTTGAATTGGTTGGGTTCTTCAATTGAATGGAAATCAGGTGGAAGTGAGTTCCAATCCACGACGGTGCAAGGCACAAAAGAGTTCTTGAAACAATTGGTTCTGGCGTGGTATGGTATAAAAGTGTTGGTAGTAGATCTTCTTGTGAAGCGGCTGGCCGGGCGCAGGTAGTCCGACACTGGTAGGGCCAGGTGACCCCCTATGGCTTTATGTAGTACATTGACCCTAGCGATCTTCCTCCGTGTGCTTAACATGTCCCAGCCAAGATCTCTTATCAGACCAGATGCACTAGTGGTTTGCTGATAGTCATTGCAAACCATGCTGGCCGCTCTCCTCTGGATTTTGCCAA
Organism: Amphiura filiformis; assembly: GCF_039555335.1. Taxonomy (NCBI): domain Eukaryota; kingdom Metazoa; phylum Echinodermata; class Ophiuroidea; order Amphilepidida; family Amphiuridae; genus Amphiura; species Amphiura filiformis. The sequence goes on along the minus strand of NC_092645.1, from coordinate 25,453,094 downwards.
TCTCATGTATGTGTTCATTTGTAAAAGGGTCCCACACACTAGCGCAATATTCCACAGTTGGTCTGACAAGTGCAGTATATGGAGTTGCTTTGGTTTCCTATAATATTACATGTACAAGAACTCAGGTTTCTTTTTATGAAACCCAGTGTTTTGTTTGCAGATGCAGTAATTTTAGATATGAGTGTCCCATTTGAGATCTTGGGAAATTTCCACTCCAAGATATGAGTGAGAAGTTGTTTTTTCAAGTACTGAATTTCCCAAACTATATTTTGTCATGATGGGTGACCTAGAGCCAGTAATTCTAAGGAGGAAGCATTTCTGGGCATTAAAATTCATAAGCCACTTGCTTTCCCATTCAGATAACCTGTCAAGATCATCCTGAAGTGATTTAGCATCATTGTTATTTTTGATGGTTCTATATAACACACAATCGTCTCAAAATAACCTGACGGAGGACGTAATGTTCTCCGGCAGGTCATTTATATAGACTAAAAAATAGCAGCGGGCGAGCACTGTACCCTGGGGTACCCCAGACTGGACTTTCGCCCACTGGGAGTGCTCGCCGCTACTACAACACGCTATGCGTTGCCAGACAAAAAAGCAGAAATCCACTTGTACACTGGTCCAGTAATACCATAATGTTGAAGTTTAAGCATGGGTCTATGGTGAGGGACGGTATCAAACGCCTTCGAGAAGTCAAGGACTAAAAGATCAGATTGAAGGCGTTTGTCAAATGATGTAAAAAGGTCATGCATGGTCTGAATAAGCTGGGACTCACACGAGTGACCCTGTCTAAACCCATGTTGGTATTGGGTGAGTATGTTGTTTGAGTCAAGATGTTTCATGATTTCTGAATACATGCTCTAAAAGCTTGCAGCACACACATAGGAGACCGGTCTGTAGTTTTCAGCACGTGTTCGGTCACCTTTTTTGTAAATGGGAGATATGTTGGCTTTGCGCCAATCTTCTGGCAAAGAGCCAGTATCCAAAGATGCCTGAAAGATTTTTGTAAGTACGGGTGCCAGTTCATGAGAAGCCTCCTTCAGGATACGGGGGGATATTTCATCAACCCCAGCGGCTTTGTTTGGCTTATCCCTTAAGTAACTTCTCAATCCCTGGTGTATGTATGACTATGTTCTGAATGGGGGGTGTGGTACACTGTGGTAAATTTGGAATGTGTTGCAAGTTCTCCTGTATGAATACTGATGAAAACTGATCATTTAGGATCTCAGCCTTGAGAATATTTTCGGATACCAACACTCCAGCTGATTTAAGGGTTGAGATGCCCGATGAGTCCTTTTTCATTTTTTTGACAAAGGACTAGAATTGCTTCTTACTCTCAAGGCAGAATTCCCTGATGTATTTTCTGTAGGAAAATCTGGTGAATTTATGAGTCTCTTTCCTCAAGTTGGCCACGCGTTTTGAACTCGCCACCCAAAAATGGTGGTGTTGTTACGCTTTTCCAAATCGAGACTCGTTCAAATTGTTATATCTCTGCTTAAACAAAAGGTATTGAAGTGTTTTTGGTGTCATTTTGTAGCTATATAAGTGCCCTAACAGACCTCCAAAGGAGAATTGTTTATCAGCTAAGATAGTGGAGTTAGAGTTGTTTGAGTTCAGAATGACCGAGGTGGTGGATGAGGCGGTGGCGGATGAGGCGGTGGCGGTATGTGCAAAGTCTATGGGAAATAAAGATTTTGTGTGTGTGCGTTGAATCAACTGATCATATCTTTGCATCCATATGGGCTACAGACATGGTTAAGAGCTCTTTTGAAAGATTATTAATTCTGCTAATTGTTTTTAATCATTTTTAACTCTTTATGATTGGTTTAGTCTATAAAATGCAAACTTTTATGTACAAAACTACCCGTTTTCATAGTAAACACTGTAGTAAGCAATGCGGATGTCTTCAAAATCTAAAAGTTGCTGTAAATTTTTAATTACTTATCCTATCATAGTCAAAGTTTACATTTTCTGAGAGGAAATTTGATGAGGAATCTAAATATGGACTTACTTTTTTTGTATGGGTTAGGGGTAAAATGTTTCAGTTCAAAATGTGTTGAATTGTAAAAAATTTGAACATATTTTGGGACACCCTGTATTCCGAGATTACCAAACAGCTGTGATTTTTTTTCTTCCAGAGTCAGTAGGCTCCCCCTAACCTTTAACCAAATCAATGTTGTTTACTTTCAGTTTGTAACTGCAAGTTTAATAAGCAATGCATTAAAAGACCCATTTTTTATTTGGATTTTTTTTATTCCACCCTGTATAACTTCAAGGTCACCCTGTACAGGGAGTTGAAATGTGTATATTTAAACTGCTTTTGCCTTCAGCTTTCCAAAAATGTATACTTTTGCTAGTTTAGGGTTGATAGTTGTGGAGATATTCTAATTTGAAACTTGATTGGTGTAAAAATTCATAATATTTGTGATGTAACGCTTAGGGTGGCGAGTTCAAAACATGTGGCCAGTTACTAAAATTCGCCCAATCCTGTTCACTACCAGTTTTCTTGGCATTATTGTACATGTAAGCTCTCTGCTTTTTACGATGGAGTCTTTTGACCTTACCATTGATCCATGGGGTACTATTGCGCTTGCAAATTGTTTTACAAGGGATAAATTTATCCATAACCTCTTTCAACTTATGCACATATCAAATGCAGCCCCGGCCCCTGGGGGCCCGTGGATGGTCCGGGACTTGACATCATGTGACCCGGGATTTGACTCAAAATGTGTCCCGGGGGGAGCCGGGTGTAGGCCGGGACTGGTATAAGAGTTGAGTCGGCCAAAACCCCGGGAAACTGAGCTGGGACTTTACCCGGCGAGGGCGGGATTATGTCATAACGCACTCGGGGTTTTCCAACCAGTAAAATGGGCCGTGAACATGGCTGTGGTTTATAGTACGGATGCCCTTCATTTTATGGGCGGGAATCCTATCACTTGGCGTTCTTGAGCCGTGGATGTATATTAATTATCCACTGAGTCGCCACATTAATGTAACTGTTCATAAATTATATTAAAATCCATTCCAAAAACAAAATCTTGGCTGTAGTTTCAAAATGTTGCAGTAGGGCATGTATCTGCTATTTAGCGGGGCTCTAAAGTTAGCATGTTTAACCAGACCACACTGGCTTCTTGACATGCACATCATGCAAAATACGCTTATTTATGCCAAATGAAGTTGGTCTCTATTTTTTACGCTAAAGTGTTAAAATATTTTAAGGTTTTGGCCTACACTCAAAAACAAAACTGACCGTGATAATAAAAGAATCCATGATACTTTTGTGACATCTACGATCGACTGCTACATGGCCATAATACATAATGGAAGACTATACTACATATATGTAGTGTACATGTTCTTTATAAATTCTCGAGCTGTATTTTTCTTCTTTAAAAAATAATTATATGTGTATAATATAAAAATTGCATGATTGTAAGATCCAGACCTATATCCGATGCTCAGAGCCGGGAACTTGGGCCGAGGAATACCCGGGGTTTGCAGCGGCTTGCATCGATGTTCGCCCGGGAGGGCCGGGAGTGGCTGAGAGTTTTGCCGGATGGGTCCGGGACTGGCGGGTGTTTACCCGTGACTTAAACTTTTAACCCAAAATCCACGGCCCACGACCCGGCCATCCCCGGGTCCCCAGGGGCCGGGGTTGCATTTGATAAGTGCATTACACTTGAAGCACATCCACATGTCTTCAACAGTGTCAGAACTTGCCATGTTGTACTTTACACTTTTGACTTTCATGACTTTAGCCTTGCCATAGCCTAGGCTAATCGAACTCGATTGTTAGTTTCCTATTGACCGCCCGCATCACCTTTTCAATTTGACCAAAACTTTCATTATTTTCATAAAAAAGTCAATTATCTGAAAATTGAGATGGAAATTAATCAAAATTGAAACTCTCAAAATGTCTGACATCCCCTGCCATACCTGCTGATCACAATCAGCAGTTTTTCGTAGTTGTAGGGGTAGAGGATGTAGTAAGTAATTACCTCATGTTTCTAGTGATTACAAAATTTGCAAATTTCTTTTCATTTTAATAACGCTCAGTGCCTTTTTTGTGTCGACAGACCTCCCTTGCACGCATACATGTTGTGCAGTTAATATTCATATATTCCTTTATAATACATATGATGCTTCAGGTTTTACACAAAAAATGTTTAAGCGAAAACCCGCCCTCCCGGTCAAAATAAAAGTCTAAAAATAAAAAAATGAATCACGGGGTGTATATGGAGCGACCTCTGTCTTTACACATTATGTTTGAATAGAGGCCCTGCATATGACGTATTATCCCGTAAATATGGCGGACTACTCAAATGCATTCAACAAAAGCATGATTGCAATCTACCGCGACAGTTCGTATCACACACATAACACTGCACTACGATCAAATAGGTTGATGACAACATTTGATTGAATGGACTGCACTCCGCCATAACTACGGTGAAGGACACCGCTTCAAATCCTTTGTTTGGAGCCAATCGATAAAAGAATGCAGGGCCTCTATACAGACAAGAGCATTCTCTTGGTCGGGCTGACGTCACAAAGGGGAAATAGCCTTGTAAAACCAGTGTGCGCATGTGCAGCGCATGTGCAGTTCCCCTTTCTCAAGCTGGTTGCTATGGGCGCGCTTGTGCAAAGGGGACAATATTCCCGGATGTCTGACCGAGTGAATGAGGCAATGTCATGCTTTGTTGTCAAAGTCATGTCTTCCACAGCTGACGCTCATGAATTTGAGTAAGTGTTCACACAATTCAGCCGACAATTATAAGAATTAAGCTTTGAAACATAGACTGCAGACATACAAAATGTATGTATTGACATTAAGCAACCATTGGTTTACCGGTTCCAGCTTCTACTCACACATCGCACAGTGTCAACACCCTGTATTATAAATAGTTTGTCCATACAGCGCAATACTCCTTTGAAATCAATATTCTATTATTGACACAGATAAAGAAAGTTTACACATATGCATTGTGTTATAGGGCTTGCACCTGGAACTTAACTGAATGGGCTAAACGTGTTCCTTTATACCTATAAAGTATTAATTGTAATTCTCAAAATTAAATATATCACAATTTTTACTTTGGATTTCAAAATCTTTACTTTTAAAATGCAGTAAAAGATATCCACAGCAAGCTGCAAGGCCCCGCTAATTAGTGTATTGCTTTTCGATTGAGTGTACTGGAAACAAAACCCTGGTTTTACCTGAAAACAAATCGATTTTCTTGTAATAGAAACATCATATGGGGTACTAGAGCATGCACAAATCGTAATAATGTGTAGAATATAGAAACTCTGTTGTATCTCATATGATAGTCATGGTATGCTTAGCCTGAGTCGCTCAAAATCTCGAACAAAATCGCGATGCGTAGCCGTTGAAAAACGAGAGGATTCGCTGTACTATCACAGCAATTTTTGACACAAAGATATAGGGATGATGACGATGTGCATCGTCCGAATTGTGATAAGCTGTTCGATGTGATCAGTGGACAGTGGTTCAAACCATGGTTAACGTAAACCAAATGGCTTAGCAACCATGATATTCTAACCGCACTTTGTCAGATAATTATAGTCCATGTATGAATCCCCACAACTTTATGCCTCCCCTAAAACTAAAAAAATGCCCAGCTCCCACCCGAGGGATGACCATACGGGGACGTGCCGCAAATATGGGTAGCATTTTCAGCCTTTTGGTATATCAATGACCCTTTTTCACAAGCCTATTTTGGTATATGAATGGGTCCTTTTTTCAAAATTTTCTCAATTATTTTGGTAAATCGCCCAATTTTTCCTCAATCTAGCCAAAATTTTGGGAAAATTTGGACTTTTGGTATATCAATGGATCCAAATTTCTTGAAAAATTGGTATATTTATGGGTCCACTTTCAAATTCTCAGCGGCACGTCCTTACCAAAACCAAACTTGAGTACCCCCGGGCTCCCACCCACCCTATCCCTATCAACTTTTCACCCCCATGTGGAAAAAAATTGTATAGACTGCAGAGTGTTTAAAATGACGTTTCTTTCCAGGTCTGGGTGCAAGAATCTGTGTTCATGTACCAATCCAGATAAACTTGGAAGATGTCGTTCACGTACAGGAACTTGCAAAGACGGATGCAGCAGAATATGAGCCATGGCTGCAAGCTTGGGGAGGCCCTGAATAATCTCAGGTGAGAGCGCCAATATTTTCAATGGAAACAACTATCCACAATTAACCCCATGAGAACTACCTGCCGATTGGCCAAAAAGAAGTTTTCATTATCAATAGGACCAATCAGCATTCAGCAATATTGTTAGAATAATTTCACCATGCAAAAAAATTGGGGTGAATTATTTGCAAAGCTCCATTCTGATTGGTGATTAAAGTGAAAATATCATGTCATTGACCAATCAGGGGCAATGTTAGACCGGCAGGTAGTGCTCAGGGGGTAATTAGGGCCTAAATCTTCTCTTAATTTCAATTATAAGTGACATTGTTTGAAAAAATATGGTTTTTTTTGTTGAACATTTCTGATCAAATCCATCTGATACTTTGGCCAAAGCTGCTTTTTGAGAAAATGAAAAATTGTTTAAAAATAAAGCCTGTAGGGATGTCGTACCCCTAAGGTCTAAAAAATACTGGAACTGGTGCCGAAAATGGTGCCAAACTACACATAGGTGGCGGTTCCCAAATGGACCAAGTAACATTAATCATTTAACTGAAAACTTGTTACTGGCATTAGAATTAACACTTTGTTTAACCTTTTGAAATTATTTTATCACAGGAAAGAAAATCAGTTGTGTGATACCACCATCAGTGTCGGAGGTAGAGCCTTCCTGCTCATAAGTCTGTCCTGGCTGCAAGCTGTCGGTATTTCTTGGAGAAGTTCACGTCTGGAGCTGAAGTAGGTGCAGGTGGTGATGGAAGCAGTGTTGATGGTGAAGTCAGCATTGACGGCAAACCTGAGATCTTTGAGACACTACTGGCATTTGCATACACTGGGCGCCTGAAGATGTCGGAAGAGACAAAAAGTGATATCCTAGAAATGGCTGGTTACATGCAGTTTACAGATGAGGTGTACGCCAAGTGCATCAAATCCAAGTCACCACCAGCTGACTATACAAAGAAGCTAGTTGAAGCCCTGAATGACTTCAAGACTCAGAACCAGCTTTGTGATGTTGTCGTTAACATCAGTGGGAGGTCATTCCGAGCCCATAAAGTTGTCCTCGCTGCCAACAGCAAGTACTTCTTAGCTATGTTCACGTCTGGGTTCAAAGAGAAAGGCGAGAGTGAGATTAAGATAGAGGGCAATCCAGACATCTTCGGCATTCTACTGGACTATCTGTATACAGGAAAGCTGAAGATTGCTGAGAAGACGGTCTGCGCTATACTTGAGATGGCGTGCTATATGCAATTTTTAGAGGCAAGATCAGCGTGTGCTAAATTCATCCGATCCAAGTACAAGCCTGAGGAAAGTAAATCAAAGTCCAAAGCAGCAAAAGCTAAGGCAGACAAGGCTCCAGAGGTACCAATACCACTTGGAGAAGTGTGCAAAGTTTGGGAAATAGCTCATTCTAATGGCCTCAAGAAGCTGGCTGATGTTACTGAAAAGTACCTATGCAAGCTTTTCAAGGAGCTGAAGACTTTGGATGTGTTTCTGGAGATGAAGAGTGCTGATTTTTTCAAACAGTTCCTGAAACAAGATGATCTGGCCACTGAGGAAGAAGAAAAAAGGAGGTTAGTAAACAGTTGTGGCACTACAGGGGGTGGGGGAAGGGGCATTCCCCAATATTTGTCTTGCCCCGCCCCCACTTTTGAGGAAAAACCCAAATTTACATAGATTTCCACTTTTTGCAGCAATTTTGCCGCCACTGTTAGTAAATTATTCAACTCTATATAATCAATAGCAGATCTGCTAACTGTCTCTCATTTTGAGGACTGCCCCTCATTTGGGATTTACCACAGTGAAAATGAAGGACAGTCCTGCTTTTTAAATAATAAAGTGATGGTAAATTTAAATGTAAGAACAGCAGAAGATGATGCAAAATTTCACTTTAAAATTTTGCTATAGCATTCTCTTTAGTCTATTGTGATAAATTCAGACCTGCAAAACCACCTCTGAATTCTGAAAATATTGCACACTTCAAGTCTTTGAATTTGACGGTACCTGGTTTGTGTACATGTACAAGATTTTGGTGTCAGTATCCCTCTTTCTGACTTTGGTAGGTTGGCAGGTCTGCTCGACTTTTGAACCCAAAATTTGATGTTGTTGAAAAATTGCTTGCAGAACCTTAAACACACCCTATCTTGGGACATTTAATGCCAACAAAGGAGTAACCTTCAACTCCCTTTGAAATAAAAGTCTAAATTAACACATATGTTTTAAAAATGTAAAAAATATTAACAAAATTTCAGTTCTCATTCAGTTCCCTGCTAAGATTTTTTGCCAATCCTGGTGAGGACTTTGAAATTGTGATTGCCCTTGGAAGAGAATTTTGTACTGCCCAGGCAATCGGACAGGGTATTTGTTACAGCCTGTTTTTTTTTATTTCTGTAGTTAAGGGATGGTCTTCAGATAATAATACCCCACCTCAAATAATTACACAGCAGATAGGCGGGTTTTGCTCACTGTTGGTAAGGGGCAGTCTTCAGTATATGGCTCATAAGAATCCCAGGATGAATTGTGACAGCCAGTGTCTTGCTCGTCTTGAAAATAATCAGAGATGTACTCCTGACAAAAATTTGACAGTTCTAAACTGCTTGTCTGACAGCAAACCTGTTAAAATGCCTGTCAAATTATTGCTTTAATGTGGTACTACTAACTACACCCCCTGATAAAGTTTGACTAATTTTGCATTTTTCTCAAAAAATAACTACACACTGGTATATTATAGGGGCAAGGAATCCAATTGCTTCACTGAAATTCTGGTGATTCAAGACAAGTAGTTCATTATGTTAAAGCCTTAATGTACGATCTTTTTAAATTTTTAGATTTTTCTTTTTTTCTTCTAAAATGATAATATGCAATCATTATGAAAGTTCCCAATACATTTGGACGCTTGAAAAACATTGGAAATTGCAAAGAAACAACATCATAAACTTTACTTCTATCACTCGAAACAACTCGCACTATTTGGATTAGGACAGCGAAAAGCGGCCTCAGAGTTAGTCTCCCTCTGTTAAAGTTTGGTTACGCTCCCTCAACATGTGGAGGAGCGTAACTAAGCTAGTTTTGTACGAGACTACGGTTTGCGATCGTGGTTTACATAAAGTCATAATCTAAAAATTATGACTTTATGTCGGATCAACAGAAAATCGTCCCGTTTTACTACAAATAGGACAAATTTAACAGTTTGCTCATAGATTTAAGTTAGAACATGTGTAAGTATTACAAATATGCCAAAAAATCGGTTTTGAAAAAAATAAAGGTAAATTCTGAAAAAAGATCGTACATTATGACTTTAAGAAATGAGGTACATTCTAGCGGTACCTCTTTTCTTATCATAAATAATGTACCGCTTGTCTTGAGTCACTGAAATTCCTGTGTAATATACATAACTTTTGTTATCACTGCGTTATTATTTTTTGAGAAAAATGCAAATAGTCACAAAATTATCAAGGGGTGTAGTACCACCATAATGCCCATTACAAGCCAGTTACATTTGATTAGAGTGGATGCTCATATATACATGTAGTTTCATGAAACAGTGACACAGAAGTTCTTCACTTTTTTTTCTGAAAGGTCTTAGAGATGGTAGTCAGCTGGCTGAAGCATGACTGGGAGAGCAGGCGATCCCATGCCCACAGCATCCTGACCCATGTGAAGCTTGGTCTTGTACCTGCTGAGATGCTGACAAAGCTGATGGATGTACAGATACTTGGAGTAGATGAGTGCAAACAACTCTATGATGAGGCACTGAAAGCACAGGCTTCTGGAAGGTAAACAATCATAGGCATAGTCTCCTGGGGGAAATGGGGATAAATCCCCAATATTTTGCCAGGGGATGGTCCATACAATCATCCAATGTTAATGGCTGTGTGTGGGTTTCTGACAAAATTAACCTCCTATTTGGCCATTTTAGCAGTCATAGTCATAGTCTCCTGGGGGAGGGGGGGGGGGATAAATCCCCCAATATTTTGCCGAGGGTGGTGGTCCATACAATCATCCCCCAATGTTGATGCCTGTATGTGAGTTTCTGATCAAATTAACCTCATATTTGGCCATTTTAGCTCCCAAAGTACATTTTTTTCGCACTTTGCACGAATTTATTCCATTTTGCACCATATTTCAACAGTTATAAGCTTCAAATGGCAAAAATTTTCGCACACATTTGTAGCATTAAAGCTTATTATATTGCCAAAAGGTGCTGAATTCACTATACACTTCAAGAATTTTTTCCACCCCATCTCCCCCAATGTCAAAAAGAAATCTACGCCACTGTAAACATTAATGAATAATTAGAAAATAAAAGATCTTAGTGAGGAGACCATCAAGTGTTGGCCGCCACGATATTCTGTATATTATCGACCTATCGTATTTTAACACACATTTTAACAGCAGTCAAGTTAGCTCAATTGATAAGGCGTTCAACTATGGTGCGAGAGGTTGCTGGTTCGAATTCTGGCGGTGCCTAGTATGATCTCCTGGAAAAGTTGAGTTAGCTTGAAATTCCTCTGGACAAGGAACTTACTGCTAATTGTCTCGTTGTAACCCGTACGAGACTTGGGGAGGTGATCCTGGTTGCGAAGGTTATTTGTGGAATGTCTAGGGTGTGCGATCTTGTAGCAACAAAGTCCCTGAATTGTTGTTAAATGGTTTTTGGAATGATGTGGGGCCATAGTGGTCAGCGACAACCTGTAAAGTGTGCTGAGGCTTGTGGATCAACGTCTAGGCGTTGTGCCTGTGCGTAACGCACTATAAATCACTGCGTTGTTTTTTTATCATGCAAGGCGCGTTATTGATGCACTGTTCACATAGGTGTTTGTAACATGTAACCTGTGGAAAGATTGCAAAAAGTCCATTTTTAACTGCCTCATAATGGATGGGTGGGGTTTTGAACAGAACCAATCTTGTTGACATGCTAAACCCTGCCCCTGAATGTGAATAGTTGGCACCCCGTACATATGGTATCCTGATAGTAATACATGTGAAGCTGGCCGGGACTTGATCCAGGGGAATACTATTAAGCGGGTGTAAAATTGACTTTTTGTCAGGGTTCACAGGTTTTTGCCGCAGGTGAAAAAATACAATTTTGACCACTTAGCAAAAACAGTTTTTGCTGGCATAAATGGCAAAAACTAAAAAAGTGATGAATAGTTCACTTTTTTCATCTCAAAATCTCATTTTTGCCGGTTTTAGGGAAGGGGTATGAACGTTTGGACAGTATTTATTGTGGGACATTAGAGCACACCAGACATATCGAATTGCATTCTGAATATGAAGAATGTCCATCTGATATCAAATAATTTTGATTTTTTGAAATTCGCAATGTAATACACATTTTATGGCAAATCATTAAAAATTGATATTTTTGATATTTAACAGTACTCAAAGTAAACTTTATAAATCTGGTGATTTATACTTAAAGTGTATGTAGGTGGGATGAAAAACCGACGATCAATTGAAAATTTTGACCTTTCGTATTGAAGATATGGATTTTTTTCCCAACCCCCCCAAAACCAAAAAAAAAAAATCCATATCTTCAATATAAAAGATCAAAATTTTCAATTGATCGTCAGCTTTTCCTCCCAGCTACATACACTTTAAGAATATATCATTAGATTTATAAAATTTACTTCGAGGACTGTTATATATCAAAATTTGAAAAATATAAAATTTTAATAATTTGTCATAAAATTTGTATTATATCATGAATTTCAAAAAATGGAAATTATTTGATATCAGAAATACATGCTTCGTATTCAGAATGCAATTCGATACGTCTGAGGTGCTCTCATGTCCCACAAAAAATACTATCAACATGCTCATTATAGATCCCTTAAACCAGGCAAAAACAGGCAAATACAGGTTTGTAAAGTACACTTTTTGTGATTTTAGTCGTTCTCCTGTGCTTGTTTAATTCCTTCAACATGTTTTATTCTTAGATGTTATGTTTTCATTCCATTACTGTAGGCCCAAAGCTGAACTGATCCATAAGATGCCTGGTTTGTTTGCTACAAGAAGCACTATCACAGTGAGTATAAGTCCCTGATAGTTGATATAGAGCTGTCCAGATAACCAATTATCATACCACTAAAGGGAAACATCAAAGAACACTGCTAACCGGATATATTTTCGTATCTAGTAGTGAGTGCGTATTTACGCATTATATCTAGTCAGTGAGAGCGTAAAACGCAAGCACGATACGCGTATACTGTGAGGTACACGTATAAAGGCAATTTGTGTAAACCGGGCGCGTAAAATGCACACGATACGTAATACGCAGAACAGTCATCTAGTTTTTGCAATGTTTTTCTTATTTTGCAACAATTAAAATGTATAAAAATGTCATTATTTCAATATTTAGTGGTATGATAAATTTGTTATTAGGTTCAGCATCGGTATAGTACGGGAAATTATCATGCGCTTAGTGTCACACACTTTGCACACAATAATTTCCCTTACCATACCTCTGCTTCACTTAATAACTATTAAACTCCCCACACACTCACCTGTATTGGTTTCATCAGCAATAAAGCTCTAACCGGGTATTTAACATGTTGGTCTTGCCAAGAACATGTTAGATAATGCCAAAAAAAAAGTGTTCTGATTATAGTTTAGATGCACATGGCTTAGGGAAAGAATTATTGATCTTTAAGGGCCAAGAACACCCCTGGGCCTTATTTTTAAAGACTTTATGCAAAATCTGTGTAAAATGTCTAACTTTTGTGTTGATTTGCAAAAAAACAAACAAAGAAAAGTGATAATTTAGCAGTAATCAACCATTAAACAATCCATTCTAGCATTTATTCTAGGCCTACGATGCACGATTCTGTCCGATACAGCTATCGGAAGTACACACAAGACAATTGATGATGCTTAATGTTAATGGGGATGTTGAGGGGAGACTACAGTAAAAAGCCACATATAATTAATTATATAAGACAAATTACACTTTTAAAAACATGCTTGTATGGGAATGTATATAATGTAAAACGGAAAATCATGGAATCGTCCAATTTGTAACACATAATTTAAATTTTGTAACACGGAAAAATCATGGCTTTACCGTAGGGAAGGTTTTCTATCTGGTCAAAATGAAATAAAACCCACTTACTATCATGGAGATTTAATGTCTTTATAATAAGGACAAAATATCATATGGATTTGATTAGAAATCACCAGGAACTCAAAAATTCAATTTGATTTCAGTAGAGACAACGGTTGTGGAGTTACAGTCAAAAATGTGTGAAAACCAATATTTTGATCCATAAATCAATAACTACTTGTCTTGAGTATCTGAATTTTCAGAACAGCAATTGGATTCCATGTGTCTATGATATATATTATATATACTTGTCACCAATGTGTTATAAATGTAATTTTTGAGAAAAATGTATAATAGTCAAAATGGGTCAGGGGTGTCGTACCCCTTAAAACACCATCCAAAAACCTCTCTATGCCGGTAAGAAAATGGTTGCGAGATTAAGTATGTCATTGGTTCTGTATGTGATTCAACCAGGGCAGTGTTATTAGGGAAGCAGTACAAAGGACTCAAGGATTCCTATGACCTGCTAAGGTAGGGCAAGTTGGAGTAACTGTCAGGGGCGGCGCCACAGGGGGGGGGGGGGCAAGGGGGGAAATTTCTCCCCTATGATTTTCAAAAAAGAGGTAAAAGGGAGAAAAAAGAAAGATAAGAAGAAGAGAGAAAAGGGAGGGGAGAGGAGGGAGAAGAAGAAAAGGAGCCATTCCCCTCCCTGGCCATGGTTAGAAGGAGGAAACTCCCCCTTCGGACATCTTGCCCCTTGTGGAATGCTGACCTACGCGGTTTTAAAGTTCACTTTTTTAAAAGTCACATGGCCTCTCTTGCCTTTTCTCCCAACTACTTTGGAAAATCCTGGCTATGTCACTGTCCTGGCAACACATATCGTTTGTCATGCAGCAATTAATCATTATAAATAAGTTTTCAGTTTGATATCACACAACTTCATATCCAAAACCTATACTAGAATGCCTCTCTCAGAAATAGTGTAAAAATTATGCACCACTATAAATAAGCAATTGGCTTCATTACGACCGGCCAGGGCGTAGCCAGGATTTATTGGGGCTGATTTTGAAAAGGTGGACCTGTTTTGGACCTTTTCTTAAATTTTGACCAAGAAAGCATAAAGAACCTAATTTTTTTGCTCGCTACACTCGCGAATGGGCAAATTTTGTCCTTTTCTGACTGAAAAAGCATAAGAAAACTTTTTTTCACTCGCTACCCTCGCAAAGTGGACCTTTTTGGCTTTTAGTGATCATAGGGGCGACTACCTCCCGCCTACGCTCTTAGCTGCTCCTGATTACGGCTTTCAGTTTGAAATAGTTCCAACCTCAAGACACCCCAATTCATAATATTTTATCGTGCCAATTTATAAAAAAAAACGCATATCATATACAATGCAACTGACTTAACATACACCGCGTTTGTACAAAAACTTCGTAAAAAAAAACTTCGTAAAAAAATCCTTTATTACTTTTTATGTTTTAAAGCTTGTAACTTGTGTTAAATATGTGTTCATTTATGCCAACCAATGACCATTGAAAGCGTTAAAATCCATGAGATTCAAAGGGGTGCTGCACCATGGATCCCTGCCAAGGCCCTGCCCTTGAGCAGGCCCCTGGTCCCCATGCCATGACATGGGAGACTACACTCACATTGCTTGCTTCATTCACATCACATGGAGTGATGCGTGCATTGTCCCATCGCATATATTCCACACATGGGTCAAATAATTTCACCATTTAAATCCACAAAATTTGTCAAGTATGCTGCATGCGATGTATGAATATTACCTACATGTACTGTATCCTATGACTTTCTTTCACCTTTCTGATGTAATGGTTTTAAAATTTCACTCAAGCTGTACTTGGCCCTCTCTTCTATTATTCCAGGCTCCCATAGCACTCCATGTAGCTAAAAAGGAAGACACAGAGCACAGCCAATTCTTCTACTACAACACCCAAGGACACCAGTGGGAATCACTGCCTGGATTTCACAACCTAGACTTCATGGCATCCTTCATCACAGTAGACGGAAGTCTCTATGCAGCAGGTGGTTTACAGAAGGTCATCCACTACTGGCAGAACTTTGACTCTGATGATGATGATGATGATGAAGAGCTTGCGATCAAGCGCATTGATAGAGAGTGCACAGATGAGTTCCAGGTGTATGATGCAGCAAAATGCGCATGGGATTATCTGCCGTCAATGATAACAGCTCGTTGCAAGTTCACAATGCTCTATGTGGATGGTTGTATTTATGCAATCGGAGGAAAAGATGAGCGAGAGGATTCCGTGATTCCAGTTGAGCGTTATGACATTGCTAAGAAGGAATGGGAGGCTGTAGCACCACTTCCTAAGGGATTACAGCTGGCCTGTGCTGTGGTTTATGAAGGCAAGATCTTAGTACAAGGAGAATTGAGTGATCCTGATGATAAATACCAAAACTTTCTTCGTATTCTTGTTTACGACCCAAGCCAGAATGAATGGAAAACAGCCTGGAAAAGGGAAAGCGATTCTATTTGGATCGGATCTGAAGACACAGCGGCAACCCCTGTGATGGTCCCCTACCAAGGAAAGCTCTATGACGTATCATACTATCCGCAGGATTTTGACATGGAGGCCTACATTGATCAGCCGATTCCAACCATCAGAGAATGGAAAATAGGTGAAGGCGTTGAAAACATTGAATTAAGTAAAGAGTCAAATGACATTAATAATTTTACTCTGAACAAAGCAGGTGCATTCCAGATCAAAGATGAAATATTCCTGAATATAAGAGGTTTTGTGTGCAAGTCGGACATCAAGCTGACCCCAGAGCAGATTGAAGATTATGATGAAGTGGATCTTAGATCATGGGAGAACCTTGCAGCATTGCTGGAGGATGGTGATTGCAGCATGATTGTCAACTTCACTTTTGACAAGAAGAGACTGTGTGATCAATAGGCAGGAAGACAAGAGAAAAGTCTTCCCAATGTTCAGAGTTCAAAGAGGTTGATTCAGATTCGGTTCCAGAGTTATATACTTCACTTTTGACAAGAAGAGACTGTGTGTGGTCATTAGGCAGGAAGAGAAGAGAAAAGTCTTCCTAAGGTTCCAAGTTTAAAGAGATTGATCAAGATTTGGATCCAGAGTTATATACTTCAGGGATGAGATTTTTCCTCAATTAGGAGGAATTAATCCTCCCATTTCAAAATTCCATCTCTGTACAAAAGTATAGGCGAATATACTATAATGTGACACGATCTGGTCCATGTGGGCCAAATTTGTTCAGAGTGGGCCAAAGGCGGCAAATTTGAAACTGAGATAAAGGCAAAAATATGGAGTAAAAAAACAATAAAATACATAAGAAAATAGACACCAAAAAACTTCATAACTTTAGAACCAAGTATGCTAGACCTTTTGGTGTTTTCAGTAAATGATACCTATTGAATGTATAATGTAATCATTACAGTAACTTAATTGTCAAAAATGCCTTCTTTGGCCCCATGGACCAGATTGTGTCACATATATTTGGGCATTTGGAGGAGGGCGGTTGCAGTAATGGTTGTCAACGTCACATTTGATCCAAAGATAAATACATTATGACCATATTCTCAGACAGTTTTAGTAGAATATATAATAGTCTTTTTGATAGCATAACACTACTATTAGTAGAATGGTTTCTCCATGTAATGAAGATTTAATTTAAATCTGGTCAACCAAACATACCTATTTTGATGAACGAACCGACGTTGTGACTGAAACCTTCAGTCGTCAGCTGGGTTGTGATGTAAATGTAGTTTATTTTTTATCTTTTTGTGTTACTTTGATAAAGTGTTATTGTTCAAAAGTTCAAGCTTTCTATCTAAAGAAGATCGTATCTTAATTTTAAGCAGTTATATCTATAGTTACAATGTTTTAAGCTGTTATGTACTTGTAAGGCAGTTGTATTGAAAATGTGATGTGACGAGGTCAACCATTAAGGGGTGGTGCAATAATTATATGTACCCCGGATGGTGAATTATGGGGGGCAAAGATTTTTGGCAGGCCAAAAGGAATGGGGGCAAGCATTTTTTGCAGGTCAAAAGGTGGGGTCAAGCAATTTTTGGCAGGACGAAAGGGGGGAAGCGATATTTGGCACAGATCATTTTGGGCACCGTTTCTATATTACGCCCTAAAAAGGTGTATGAAAATATTAGGAACACGTTCAAATATGCAAAATTTCCTGCTCGCTACGCTCACATTAATATACACTAAGCCAAAAAAGAAACTTATAATTTTTCACAAGGTCATATCTTAAAATCCTGTTTATCAAAATTAACCAAAATTACACACAGGATTGCCTCAATACTCTTCTCTAAAGGCATGTCACTAACTATGCAGTTGTCCAACTGACACAACAGCAAAATGCACTGACATGCAACACCTTCCTGGACCACATTCACAGCGCAACATATTTCTTTGGCTGGGTTCCAATTATTCGCCTGTGAATGTGATCCCGGAAGCTGTTCCGTGTCAGTGCATTTTACTGTTGTGTCAGTTGGACAACTGCTTGGTTACTGACATGTGTTTAGAGTAGAGTATTGAAGTAATCCTGTGTGTAATTTTGTTCATGTACAGGCGAATAATTGGAACCCAGCCAAAGAAAGCTGTTGCGCTGTGAATGTGGTCCAGGAAGGTGTTGCATGTCAGTGCATTTTGCTGTTGTGTCAGTTGGACAACTGTTTGGTTACTGACCAGTATTTAGAGTAGAGTATTGAAGTAATCCTGTGTGCAATTTTTGTTCATTTTTATGGAGAGGATTTTAAGATATGAAAAATTATAAGTTTCTTTTTTGGCTTAGTGTATATTGCTGGGGGATAGTGATTGCAGCATGATTGTCAACTTCACTTTTGACAAGAAGAGACTGTGTGATCAATAGGCATGAAGACAAGAGAATTGACCATCCTCAGAGTCTGAGTTGGAAGTGATTGATTCAGATTCAGATCTGGAATTCTATACTTCAGGGATGAGATTTCTCTTTTAATAGGAGGAAAACCTCCCATTTAAAAAAATATCATCTGTGTACAAAACTAAGGAGAATATATGTATATTTTCTTGTTCCTACTTGGGCCATTTGACTGGATTATGATCTCACGCCTGATAGTATTCATTTTGTATAGAAATCGGATCCAGGACTTAGTTAACGCGGCTGTGTACTCTAGCCATTGTTTCTTTCTCAAAATTGAGTTTTTATGATATGTTTGTACCTTGTTATGTTTTTTATAAATACAAGGAATGAAAATCCAGATTTGTAAACTCCAACTGCAATATTTTAAGAATTTTATTTCACTATTCCACTCGTGTTTGAAATTGAAAAGGAAAGAAAATCTTTGTTGTACCAGCAAGGTACATGCGCGCAACAACTCATCGCGTTATGTGTCGCGCAATTTGTTAACTTGCTTACAAATCGCTGACGCTTACGCTGACGCTTATCTGCTTGCGCTGGCGCATCTTATGGAAACACCACGGAAGCACTGATTTCACAAAAACCTAGTGGTCAAATGGCTCCGTTTTAGCTGATAAAATGTGGCTTTTTTCAAGTTCTTTCCCCGATTTAAATATCAAGTTATGAATGGATTTCGCTCAAACTTCTCAAGGGGCTGTGGATTTACCCGATGTTCACGTAATATAAGTTACAAAAGCGAAAACTGTCGCATTCTCCTGTGAGATTCGATGAAAGTGCAAAATGTGACCACTTTAAACTTCAACGGCCATTATTTCAATGTTCATTTTCTCGGTAAAATGACGATTTAGGTACACGATAACTCAATAAATACAGCATCTATAGGTAAGCAAATATGATCATCGTAAAAAGCATGATCGACTCAAGAAACGGTTTTCTCATTTTTTTATATTTTGGTCTATTTCCGATTTTGGGCATCATTTTGTGCAAATAGGCGTTTTTGAATTTTAAAAAGTTCATTTTGATGCCTTATATGGTCAATATCTTAAAAAATAAGGCCAATATCAAAAAATAAAAAACCGTTTTTGGAATGGAGCCTCAAGATTGAGCTAAAAACAAAATAAAATATTTTGGAAAGAATGTTTTTTTGTTATGATGTACCTAACAAATATTGCCAAAAACTCACTTTTTGTGATTTTCTTCAAAATTGTTGTTTTTACCCCAAATCTGTATTTATATTAAGATTTATTGATGTCTTGCCTTCATAAAAATGTATACTTTTATATGTTTTATGAATAATTACAAAGTTATTGCACTTTTACTACATGCATGTCTGAGAGTACACAGCCACCTTAATTGGTATTTTTGGTGCTTTAAATGTGGCACGATCTGGTCCATGGGGGTCAAAGGCGGCAAATTTGAAACACAAGATAAAGAGATAAAGGCAAAAATATGGAGTAAAAAAACCCCAATAAAATACATAAGAAAATAAGACATCAAAAAACTTCATAACTTTTGAACCAAGTACTGGGGTATGCTAGACCTTTGGTGTTTTCAGTAAACTAGCGATCACCCGTCTTGCGCGGTCAGGGTCTTTCGTGGTTTGTAAATTTTCAATTTGCCCCCCCCCCCCATGAAATTTGCCTTGCCCCCCCCCCCTCTCTGAAAAAGTCCTGGCTACACCACTGTGCAGATGAAACAATGTTATTCACATTTCCTTACATTCTGTTTCATATGAAGTTATGATTTACAATGCTGATAACATAGCATTACCACAAAGAGCAGAGTAGGCCTATTCATGGTAAATAAAATGCTAAAATTCAGTGGTTTGAGAGGCAAACACTATGGACCACAATGGCCTCATCCCAATGGCATAATTCAATAACCTCAATTAAACAATCAGAGTGCAAAATTTGACCTTAAGTTGTAGTTTTTGTACCCAAATTTTCAAAGGTCATTCAATGATTGTACAGATGTATTCGGGTTAAAGAATTGTGCCCCTGATAGATGAGCATGTTGTGGATCCTAGTGAAATAGGCAATTGCACCATATTATAATTAGCACAATTAAACTATAATACCCCCCTCCTCACTTTGCTACACCAACACCCCTTATAGGTATGAGATGTTCATGATGGTAATCTTGACCTACAAAAAGGACATTATGAGATGTTGACAATCTTCCAAAAAGGACATTTCATCCTTTTGAGTAAATGTTGACTTTATTGATGTGTGACTAATTAGGTGTTCATACACAGTCCCTGGTATTATAATTTATATAATACTGTGTGATTGTATAATAGGTAATTCAATGACCATCCAGACTACAGGCATAGTATCTTCACACCAATGCCAGGGCCAATTTCAGGCTATGTCAAGTTGTCAACATTAGTGTATTGTGTTGGCGTGAAAAGTTTTGGCATGCAGTGCGCTGCCAGTGCTTTTAAAACTATTTAAAATAATTTGACACCCTTAACGTAAACAAAAACAAAATCGGACATTTTCTACGCAACGCAAAAATCCGTTTTCCGAAATAATGTAAAAGGTAGAAGTTTTTAGCCTTACCAATTCACCAAACTCAGTAATTTATTATAGATGATAGCCTATTGTATACTGATAATGTAATAATTACAGTAACTTAATTGTCAAAAATGCCTCCTTTGGCCCCCATGGACCAGATTGTGTCGTATATTTTTCCTCCTATTTGGGCATTTGCATTATGTTTGTCAACGTCACATTTGATCCAAAGAAAAGTACATTATGACAATATTTCAGACAGTTATAGTAGAACAGATTTATTATTCTTTTTGACAGTAAACTACTACTAAAAGAATGGTTTCTCCATGTAGTGTATTTTTATCTTTTTGTGTTACTATGATAAAGTGTTATTGTTCAATAATTCAAACTATAGGTGCTGTAGTTTTGTCAAAATCTGAGATTTTGAATAAAACATTGTTTTATTATTACGATGGAAATATTAGTCGAACACATACACAATGTTGATAACACACTGAGTACGTACATGGCGTGTGGAATGGATATACACATCAAAGGATAGTACCGTAACACAACCGACGGAGTGATACACATTGGCGACATCGGCGCTGGTAGTAAATTCCGATTTTAATTGCTTTACCTCAGTTTGGCTCAAAATTAAAAGGGGACATATCTAAATAAAAGCTAACATTTTATGGCAAAGAAATGCTAATGTATTTTGTGTGGAAATGTTATAATATGGCTTTAATTTTACGCAGTTATATCTATAGGTAAAATGTTTCAAACTGTTATGTACTTGTAAGGCATTTGTATTGAAAATGTGACGTGACGAGGTCAACCAGGGTGGGATTTACATTGTACCTTATGGGGGCCAAGCCGAAATATGGAGGCCCCGAACTCACGTGCAGAGGAAGGCATGTGCACTCAAATCAGTGGCCACATTTTGGTTTACGTATAATATAGAGCTAGATGCAAAACTATTTTTGGCCACATGATACTCGTTTAACCAATTAATGAACCATATTATAATGAAGGATAAAATACCTACTGTATCCTATGACATTCTTTCACCTTTTTGATGTATTGGTTTCAAAATTTAACTCAAGTTGGACTTGGTCCTCTCTTCTATTATTCCAGGCTCCCATAGCACTCCATGTAGCTGCAAAAGAAGACACAGAATGCAGCGAGTTCTCCTACTACAATACCCAAGAACACCAGTGGGAATCACTGCCTGGATTTGACAACCTACACTACCTGGCATCCTTCATCACAGTAGACGGCAGTCTCTATGCAGCAGGTGGTTTACAGAAGATCATCCAGTACTGGCTGTGCTATGTCCCTGATGATGATGATGGGATCAAGCGCATTGATAGAGAATGCACAGATGAGTTTCATGTGTATGATGCAGCAAAATGCGCATGGGATTATCTGCCGTCAATGATAACAGCTCGTTGCAAGTTCATAATGGTCTATCTGGATGGTTGTATTTATGCAATCGGAGGGGAAGACGAGCGAGAGAATTCTGTGAATGCAGTTGAGCGTTACGACATTGCTAAGAAGGAATGGGAGGATGTAGCGTCACTTCCTAAGGGATTACAGCTGGCCTGTGCTGTGGTTTATGAAGGCAAGATCTTAGTACAAGCAGAATTGAGTGATCCTGATGATAACTTTGTTTGTATCCTTGTTTACGACCCAAGCAAGAATGAATGGAAAATTGCCAGGAAAAGTGAAGGTTCTATTTGGATCGGATCTGAAGACACAGCAGCAACCCCTGTGATGGTCCCCTACCAAGGAAAGCTGTATCATGTATCATACTATCCGGAGGATTTTGACATGGAGGACTACATTGATCAGCCGATTCCAACTGTCAGGGAGTTGATAATAGGTGAAGGTGTTGAAACCATTGAATTGAGTAAAGATGAAGAAGATCATGATTTTGATCTGAACAAAGTGGGTGCATTCCAAATCAAAGATGAAATATTCTTTAACATAAGACGTTATGTGTACAAGCCAGGCATCAAGGTAAACCCAGAGACATTGGATGGCTCTGATTATGTGGATATCAGGAAGTGGGAGAATCTTGTAGCATTGCTGGGGGATGGTGATTGCAGCATGATTGTGAACTTCACTTTTGACAAGAAGAGACTGTGTGATCAATAGGCAGGAAGACAAGAGAATTGACCATCCTCAGAGTCTGAGTCGGAAGTGATTGATTCAGATTCAGATCCGGAGTTCTATACTTCAGGGATGAGATTTCTCCTTCAGTAGAAGGAAAACCTCCCATTTAAAAAAATATCATATGTGTACAAAACTAAGGAGAATATGTATATTTCCTTGTTCCTACTTGGGCCATTTGACTGGATTATGATCTCACGCCTGATAGTATTCATTTTGTATAGAAATCGGATCCAGGACTTAGTTAATTGGTATTTTTGGTGCTTTAAATGTGACACGATCTGGTCCATGGGGGTCAAAGGCGGCAAATTTGAAACACAAGATAAAGAGATAAAGGCAAAAATATGGAGTAAAAAAACCCCAATAAAATACATAAGAAAATAGACATCAAAAAACTTCATAACTTTTGAACCAAGTACTGGACCTTTGGTGTTTTCAGTAAACTAGCGATCACCCGTCTTGCACGGTCAGAGTCTTTTGCGGTTTGTAAATTTTCAATTTGCCCCCCCTATGAAATTTGCCTTGTCCCCCCTCTCTCCCTCTCTGAAAAAGTCCTGGCTACACCACTGTGCAGATGAAACAATGTTATTCACATTTCCTTACACTCTGTTTCATATGAAGTTATGATTATACAATGCTGATAACATAGCATTACCACAAAGAGCAGAGTAGGCCTATTCATGGTAAATAAAATTCAGTGGTTTGAGAGGCAAACACTATGGACCACAATGGCCTCATCCCAATGGCATAATTCAATAACCTCAATTAAACAATCAGAGTGCAAAATTTGACCTTAAGTTGTAGTTTTTGTACCCAAATTTTCAAAGGTCATTCAATGATTGTACAGATGTATTCGGGTTAAAGAATTGTGCCCCTGATAGATGAGCATGTTGTGGATCCTAGTGAAATAGGCAATTGCACCATATTATAATTAGCACAATTAACCTATAATACCCTCCTCACTTTGCTACACCAACACCCCTTATAGGTATGAGATATTCATGATGGCAATCTTGACCTACAAAAAGGACATTATGAGATGTTGACAATCTTCCAATAAGGACATATTTCATCCAATTTTGAGTAAATGTTGACTTTATTGATGTGTGACTAATTAGGTGTTCATACACAGTCCCTGGTATTATAATTTATATAATACTGTGTGATTGTATAATAGGTATAGTAATTCAATGACCATCTAGACTACAGGCATAGTATCTTCACACCAATGCCAGGACAGAAGGCCAATTTCAGGCTATGTCAACATTAGTGTATTGTGTTGGCGTGAAAAGTTTTAGCATGCAGTGCGCTGCCAGTGCTTTTAAAACTAATTAAAATAATTTGACACCCTTAACGTAAACAAAAACAAAATTGGACATTTTATTGGGGTGCGGACAACCTTCCTCTACGCAACGCAAAAATCCGTTTTCCGAAATAATGTAAAACGTAGAAGTTTTTAGCCTTACCAATTCGCCAAACTCAGTAATTTATTATAGATGATAGCCTATTTTATACTGATAATGTAATAATTACAGTAATTTAATTGTCAAAAATGCCTCCTGGACCAGATTGTGTCGCATATTTTTCCTCCTATTTGGGCATTTGCAGTATGTTTGTCAACGTCACATTTGATCCAAAGAAAAGGTCATTATGACAATATTTCAGACAGTTATAGTAGAACAGATATAATATTCTTTTTGACAGCATAAAACTACTACTATAAGAATGGTTTCTCCATGTAGTGTATTTTTATTTTTTTGTGTTACTATGATAAAGTGTTATTGTTCAATAATTCAAACTATAGGTGCTGTAGTTTTGTCAAAATCTTGAGATTTTGAATAAAACATTGTTTTATTATTACGATGGAAATATTAGTCGAACACATACACAATGTTGATAACACACCGAGTACGTACACATGGCGTGCGGGATGGATATACACATCAAAGGATAGTACCGTAACACAACCGACGGAGTGATACATATTGGCGACGTCAGCGCTGGTAGTAAATTCCAATTTTAATTGCTTTACTTCAGTTTGGCTTAAAATTAAAAGGGGACATATCTAAATAAAAGCTAACATTTTATGCCAAAGAAATGCTAATCTATTTTGTGTGGAAATGTTATAACATAGCTTTAATTTTACGCAGTTATATCTATAGTTAAAATGTTTCAAACTGTTATGTACTTGTAAGGCAGTTGTATTGAAAATGTGATGTGACGAGGTCTACCAGGGTGGGATTTACATTGTAACTTATGGGGGCCAAGCCGAAATATGGAGGCCCCGAACTCACGTGCCGAGGAAGGCATGTGCACTCAAATCAGTGGCCACATTTTGGTTTACGTATAATAATAATAAGTTTTACTAAAATTTGCTTAAATTTTTACTACTTGCACTAAAATTTGTCTAACTAATTTAACAATCTGTGGATAAATTAGAAGTTACTTTCTAAAACTAAAACTTCAATTGAATCTATCATCATACCATGTTGAGCATGTTCCCAACTTGCAATATTCACCAAAATTGTGTACGGTATCGGCACCGCATGCAGAACTTCAAGTTTGTCAATAAGTTTTACATTGTACATGTACATACAGGTGGCTGATCAGTTTCCTTTGTTTCCTGCTCCTACATGTATGTAGACCCTTAATTAATTTAAATAGTATCAAGCTGTATTTAAAATCATTTTGTATGATATTTAAGACATTATAAGTTATAAAACGATCTATAAAAATATTATTTTCAGCAGAATAAACGATGTTGACAATAGATGTCACGTCCACAACCACGGTGTGTCGCATCCGCAACCACTTTATGTCACATCCGCAACCTCATAAACTTGAAGTAAACAGGGGTGACTGGAAAAAACTGTTAAATTATCAGATAGTAGGTCAATACCTACCATTGAATCCAAAAAGTTAAGCCAATTAGTGTTTTTTATCTTTCAGTAAAAAAACTTTTTGCAATTTTTGGTTGCGGACGTGACATATTACCCAAGGAAAGTTATAAATCGCATCCGTGCCATTTAAAAAATATATTTTGAACTCTAATTTTGGTGTTTATTAATAATTTGTTATATTACATACCCCTGACATGTACATTTTTAGTCCCCATCATTTAAATCTATTTCTGTAAATCAAAATGCAAATATAGGCTAAAATTTGGGAAAAGTTACATTTTCGGACACCCTGTAACTAAACCCCCCTCCTAGAGGTCAAAATGTTAAAAATCCATTAAAAAACTTTTTTTTTTTAAAGCAATATCGTAGCTCTAAGTACATATGACAGTGTTCAAGCTTTGACTTACGTTTGGCGGACAAACCGTGAAAAAAGTATTTAGGGGTGAAAACAGTCAAAATTCTTGATTACTTAAATGTTATTAGGGGTAAAATGTCACATATTTTCAGATTTTGGCACTTAAAACCTTTTATTTTTCACTGATTTTGAGAAAAATTCATTTTTTGGTCCAATTTTGGCCGAAAATGGCCGTTTTGAGGTGACAAAAATTTTGACTTGCTAATTTCCTGTGAGTGTATGAACATGAAATCTATCAAATAGTGCCTAATTTTCTATGCTAATTGTGTAACAAGGGTACAATTGTGATATTAAAAGCATTGAATGGGATCTATATATTTCTTTATTATTTTGCAGATATTTGTAACATTTTAAATTTTGACCATCTGGTTGACCTTTTTGTGGAATTGCCCCTTGATAATAATGACAATTTAATGTTAGTAACATGGTGTCCACTTCACTTTTAACCCCACCACCATGATTGTACAAAATTTGGATTATTATGATAATATGTTGTTAACTTGTTATTCTGGTATATCTTTGCTGTTATTAAGGGATCTAAAATGAGCGTTTATTGCGTTTCAACAGTATTTTTTGTGAGACATGAGAGCACCTCAGACCTATCGAATTGCATTCTGAATACGCAGCATGTCTTTCTGATATCAAATAATTTTCATTTTTTGAAAATCACAATATAATACAAATTTTATGACAAATTATAAAAATTTGATATTTTTCAAATTTTGATATAATTTTGATTTTTTGAAATTAGCAATTTAATACACATTTTATGGCAAATCATTAAAATTGATATTTTTGATATATAACAGTCCTCGAAGTAAATTATATAAATCTAATGACATATTCTTAAAGTGTATGTAGCAGGGAGGAAAAGCCAACGGTCAATTGAAAATTTTGACCTTTGATATTGAAGTTATGGATTTTTTCCCAAAAAGACCTAATTTTTTTGGTGTTTTGGGAAAAAATCCATATCTTCAATACTGAAAGGTCAACATTTTCAATTGATCGTCGGCTTTTCATCCCACCTACATACACTTTAAGTATAAATCATCAGATTTATAAAGTTTACTTCAAGTACTGTTAAATATCAAAAATATCAATTTTAATGATTTGCCATAAATGTGTATTAAATTGCGAATTTCAAAAATCAAAATTATTTGATATCAGAATGACATTCTTCAGTATTCAGAATGCAATTCGATATGTCTGATGTGCTCTAATGTCCCACAATAAATACTGTCCAAACGCTCATACCCCAGCCCGTAACAAATTTGAGTGAAACATTAATTTTTTGTGCAAATTTCCACAATTTTACCAAGTGGACACCGTTACTAACAGAAGATAAAATATCATTACATTTTTTAAAGAGATGAATTTGTGATGGCATGACAGTGTATGTGATATCAAATTGTTATGTACACCATAGATAACACTTTTAATGATGTTTTGGTATGTTAGCACTTTGGTTTTTGCACCCTTTGTCATATATGTTAA
Organism: Amphiura filiformis; assembly: GCF_039555335.1. Taxonomy (NCBI): domain Eukaryota; kingdom Metazoa; phylum Echinodermata; class Ophiuroidea; order Amphilepidida; family Amphiuridae; genus Amphiura; species Amphiura filiformis. The sequence continues at coordinate 25,425,494 of NC_092645.1, read as the reverse complement.
CGTTAGTAACATAAAATGTGTGGACACCAAATAGACCAACAAATTCAATTAAAATGAGCATTTAATTACAAAAACTTTTATAAATTGACATTTTTTGGTATCACTGGCTCCTATGTAAACCATTGATAGTTATTAAATTTAAAAAAACCCTTAAATTCTTGCAGCAAGAAACCAAATATTACTAGGTGGACACCGTTACTAACTTTAAATTTGGTGTCCACACCGTTACTAACGTTAAACCCATACATAAAAATAGGTATTTTTAGAGTACTGTGGGATTTGTTTTGATGCATGTTGTTTTAACATTAATTAAATTTACAGTTTCACTTAAAACCATGACATCATTGTTTCATTAAGACTATGAAAACATCAATGTTTAACGTTAGTAACATCCAATATGTGACCGTCCACGGCGAATGAGCCGTAAATTCCTCCCCCGGTCAATTTTGTTTTATTTCGTGTCTAAAAAATAAACATCATAAACTTAAAAATGGTATATCATTTGACTTCAAACGATATCCAGAAGCGGAGTTATGGTTAGTTAAACTTTGCTCCTTCAACAAAATTATAGCTTTTTTCGTTTCTATGTGTGTCTCTTTTTCCACATTGCTGGCAATAAATATCAAACAGTCGTAATTGGCAGTCATTTCAAATCATCCCCAAGTCAACGAGGTTTAAGAAGGTTCTCTCATTGTTAATTGTTGGTTATGCATACCTATACAAAATACAATGCCTGGTAACCCACCACTTGAAAAGGATTTAGCAAAAGCAAACAAAGGCCAGAGCTATTAAAAGTTCTATAGCCATCTAAGGTAGAAGCTTATTATCCACTTCAATAATTGTGATTATCAAAATAAGACAGATGTCGCGCCAGCTTAAGTGACCGATGAATACGACCTTCGTACACATTTTACACCATAACTCAGAATACAATTTAGGGAATTTACGGCCCGTTTGTGCTGCCGGGTCACATATGAAAAACATCAGTGTTTAACGTTAGTAACATCCAATATGTGGACACCATTTAGCGTTAGTAACACAGATGGTGAATGCCAAAATTATAATGTTTTTGTTAACATGATCAAACTTTCCAATTTTTATGGGGTATATTAGTACATGTGTGAAGTGCAATGTAACTGGTTTAGAGAAAATATTCCTCCCTTTTATTTTGTATCCAACGAGTAAGATTTTATGTTAGTAACACGTGGACACCAAAACTGATAACTGTGACCCGCCGCGTCGAGATTTTTTTTTTTTTTTTTTTTTTTTTTTTCATGAATAGGTATATACGAAGTTATGCCTAATGATATAGTATATTAAAGGTTTTGCTCATGTTAAGTTAATAACCCCTTCAATGTGCCACTTGAGGGTGGACACCAAATGTTACTAACGTTAAATCATTTGTTTCTTCTGATTTCCACAGAAATTAGTAACATGTTTAAATAAAAACTGTATATTTGCTACTTCAATCAATAACCAACAATTATAATACAAAATTCAGACATTAATATTGAATGTAAAAATAATGACTTGTGAAGTTGGGTTGTATCCAAATGTCCCATTTTTTATGCTAATTTGGGCCCAATTTTCAACCAAAAATTTTAAAAAAATTAAAAAATGATAACTTTTGGGTAAAACCAAATATTAAAGTTATCTCTCCATTCATATACCTATATTATGTAAACAAATCAATAAACTGTTGCAGTATGATCAGGTCATAATATTAATAAAATGAAAGATGACCCTAAAATTCTGCAGTATTGTATCCATGCACATATACATTACATAAGACAATTGGTTTTTGTAATTGTACAGTTTCCAGCACGTGTATTATAGATTTGTTCCCACCGAACCCTGTCTTTTATCAAGATTATGCTTTTTGTTTGTAATAAAAATAAAATATTCATTTTATATTTCAGGAGATAGGCTACAGGTGTCCACGTGTGAAAGTTGACTGTGCTGTAGATAGTTCATTGTGGCATAACATCAAATCAAGTTGGTCGAATCTTGAGCCAACTGCCTGTGGTATTGATAAAAAAGACCAGCTCTTATATAAAATAAAGACGTGGGATTCTTGCATTGATCTGGAACCAAATCCGGCATATGTGGATAATGCTTTTAAGCAGAAAGCAACAGCTGTTTTGGGCCCACTTAAGACACTTACACTTGATGATTCGAGCAAGAAATGGCACACTCCAAACAATGAAAGTAAGTCTTTTTACCTATCCTGTGGAAATTAATTTAATGGGGCGATTGCGGAATATAGCCCATACCTGCTAGTCTTTTTACAAGACTGTCCTAACCCAAACCCTAACCCTAATGTCCATAAACAAGACTTGAACTCAAGTCTAGCTAGTGTGGGCTACATTCCGTTAAATTTTGCGCCAATTTTAATAAATATGGCATACATTTTAGCAGGGTTGGCTGCAATGTGTTATTAAGTACTTTTGAGACTTTTTCTTCCCCCCCCCCTATTGCTGCCATGATGGCCTTAACCCTAACCCTGAATTTCACGTCATCATCAAAAAAGTGCAAGTTCTCACTGGATTCGAACCAGGGACCCCTCGCACACCAACCACTGGAACTCCTATACCATGCCACTCGGGTATCGAAGCCGGGCAGCGATTCCGTGACCATCTGACTCTCACGCTGATGACGTATTCGGACTTCGTGTATTTTTGTCATTTTTTGCAGTGAGCATTAGTGAGTCTTAGTGGGGTTAGGGTTAAGCTACATGGGCGAATTTGCCACACGTGCAGTTTTAGGCCTTTTGATAATCATTGAACATCTTCACTTGTGTATCAATGTCATGTTTTGTTTTGTTTCTTTTCTTTTCTTTTCAGCTTCAGCTTCAGTCAAGAAGAATATCCTTCGGGAGGCGTTCACATACAACATGTGGAATTCTAAGGGAAGAAACTTTATTTGTGCCATACTTGCAAAATGCTATGATGTTGCAAGTGACAACGTAGACATAGTCATTGAAAACACCGGAGGAGGTAGTACAAAATCCGATGCTACCAGATTTCTGCGCTTCAATGTTGATAAAAGACCCGTGGAATTTACTTCAAGTAGTAGTTCGGATGACATAAGTCCAGGGAATAGGAAGTCGCAACGTATTTCTAGGCCACCTCATGTAATAGAAACTGAACCTATTGCTGACAATCATAAAGCTTTCGTGCCAGACGTTGTAATGATAACTGGTGATGGTGAAACAGTAGCAAGTTGTCATGAAGTATTGGTTGTTGAGGTCAAATCAGGGCCGTTGCTATTTGGAACTGACCGTGCCCAGTTGAAATATATGCTAATACCATTAGCGATAAAGCAGGGTAAATCGTTAGGCTTCTTGATCTGTTCAAAGATGGCAATAACCATGAAAGCGTGGGTACAGGGTAGAGAAATGATTTTTGGATCCAAAACAGTCCGCTTCTCTGGCAAAAATCTTGATACTGAACTGGCAGACATTATGACAGACCTTAATGCTCATATTTGTGAATACGTAGCAGAAAAGGGAATCAAAATGGAAAAAATAAAAAAATAAAAAAATCCTGAAAAGTTTAGTAAATGGTCATTTAGGTGTTCTGTAGACTTGGCAACCCTATTTCATATTTCAGTGGTGCCAAATGGCTATTTGGGAGAGAACCGGAGCGTCAGTTGCGATTGAAGAACTGCTGAAAAGAGGTATAAACCTACAAAAAAATTTGGGGTCATTTGACTATAAGGGCATTTAGGGGGGGGGGGGGTCACCCGGGGATTTTCCTTCCCTAGTAAAAGTGGCACAATTGTGATGTTGCCCTTTCGTTGTTAAATAATAATATCTCGAGATTGAAACAAGCAAATTGAACAGAACAAACGACATTTGAGAGCTAAGACTGCGTCCTTGACGTTGATGTGAGCATCATGTCACAACAGTATTTTCTCATTGCCTAAGAGGGCGCTTTTCACTTGCACAATTTTTTTTGAGACAGGCTGTACATTGCTAATAAAATATGTTTGTCAAACAATTGCCGATCACAATGTTTGTCAAACATTTATAGTCAAACTGTTTATAAACGGATAAGGAGCCAAACGTTTGTTAAACATTTTCGTAAACGCTTTTGGCAAACGCTTGTGATGGCTAAATGTTTGTCAAACGCTTGACTAAAAACGGCTATGTATAGTCGAGTCCAATATTTTAAAACTCGTAGCGAGACCCATAAATATTGGGCGTAAAGCATCCAATTTTATCATTATTATGTTTTGGATCCAATATTTTCACACACTTGGATTCATCAAAACATAATAATGAATAATAGTGATTTTGCAGATGTAAATAATTAACAAATTATCGTTTAGAGTAGAATTCTTCTGTATAGGGACGTATAATAAAATATGCTCCGCAAATGATAACCGTGTATATATCGCATTCTAATAATAATGATTGAATATTAATGAATTTTGCAGATGGGTAACTATCAAGTTATTGCTGAGAGAAGCATAGAATGATTCTTTATGTATAGTAGAGGCCTATTGTTGTTTCCATTAATTGATAATAAAGAAGGAATTGCAGAGACTGTGAACTTTAATGTGTTCATTATTTTGCTGTTTCATAATCTCCAACAGAGGCAAGTAAGTATAGTTGCTCTAACAAATATGGTGCCTTTTTCGTTAACCGTAACAAAAATATTCTTGAATTTTTTTTCTATCAATTTTTAAGAACTAGGCTAGATGAAAATATCTAGGAACCGTTTTTTGTTAGTTTTTTTGACCAACTTGGAGAAATTTGCACCATAAATGGTTTTAAAAAATGCTTCCTAATTTTTTCAAAAAATCATTAAAAAGCCCGATTTTCACCAACCTTAAAGGGTGCCTACGCTTACAGGTGCGAGTGATCAGCCTTTCTTTGACATCTATGGTTCAATGCATCGGAACCTCGTGAACGTTGCTCATCTGTTGCTATGGTACCCCGGGTAATCGATGCATTCTTTTGATTTCGTGAAGGAACTCTTGATAAATGTGTTACGTGTACAGCCCTCTTCCATAGCAAAAGTGGGTGGCATTGTGATTTTACCCTTCGTTGTTAACTAAACATATCTCGAGATTAAAACAAGCAAATTGAACAGAACAAACGGCATTTGAAAGCTGAGACTACGCCCTTGACGTTGATGTAAGCATCATGTCACAACAGTATTTTCTAATTGCCAAAGAGGGCTCTTTTCACTTGAGACGGGCTGTATATTAAAATGAAACTATAAATAATTTTAAATTAATTTTTTTTGCCCTTCCCTCTCTCGGGGGTACTGATTTTACACGCTATATTATGGCACTTTAACGAGGACATCCACTTGGAGGCCTTCGTACATTTGACGCATTTGTATGGCGTATTACCAGTGTGAGTCCTGATTATGTCTTTTTAACTGTGAACCCGTGGCAGATTTGTATGTACAATTACTGCATTTATACGGTTTGTCACCTGTATGTGTCCTTTCATGGTCCTATACTGGCAGGGCTGGTCCATTGGTGTTGGAGCTACAATAATGGACAAAATATGTTCGGACGATTTGCTTTTTTGCCTTTTATAATTGAATAGCGTACGCACTTACTGATATTTTTAAAATATTCTACAAACAAGTTGTTACGCGTAACTGTTGATCTACCAAAAAACGTTTCAAAACGTAAAAAGGGGCCACAGTTTAAAAAATCTTTCCTGTGTGGCTTTTCACCCTTTTTTAAACTTGGTCCCATTTATGAAAGTTTCTAAAGACCCATACTGAAGTCATCTTTAGGCTACTTGTTTCTTTTCTTAGTTGTCAGTGTTCATTTTGTAGAGTAAATGAATTAATGTTCGTCCGTAAAGACGTTATAATGTATTTTGATTTAAGCAAAAGTAGCAAATACTCACTTTGTTAAATTCTTCATCGTCTTGTGCGATTCTGCGCCTATGTACAGATGTAGGGCCTATATATAGCAGGTTGACAGACAGTCAATTTGCTAAGTATATATAATACTCTACTACTCTTTATGAACACGCAAGATAATAAAATATAAACCTTCAAATGTTTTTGATAATACATAGCCTTCATCATATTGTACCGCTTTGAACAGTCTTAAACCTAATTGTTGCATGTAGAAATTAGGACTGCTTCTTCATATTACTACTTTACTGAATGGGACCAAGTTTAAAAAGGGTGAAAAGCCACACAGGAAAGATTTTTTAAACTGTGGCCCCTTTTTACGTTTTGAAACGTTTTTTGGTAGATATTAATTCTTTTTTTGAGGTAAAAAATATTGCGCAGTAAGTGGTTCTTTGTAGCCATGCGAGGCGAACTAGTTGGATATCCATATTTCATGGTTAATGGTTCTTTGTAGCCCTGCGGGCAAACTATTTCGCGATGAGTGATTTTTTGAAGCTTCGAGGGGCAAACTAATTGGATATCCATATTTCGCGGTTTGTGATTCTTTTAAGCCCTGCGGGGCAAACTAGTTCGATATCCTCATTTCATGTTAGTTGTTTTAACGACCGTAACCACCCCAATCAGCTGCATGGGGTAAAATAATTATTTACACAATTAATAGCTGAACCCAATAGTTCAGGGACTGGAAACGACATATATTGATGACTATATATAGAGTGTATTCAATAAACCCAAGCGGAACGAGATCTGGAAAGTAACCGCTATCCGAACCATAAACACATGCATGATCAGACAACGAGTGTTCAATTTCCTCATAGTTTCCCACGTTGTACACATTTCGATGGAATATATATTTTCACTTGAAAAGTTAGTAGTTTTCAGAATTGCAATTTCTGAATATTATATAAAAAGCACTAATAAGACTATAAATGTAAGAGTATGGGATCATTTTGAATGTTAATAAATGCGAAACGCCGGCGGTAGACACCTGCAATATCAGGGGTTGCCGCGATTCTTGCAGTAGCTTTTATGAATACAGGGTGGGCCATTAAAAAGTTCACACTTTTTCGATGGCTTATTTCTCAGAAAGGAAAACACATATTGAAATAAGTTGAACATATTTTGTAAACCTCTATGTCTGGACTGTCATTGCTGAAAAGCGCATTAACATCCATGGTCTAATTACAAAATGGCGACCATTTAAAGCAGAGAAGTCAAAAACCACTTTGCACACACGTAAGACTATAGACAATGATCATGCATATTAAGTTTTTTAGGCTTAAGCAAGTTTAAAAAAAGTTTGATGACTCTATATGCATTTACTTGAGTGTCATTGCCGGGGTCATCGGACTCATGCGTGTATGAGTTGTTTACTGTTTGAAAATCATTCACCTGTGAAATTGACACAAAAGGCTGATTGGACATGCTCATTTACATAACAAATACACTAGTTTTGGAGGGAACTTCAAATTTAAAATGCCTTGCGTGCGTTCTTGTCATTCATGTTAGAGATACCCGTGTAAGTACTTTGAGGTGATTCTGATTTCTTGCTGTTCAAAATGCGGCAGTTTACAAAGGAGGAACGAATTTTCATCGAGGAGGAAATTTCAAGAACCGGAAAGGTGCGCTCTGTCCTGAATGCATGGCCGAACCAGTTTCCGAATACCAGACTTCCTAGTCACCGACACATCTATAATATTAAACAAAAGTTTCACTTACATGGAACTGTTCTCAATCGGAACAAATCTAACAGTGGGAGACCACGAACAGGAAGATCAGCCAATCACATTGCCGATGTTAGAAGGGATTTGCAAGCTAACTCAAGATTGAGTACTCGACGGAACAATTGTCCCCATATTCCAAGGACAACGTTCAGACGAATCATCACTCATGATATCGAATGGCACCCTTACAAGATCCTTAAGCGTCATGGACTGCAACCAGGAGATCCAAATCGGCGACTTCAGTTTTGTAACTGGTTAGATAGCAGAGCACGTCGCTTTCTTGATACCGCTGTTGTTGTTGACGAGGCAAACTTTCAAATGGACGGGTCTGTCTCTTCTCAAAACGTACGGATGTATGCACCGAAAGGCAATCCTCCGAGAGACTTTGCTTTTAACGTTCCACATGACAAACGCAAAGTTAGTGTTCTCGCAGCCGTCACAGGAAACAACCGGTTGATAGGACCGATATTCGTCGACCAGAACATCTAACATAAATGGAAACGTTTACCTCGACATAATCAATGATCAACTAGAGCCCCAACTGGTCCAAATATTTGGACAGCAAGCGAACGGGGCCATCCGCAGGGCGTGGTTCTTTCAAGACGGAGCGCCAGCCCATATCACCGTCTTATCGCTGTCAGAGACAGATTGCAGGAGTTGTTTCCGCATCGTGTTGTCGGCCTTGGACATCATGTGGAGTGAGGGCCTCCGAGGAGTCCTGATCTGACACCTTTGGACTTCTGGCTTTGGGGTGATGTCAAGGCGTCTGTGTATGCCGAAGGTCCACCAAGGATTTTGCGGGAGCTGAGGAGACGTATTACAGATGCGTTCACAAGGATCCGACGCACCAGGGTTACTTCAAGAGCAGTTCACCATTATGTACGGTCGTGCGATGATTTGTATTCGCGAGCAAGGAGGCCACGTTGAAGGACGATAAGAACACTTTAAGCATTTTCACTGTGGCATGCATAAATACGTGACTTTATGGAACCATGATAAGCAGTAATAAAGAACAGAACTATTTTTATCAGAGTCAAATATGATTTTACTTGTATTCTTACTTTTCTAGTGCAATATTTTTAATTTCATGACAATTTGAGACAAATAACTCGTTTCCATTGAAGCACTGCTACGGTTTACATGTGTCTATATGAAGAAATAATTTCCGAAGAGAAGGAGAGACATTCCTGACACCTATTTATAAATTTATCTTGTTATATCTCTATATAAGATTTATGTTATAGTGCAATAACCATCATGAAGACTCGGGTATAAAATTATGCACATTATCTAGAATGCGACTGCAAACAAACGTTAACTGCGCAGATTATTTAAAGCTACTGTTACATATTCTGTTCAACTGGAAGGCTACATATTCTGTTTGAAAAAGAAATATTTATTTAAATATGGTTAATTTACAAGAGAAATATTGACAGAACTTTCATGCGTACTGTTATTTTTCTTCCTTTGTTCCTAATCCATTGTGGTGTGAACCAGCGACCACCATATATCGCGTGATCATCCGCTCCATTTGACTTACGTGTGTGCAAAGTGGTTTTTGACTCCCTTGCTTCAAATGGCCGCCATTTTGTAATTAGACCATGGATGTTAATGCCCTTTTCAGCAATGACAGTCCAGACATAGAGGTTTACAAATATGTTCAACTTATTTCAATATGTGTTTGCACTTTTGAGAAATAAGCCATCAAAAAAGTGTGAACTTTTTAATGGCCCACCCTGTAGAATACAATAGTGGATACAATAGCGGATACAATAGCGGAACAATAGAGCTCTCTTACGGGCAAATAAACCTTGTCACATTTTACCTTTGAAAATATCATAATCTGATCATGATATCTATACTGAAGATAGCATACTGTGATCACGCTATCTACTGAATATAGCATAATCCAATTGTGCTATCTGTTGAAGAAAGCATAATCCCATTGTGCTATCTATTAAAGATAGCATGATCCCATTGTGCTATCTACTGAAGATAGCATAATCTGATAATGCTATCTACTGAAGATAGCATAATCTGATAATGACGGAAGAGTATTGGATAGTTTGCTATTTTAACCAACGGAATGACCGTATTATAAGCATGATAAGTCTAAGTAGTGCAAAACACCAGGCGCGGATTCAGGGGGGGGGGGGGGGCGGCCCCTCCCCCCAAAAAAAAGGAAAGAAGAGAAAGAGGAAAAAAAAGAAGAGAAAGGGATAAAATGAGATGGGAAAGGGTTAAATTGCACGTATAGTAGGCCAATGCCTACATCGCAGTCGGGTCAATCTATATAGGCCTTAGGTCTGTGATTAAGTTTTGCTTGAAGGCGGGTCCTCTGCCCAAAAACATGAAAAATACGGCGGCCCCGCCGGTATGTACGGCCCGTCACGTTTTGTCACCAAAGTCAGTAGGCCTATTAAGACAGCTTAAGAAGGACTCCGTGCTGACTTCAATTCAACATCGATCCATGCATGCTTTGCGAATCTCAAGTCTTAGGCCTATAAATGTTACAAATTGAGATCGGGCCCTTTTTTGTTTTAAAAAGCAATGATATATCTGAGGGGGAACATCCCCCTAAGACACCCCCTGCGTACATACAAACAAGTGTCCGTCCCCCCTAAGACACCCCCCTGCGTCGCACAAGCGCTCCGGGATGGCCATTACTTACATTTGATTTTGAAAATTGCCCCCCCTCCTGACTGCTCTGGATCCGCCACTGCAAATCCGATTTGCTGTGCTCGTTATTTTCGGTCTAGCGGTTGTTTTATGAGGACAAATGATACTGTGGACATATTTTATAGGGCCTGTGCATACATGGACTTGATCCATACGAGGTCATTAACACTAACGAATAGAATATAATTTAAATCCTACTAAATCACACTTTGTGTGTTGGTGTCCTTTGGACACAGGGTGTTGTGATGCGTCTAGTGCATTAGCGAGGTAGATTAGTAGTAGCATGTAGTTTAGTGCTTGCATTTTTCTGCTTTCAGCTGCCGCTGGCTAGCCGTAAGGTGAAAAGGGAAGAAAGTACGTAAGCCTTCCCCTGCCAGTACATAGCCTCTCCTACATCAAGACTCTTACAGTGCCTCCCAGCGACAACACACGGTAACTGGGTACCCCACGGCCCCAGGCGAAACTGTAAGGGATCTCGGAGCAGCTTTGGGCCCCAGAGATGTGGCGTGCAGGCCCATCGGCGTGTGGACATGCCCTGGCGCCCATCAACCAAGCCCCAGCTATGGGTCAAATAGCTGAGGTAGTTCACTACCTCAGGCGGTTTTGAGATGCAATCTCTTGTCTCCGACAGAAGGGCGTTTCATAATAGGTAATACTCTATGGATACGGTCAGTGAACACAAGCAGGGAGTCCTGAGACCTGTACAACTTACCACATTTGGTTGGAGACGGAAGTGGTAAGAGTGAAGGGCGTAGATAAAATGATTTCTCATTATTATACAGCGGCCACAAGACAACTGTGAGAAGGCAAACTCATATGTTAAACCATTCTGTAGGAATTGCGACCGCAGAATTAAGCAGCAAAAGAAAAACTATGACAGCAAACCTAAACTACACTAGGGTTAGAGTCCCTGGAGCTGACACGGATTCTGAGAAATCAAATGATGGCTTGTCCTCAAAGCCGCAAGGAAGGGACAAGGCTGACATATGTGGAAGCAAAAGGAGTAACCTTATGAACTGCAGGAAAATTGTCACAATCTCCACCATGAATGTGAGGACCATCAGAGAACAAAGATGCAGCGAGGAACTAGTGTGCAGCTTAATGGCATACAACATAGACATCCTGGGGATACAGGAACATCGTATAGTCCATAAGGAACCAGTCAGATATGAGAACATCCTTGGACAGACGCTAATTACAACTTCAGCTGTCAGAAATAGAGCAGGTGCAGCAACTGGCGGAGTTGGCATCGTTCTCAGTTCTAGTGCAAAAAGCTCACTAGCTAGCGTGACACAACACACAGACCGTATCCTGGCTGCCAACTTTCAAGGTAACCCAGCAACAACAGTAATAGTTACCTATTGTCCAACTAATGTGGACAATGAAGACAACATTGAAGCACACTATGACAACTTAAGAAGAGCCAATGATTCCATTCCAGCTCACAATGTCCTTGTTATTGTAGGAGACTTCAATGGTAGAGTTGGAACTGGAGATGCAAATTATACCAATCATGACACAACCAACAGAAATGGAAAGTATATGGTAGATTTGGCAATTGAGAAAAACCTCATAATTGCTAATACCTACTTCCGAAAGAGGAATGGAAAGCTGTGGACGTACATGAGCCCAACAGGAAGCAAATATCAACTGGACTATGTTCTGATTCGGAAAAAGTGGAAGAACAGCTTGCTGAATGCCGAAGCTTATAGCACCTTTTCCAGCATAGGATCTGATCATAGGTTCGTATCAGCAAGGATCAGACTAAGTCTAAGAAAGAGCAAGGCTTTGTCAAGAAAGAAACACTACGACTGGAGGGAACTGTGTTCAAACAACAAGTTACAGCAGCAATACACAATCGAGGTACGCAACAGATTCCAGCCTCTAGAAGACATCAATGAAAATGCAACCGAGCGATATGAGAGATTCATAAGCGCCACTGCAGAAGCAACAGAGAAGATCATCCCTGTTAGAAAGAAAATCAGGGAGGCGTGCTTCTCAAGTGATCACAGAGTAACAACAGCAAGACAGAAAATCAAGAAGGCTTATGTGACATATCAAGAATGCACAACCGAAGACAACAGGCTCAGTTATAATCAGGCAAAGTCTGAACTAGCAGAAGCCTATAACCAGGCAACAGAGGATGATCTCAACATCAAACTGAGAGAAGTTGAAATGGCTCATGACAACTGTAAACACAGTCAGAGTTGGAAACTGATTAATGACATTACAGGAAGAAAATCGTCAATGAGCGGCCAGCTGAAAGGAGACACTCAGATGGAAAGGGTTAACAACTGGTATCATCATTTCAAAGACCTACTAGGAAGTTCCCCAGATATAGAGGGAGAAGATGATACGATAGAGCCCATCACAGGTGATCTCGTGATTGAAGTTGGTCCTTTTAGCCATGAAGAATATACAAAGGCAAAGACAGCAATAGCAGAAGGAAAGAGTAGCGGAGAAGACGGCATCCCACCAGAAGTCTTAAAGAGATGTGACCTGGTGCTAGGATTTTGCAATGATGCATTGCTGAAAGAAAGAATGCCTGATCAGTGGTCTATTCTTAACATAATCCCAATACCAAAGTCAGGAGACCTAAGTCAAGGAGGTAATTACCGTGGCATCAGCCTATCCTCAATAGTGGCCAAAACCTTCAATAGGTTGATACTCAACAGGATAAGACCCAAAGTTGATGGACTTCTGAGAAATAACCAGAATGGCTTCAGAGTGGGTAGAACTACTGTCAGCCACATACTGGCTCTTAGAAGGATAATAGAAGGAGTGAAGGCCAAAAATCTACCAGCCATTATAACATTCATTGACTTCCAAAAAGCCTTCGACACTATAAAAATTCACCGAGGCAAGATGCTACAAATCCTCAGAGCCTATGGGATACCAAAACAACTTGTGGATGCTATTGGAAGGACATACAAGAAAACCAGAGCCAAAGTGATCTCCCCTGATGGAGAAACTGAGCTGTTTGACATCGTAGCCGGTGTTCTTCAAAGAGATACCCTTGCCCCGTATCTGTTTGTGATAGTGCTGGACTATGCCTTGAGAATAGCTATAGATGGCAAGGAGGAAGCACTAGGATTCCAGCTAGCAAGGAGAAAGAGTAGAAGAGTTGGGCCAGAAGTGGTAACAGATCTAGGCTTCGCTGATGACATCGCCCTACTGTCAGAAGAAATAAAACAAGCTCAGGAACTGCTACAAAGGGTAGAAGCATCAGTCGGAAGAGTCGGTTTAAAGATGAATGCCACCAAGACAAAGTTCATGTCTTTTAACCAAGATCAGCAAGTTAACATCAGCACAAATAATGGTACAAAGCTAGATGAGGTGAAAGACTTCAAATATCTCGGAGCATGGATGGCTAGCACAGAGCATGATGTCAAAACACGCAAGGCAGCCGCTTGGAGAGCATGCAACAGCCTAAGTAAGATCTGGAAGTCTGCTCTACCAAAGAACTTCAAACTGCGGGTCTTCAGCGCTACAGTGGAGTCTGTCTTAACGTATGGATGTGAAGCCTGGACCATAACTCCCAAACTATCTAAAGAGCTGGATGGCTGTTACACCCGTATGCTTAGGGCAGTGTACAACATCCACTGGAAGCAGCACATAAGCAACAAAGATTTATATGGAGACCTCCCAAGGCTCTCAGAGAAGATCAGAGAAAGGAGAACACGCTTCGCTGGCCACTGCTTCAGGAGCAAGTGTGAACCTGTCGCCAACCTGATAAACTGGGCACCCACACATGGAACAAGGAACCCTGGTAGACCACCCCTTACATATGTAGATGTACTCAAGCAAGACACCGGACTGGAAGCATCTGAATTGGGAACGGTGATGCAGGACAGGAGGATATGGAGAGCTGTCGTGGTTCGGGAAAACCACCCGAAATAAACAAGTAAGCAAGCAAATCACACTTAAATTAACTCTATCTCTTTGGACTCTAGCTAGCTATGCACTAGGCAGGGCTGGTCCATTGGTGTTGGAGCTACAATAATGGACAAAATATGTTCGGACGATTTGCTTTTTTGCCTTTTATAATTGAATAGCGTACGCACTTGCTGATATTTTTAAAATATTCTACAAACAAGTTGTTACGCGTAACTGTTGATACGCGCTCAAGATACAACGATATTGTGTGAGTTTTAACCTAGCATCTGGATCTTTTATTATTATTTTATGCCACGTTTACGGAGTAACCCAATACCAATTTCAACTTTACATAGCCTATACACTGAAGGAAAAGTAGGGCCTAACATTTTACCTTTGAAAATATCATAATCTGATCATGATATCTATACACCAATCCGACTAGGCCATTCCTGCGGTGTCCCCGACGTAAAACTGCGGTGTCCCAATGTTGGGGGTTCAATCAATTACTTGTTAGTGTGCTATACAGAATTGTACACAACAGTAATTTTCAATACACGACCATGAATTGATTGAACAAATTAAATCTCCCGCACTGGTATAATTGTGGTTCCGTCAATAGAGGGCCAAATACAGTAAACGCTTCTCGGATTGGTGTATACTGAAGATAGCATACATACTGTGATCACGCTATCTACTGAATATAGCATAATCCAATTATTGTGCTATCTGTTGAAGAAAGCATAATCCCATTGTGCTATCTATTAAAGATAGCATGATCCCATTGTACTATCTACTGAAGATAGCATAATCTGATAATGCTATCGACTGAAGATAGCATAATCTGATAATGACGGAAGAGTATTGGATAGTTTGCTATTTTAACCAACGGAATGACCGTATTATAAGCATGATAAGTCTAAGTAGGCCTATAGTGCAAAACACCAGGCGCGGATTCAGGGGGCGGCCCCTTCTCCCCCCCCCCCCAAAAGGAAAGAAGAGAAGAGAAAGAGGGAAAAAGAAGAGAAAGGGAGAAAATGAGAAGGGAAAGGGTTAAATTGCACGTATAGCAGGCCAATGCCTAAATCGCAGTCGGGTCAATCTATATAGGCCCTAGGTCTGTGATTAAGTTTTGCTTGAAGGCGGGTCCTCTGCCCAAAAACATGAAAAATACGGCGGGCCCGCCGGTATGTACGGCCCGTCACATTTTGTCACCAAAGTCAGTAGGCCTATTAAGACAGCTTAAGAAGGACTCCGTGCTGACTTCAATTCAACATCGATCCATGCATGCTTTGCGAATCTCAAGTCTTAGGCCTATAAAGGTTACAAATTGAGATCGGGCCCTTTTTTGTTTTAAAAAGCAATGATATATCTGAGGGGGAACATCCCCCTAAGACACCCCCTGCGTACATACAAACAAGTGTCCGTCCCCCTAAGACACCCCCTGCGTCGTGCAAGCGCTCCGGGATGGCCATTACTTACATTTGATTTTGAAAATTGCCCCCCCCCTCCTGACTGCTCTGGATCCGCCACTGCAAACCCGATTTGCTGTGCTCGTTATTTTCGGTCTAGCGGTTGTTTTATGAGGACAAATGATACTCAGGCGCGTAGCAAGCGGGTGGACAGGGTGGACGAAGTCCATGGTCCCCGAGGGTTCAGGGGCCCGGAGCACAAAAGCGAGAATTAAATAAGGGCTGATAATGGAGAGCAGGGCCGGATTTTTATACCATTGGGCCAGATGGGCCCGGGTCCAGGGCAATTTTGGGCCCCCAAAATTGCCCTATGCATGTTTCTTTTAACCCCAATAACAGCATGTTTTTTGGTCAAAATAGGGCAAAATTGTAAAATTTTCCGCTTCGCGCGCATTCAAATACCAAAATTTATGTTGATCTGGGGCCAAAATAGTCTGAATGAAATTGACAAAACTTGGCCACTGACTTGAGTGCACATACCTTCCTCGGCACGTGGGTTCGGGGCCTCCAAATTTTGGCCTGGCCCAGGGCCCCAATAAGGTAGGCTAAATCCTGCCCTGGTTAAAAGGACCCGTACTGCTCCTTGTCCATGGGCCCCTGATACTCTTGCTACGCCCCTGCGGATGATAACAAGTAATAGTTTAGATGCTATCTACTGATGATAGCAAGTAATAGCTATAGATGCTATCTACCGATGATAGCAAGTAATAGTTTAGATGCTATCTACGGATGATAGCAAGTAATAGTTTAGATGCTATCTACTGATGATAGCAAGTAATAGTTTAGATGCTATCTACGGATGATAGCAAGTAATAGTTTAAATGCTATCTACTGATGATAGCAAGTAATAGTTTAAATGCTATCTACGGATGATAGCAAGTAATAGTTTAGATGCTATCTACGGATGATAGCAAGTAATAGCAAGATGTTATCTACGGATGATAGCAAGTAATAGTTTAAATGCTACAAGAATGTAGATGCATACAGCGTCAATCCCGGGAGGGAGAGAACATGTCCCTCCACATGGGTGGGGGGGGGGCTCAATATCAATCCCACCCACGTTTCGGCAAATACTTACTTGGTCTAGTTGATGTAAGGGGCTGTAATTATGAGCCCTGGGGAGGGTAAAATTGGGGGGGGGCAAGAAATTTTGGCGAGCCGAAGGGGGGGGCAAGTAATTTTGGCAAGCCGAGAGGGGGGGTCAAGCGATTTTTGGCACGCATTCACGGGGCGCCTTTTAATAAAACGCTCTAAAAGGCTTAGGAAAACGGCACGGAACGCTTAAATATGCAAATGTTCATGCTCGCTGCGCTCGCAACATACATCTAAACCATTTCAGGTTTGGAATTATTTTGAGATCCCAAAAATTTAACATGTTCAACTGGGGGGGGGGGCAAAGAATTTTTGGCGGGCCGAGAGGGTGGGGGGGCAAGCGATTTTTGGCGAGCCGTTCGAAATTTACCCCCCCTTCGGGGCTCATAATTATTGCACAGCCTTTAAGTATGCTTACTGTAAAAATACAGGCAATTTTCGGTATTATACCTTGATTTTTGGCTAAAATAGTATGACATTGTAAATTTTTACGCGCTCATCCTCTATAGACCCTACAGGCATTTTATTATGAGAACCTTTTTTCATATTCTTAATAAAGAACCTTTTTTCATATTCGGAGTAGGCCTAGAGAACATGATGGTCACTTGTTTCGGAATAAAGAACCTTTATTCATTTTCGGAATAGAGAACCCATTTTTTCATATTCGGAATAGAGAACCCTTTTCCATATTCGGATTAGAGAACCTTTTTGTTTTCGGAATAGAGAACCTGGTTGTGTTTTAGGAATTTTCGGAATCGGAGAACGTTCGGAATAGGCCTAGTGAACCGTTTTTTCGGAATAGCGAAACTTTAATAACATTCGGAATAGCGAATAGTAAAATTAAACGTTCGGAAAAGTGAACCTTCGGAATAGAGAACCTTCGGAATGGCGGACCTTCCGAATAGTGAGAGGACCCCTTTCGATCATGGTCAAAAAGTTTGGCTCCCAAAACTAATACCCGGGTACGCGGAGGCCGTTGTGCAAGCTGAAAATATTAGGGTGGCGCTGTTCATGTCCCCGTAGCTCCAAAGTTTAAGGGATGGGGTATGAACGTTTGGACAGTATTTATTGTGGGACATTAGAGCACATCAGACATATCGAATTGCATTCTCAATACGAAGAATGTCCTTCCCAAAACACCAAAAAAAATTAGGTCTTTTTGGGGAAAAATCCATATCTTCAATATGAAAGGTCAAAATTTGATCGTCGGCTTTTCCTCCCAGCTACATACACTTTAAGAATATATCATTAGATTTATAAAATTTACTTCGAAGACTGTTATATATAAAAAATGTGAAAAATATCAAATTTTAATAATTTGTCATAAAATTTGTAGGCCTATTTAATAGGCCTATATCGTGAATTTCAAAAAATGAAAATTATTTGATATCAGAAAGACATTCTTCGTATTCAGAATGCAATTCGATATGTCTGATGTGCTCTAATGTCCCACAATAAACAGGCCGACAATAAATACTGTCCAAACGTTCATACCCCATCCCCGGGACCCCATCCCTTAAACTTTGGAGCTGCCTGGGAGCTACGGGGACATGAACAGCGCCACCCTAATATTTTCATCTTGCACAACGGTCACCCCGGTATTAGTTTTGAGAGCCAAACTTTTTGACCATGATCGAAAGGGGTCAATTCAATATTTCTGATGTGCTCTCATATTATGTCCCACAAAAAATACTGTCGAAACGCTCAAAACGCTCATTCCAGATCCCTTAAGGGGGTACTACACCCATTGATTTTTTTTTTTGCATTTTTTTGCATTTTGTGAAGAAATTACAAAAAAAATTGGACAAAGTGGTATGCAAAATGAAGGGCAAATCTTCTCGTTTTATTGGTGGCATCGGTATCAACGTAGCTTACATGCTTTTAAAAGTAGAAGCCAAAAGGTGGTACATCACTGATGATTTAAATTCACGTCATTTTGAAAGCTTACTATCAACGGATTTCGTTAAAATTTTGGATATGTGTTGCTAACACGTTAGGGAAATAAAGTTGATATGTAAAATGGGAATAAGTGGTTCCTGATTTCTTTTATGACATCATGAACTTGGTGCTCCACAACTATCAAAAAATGAACTGGTTAAAATGCTTCTATTTTCAATGTTGAGCTATATTTTGTATTTTTAACTTGCGACATTATTTCACTGAAACTTAATTAAGCCACAGGTAACAGGTTACCCCCGGGGGGGTCACTCCCATTGTGGCATGTACACCATCCGCGATAATCAACTTTTGAAAAGCACCCTAAACAAGGATTTAACCCTTGGCTAAAACGACACCCTAAACAGGGATTTCATTCCTAACATCAAATTTCATACCCTAAATTTCATTTCCGCGTATTTAGAAATTGCAATTTTGCTACCCTTTTTCCAATTTTTCATGTTTTTGACACCCTAAACGCGATACGCGCGTATCGTGCCTACCCACGAAAAACGACCCTTTTTACGCGTTTTCATTATCGCGGATGGTGTACAGGCCACAATGGGAGTGACCCCCCCGGGAGGTTACCACAACCATACTACAGCAATGTTGAAAAAATTGTATTTCTTGTCACCTATACCACCATATTGGGTAGTTTTCCGTAAGCTTAACTTTTATGGTTTTGGTAACTATTTTATATTTATTTGTGAAATCCATGTCAACTAGGCATTCTAAATTGTACTCACCATTTACATCCCAAGGTATATTAGTATATCCACCTTGCACTTCTCGATATATAGGCCTATCCAGTTAAAGACAGAATATCAAAATTATTCCTCATTATGATATCACAAACTCTCACATGTGTATTCAAAATTGATGCTTAAATTTGACCTGAACCAATTGACCTATAACCTGACATACGGTGACCTAATAGCCTTTTCTTCTCCTAACAACACATTATAATATTATTGACTAATGACTATACATCCATTGTGTAAGTGTTTATATATTTTGCATGCACCACTAGATTTTCTATAGAGAGTATAACAAAGGATTTAATGTATTCTATTCATGTACCCTACTTGAACATGCTGAATAGAATAAATCATGGTTTGTTATGAAACACGCATCTGAGTAACTAGGATACAGTAAACAAAATATATATAGGGCTAAAATGACTTACTACAATTGTTTAAAAGCACTTTTTTTCTTCTTTTTTCATATTTTTTTTTATTTCACATGATCCGTGCATATATCGCCTAGCTATAAATGAAAAATATTTATTTAGACCAATCAAACCAATATATGGGTGTAGTACGCCCTTAAGACATTGGTGCCACACATTTAAAAATAAGAAAAATGGTTTTACATGGGTAGAAAAACAAACTTTTTACTTTCATGCCTATTTGCGTGTATTTTGACAATGGAACTTCATTTAGTGGTGTGCGCCCGTAATAGCAGGCTGACAGCGATCATAATCTTGGCATGGAATAAAGATAGAGCACGTGATCTTGGTCAAAAATCAACAATGGCTATTTTGAAGGAAAAAAATAAAACGTTCTAAGAAGAGTAGCTGGTCGTGCAAGAAACGCAAAGAAAATGCAAGCATTCCGGAGGGTGAGTTCTTCAAAAATAGTTTCAGACACCAGCAGTGAACAGTTTACTGTAGCTCAAAATCATTTTGAAAATGTAAGCTTATAAATCAATCACTGCTTATTATTCTGTGGGTCAGGGTTGTTGAATTTGACAGGCTCACGTCATCACAAGGCCAGGCTATATTTATTTCATTATGACACATGAATTCACAAAAGTAGCTTTTATCATAGGTTTAGGTAACCCAGGCAAACCTTAGTTAACACATTTGCTAGTCAGCCAAATTCGCCGACAATGTCAATGCATATTTACATAGAAATTTAAAACAACTGACCGAAGAAGGAAATTAACATACATAAATATATATGTTTTCTATACTTCACTTGACCCAAATATATGATTTTTTATGGTGATAAGTCACTCGCACATGGAATTTTAGAGGGATTTGGATAGCAGTTCCATTAAAAAAGCTGCTATCATAATGAGACTAAGATCTAGAAACACCCCGAAATGCCGCTTTTGGGGAATTTTGCTAGCTGAATCTTTTTGATGAAAGTCAATCTTTGACAAGATGTAACTTTACTACGGAAAGTGCTATGGAAAAAAGGGTTGCAGTTTTGGCTTTGTTTACTCAAGGGCTTTAATTTGATATATAAATGATGCAGTTTGATGGCAAATTTGAATTCACCTAGGATAGGCCTACCTAATAGGTTGATATATGGTCATTTTCACGGTAAAGGGTGTAACTTTTGATTTTTAGGGTCAAAATTTCAAACCACTTAAATATGTTTCTGTTTACTGAAATCATGCATAGAAGCAACTTAAATTCCAGTAAAATAATGTTTCAAGGCTTAAACCTTTTGATTTCTAATAAAAAATTGACATTTGCATAACATTTTGGTTAAAATCTAAGAAAAAATGTATTTTACATAACCTCAGAAAATTTTGACATGAAAGCTGGAATACATGTGAAATTCCATTCCAAAGTAAGTCAACAGATATAAGTTAAATTTTATACCATGTTTTGCTATGTTTGTAATTGCAGTTTTGAAAATTTTTAACATCAAGTGTCATTTACAATGGAAATTTCCAAACCTTAAACATATTTTTAAGTTTTAATTGGGTTCCTAAAATAATTTGAATGTCTAACTTCATGTACAAATACTACTTGATGAAAGGAACCTCCCAGCCAAGTTTCACAGAAATTGGAGTTATTTTTTAGAATTGGCAATTCAAGCGATTTGTGTTTCGGAGGCTTCAGTTAACAACACAGGTGATCATAAAAGTAAAATATTTAGCTAACTACTACAAGTTGACATAAAAAAATAGGTAAAAAATATCACAATTACCACTTTTCATGCTTTGCTTCTAAGTATTGAATTTCAGTTGTGACAAAAATTAAATTATCACAGCAAGTCATTTTTTTTGTTTCGGAGGCTTCATGTTAACAATTGTTAAACATTGCAGAAGTAGTTTTTTTGAAAACAACAGTGTTGGGATCATCTAAGCTGTTATTTTCTTGTGTGTATGTGAATCAATGATTCTATGCGGCAGATATTGTAGATTTATCACACATTAATTTTTTCACCCATTTGTTAAGTATGGTGTTTTTTGCATGTGAAGCCTCCGAAACAGGCTTTTTAAGGTATCAGTATATTTTTCAAACATTAACCATAATGTCAATTTTTTTTTAAATTTGGTCGTGTGTCTTATGGTGGGACCCCAAAATACCTGGTGACGTTACATTTTTCTCTCCTCTTCTCTCTTTAACTTGTTGTCACAGGGCTATTCTTGGTCCAATTGCATCAAGTTTGGGCTCATTATACAGCCTGATTATTCTAATTTTCAAATATGTTTCTCAATTTGGAATGCCAATTTGTTTAATTAGTGAAAAATACCAAAATGTTAACGAAGATAAACCTGGTGGATAAGCGGTGGAGGATAAGCGGTGGAGGAGTATGTGCATTCTCTATGGGAGACATGGCATCTTTTTGAATTTTGAATTATATCATTGCCAAATAGTGTGCTATACTTGCAAATCATACCTCAAATGAAAGCTTGATCATTCATTATTCTTATTCAGCTATTAATTTGATCTAATTGTGTTTACAAGTATTCACTGAGAGCCGCAAGTCACAAGAACCTCAATTTTTCCTATTCACTTACACACAAATGTCAAGATTTTCAGTCACAACATGCGTTTTGGCTTTCAATTGTTGTATCTTGAGAATTATACACCCTAAGATAGGAAATGTATACATTTTTGGAAAGCTTTTTACCCCAGGAATCCAAATATGCAGTTAAAATAAATGTAGGATACACTCTAAAGAAAATATTTTCAAAAATGTAATCAACATTTTGTGCGTGAAGTTACGTGATATTTTCACACCCTGTATCACCACTTTGGTCATTCATAACATAGCAAAAGTATAAATTTTATTCAAGCTCATAGTGTTGCCTGCCACAAAATTAGATTACATTTGATGTATTCCATATCAGTAGTAAATGCAATAAATTATGAATTTACTAGTAAAATTATTTTTTTTCATGATATCACCCTATATATTTTCTTACGCACCCTGTATACCAACTTCATTTTTGCATAGTTGGATTCCTTGGAACATAAGCTTTCCAAAAATGTATAGTTTTGTTGTGTGAGATGTATAGTTTTAGACATGTAACAATTTTAGTGAAAAGGAGGACAAATTATCAAAATCAGTGCTTGTAACGCAAATGTGCCCCACCATATGACACATGACCATTTATGACATTCTGCACATATCAAGTAATAATTACAATGCAGATATCAGTATGAAACACACCAATTTAGATATGCATAGATGATAATTAAGTTTATTGTTGTTTCGGAGGCTTCATTTGTTTCGGAGGCTTCAATTGTTAACGGAAAGTTTGTATTGGGTCCCATTTTCAAACGGTGATATATATAGTCTCCACGATTTAAAAACATGTGACTTGAGGATCTACTTTGCTACATTTTGATAAATAGATTGGATGAGCTCTTTTATTTATATTTGCACAAGCTTGCTGAACAGTTTGTTTCGAGGCTTCAAAAAGTTAACGGAAAAACGCTATTTGAAGTCAAGATTTTATAAAAATTTTAAAAGTTTGCAAATCGGCTAATTTTTGTTACCCATTTCAAGTTAAGATAACAACTGTTATGAATCAAGAAGAGGTGAAGAAATAACCAAGAACTATGAACCAAAGCTACACCCACAAAGTGGGTTGACAATTGTTAACGGAAAATGAAGCCTCCGAAACGACAAATATCGAAGTCCGGTTCTCAAAAATACAGGGCCGTTCACAATTAAATCTAATGTGGCAGTGTTTACTGAACATATGACTGTACTTTCAGGATAAGAAAAATTATCCATGAACTAACTGAAGAAAACACAGGGTTTTACAAAAATGTTACTGTTTTTTATAGTTTTTCAAAATGGCAATATTAAGTACATAAAAGCATGCTAAAACTGAACGCAGTAACTCCCAAAGCTGATTATGCTACCCAAGGTAGCTGCTAACTAGATGACTTATGTGGCCAAAAATCATGGAATTCTGTATGCTATTAGAACACTACGGATTAAAATGTTACAAATCCAAAGTTACACCCTTTACCGTGAAAATGACCATATTAAAGGCCACGCGTTTTGAACTCGCCACCCAAAAATGGTGGTGGTGTTACGTATTTTCAAATTATGATCTGTTCAATTCATCATACCTCGGCTAAACAAAAAGATTATGTCATGGTTTTGGTCTCATTTGAAAGCTACATAATACCACTAAATAACTTGTAAATATGAAGAATATAGCTTCTCAACTAACGAAGCTGTGGTTGATTGAATTGCGAGCAGTCAGGGTGGTGGAGGGGGGGAAGCGGAGGGGTGGAAGCGGTACACACAAACTCTATGGGAACGTGACGTTTCATGTGTGTAACTTGAATAAATTCACTGCTACAGGGGCTATAAACTTGGTTTGGGTCTTAATTTACAGCTGAACAATTCTGCTAATTGTTTTTAATCATTTAGAACTCTTTATGATTGGTTTAGTCTATAAAATTCTAACTTTTACGTACAAAACCACCCGCTTTTCATATTAAACACTGTAGTAAGTAATGCGGATGTCGCCAAAATCTAATAGTTGCTGTAAAATTTTTATTACTTATCCTATCATAGTCAAAGTATACATTTTCTGATAGGAAATTTGATGAGGAATCTAAATACTTTTTCTGTATGGGTTAGGGGTAAAATGCTGCAGTTCAAAATATGATAAATTGTAAAAAATTCTAACATACTTTTGGACACCCTGTATTCCGAGATTACCAAACAGCAGTGATTTTTTTTCTTCCAAAGTCTGTAGGCTCCCCCTATCCTCTAACTAAATAGATGTTGTTTACTTTCAGTTTATTACTGCAAGTTAGTAATAAGCAATGCATTAAGTAACCCTTTTTGTATCCGCATTTTTTTTATTCCACCCTGTATAATTTCAAGGTCACCCTGTATAATGAGTTGAAATATGTATTGTTACATTCCCTATGCCTTCAGCTTTCCAAAAATGTATACTTTTGCTAGTTTAGGGTTGGTAATTGTGGAGATATTTTAATTTGAAACTTGATTGGTGTAAAAATTCATATATTTGTGATGTAACGCTACGGGTGGCGAGTTCAAAACACATGGCCTAAATTAGGGTGATAATGCAGTGTTCATACATACACGCTATGTAACGGCGCGCATAATTCATAATTGGTCGAGAGCCGGGCATAAACAGCGTTAATATGCCCAGTGTCCCGGATGTGCAATCGCCGGTAGGAAAAATGAAGGAAAATCATGATTTTAATAATGTTACTTGTAATTTTTGTTATTATTTTGATGAAATAAGATTCACAAAATGGTATAGAGGATTGGTTCATTCATATATTTTCATGTCAGATTAAGCGAAAGTTGTTTATGCCCTCGGCCGCAAGCAGCCCCTCGGGCATAAACAACGGACTCATGAAAATATATGAATGAACCCCTAATTATTAACTTTATTCTAAGTGCAAGTGTGCCACAAACAAGCTACATTCAAGAGCAAATCAGAATTCCGGGCCGTCTATTTTCTGTAAATTGAAATTGCCGACGAAGTCAAAGGTACATTTTTAACCCAATTTTGGAGTCTCGTTTCATTTTGCCTGGATGTATTCTGAATTGCATTCTTTGAAACATTAGATAGGCCTACATTCTAGATGGCAATGTGCTTGTTGTAATGAAAATATGATAGAACATCGCGCAAGTGTCCTGAGCAGATCAAGCAACAAGCCTACATAGTACATTATACGCCGAACAACTGAATACAAGCACAACGTATCCATGGACCAATATATTTTTGTAAACATTTTAGGCCTATAACAAAATGTATGTTTCGTACAAATTGTACAACTATAGTTTCTACCCTACATGTACATGTATGACCTATAAAAGTTACCTGTTATCAAAGTGTCCGCAAAAAACTGGTCATCGCAAGTATCTTTGATGCTGAAAACTAAGGATATTCACACAGGGACAGGCCAAAAACCTTACCTCGATCGTAAAATCCAGCCGATGCATGTCATAAATAATTCATTATTCCATTGTGTAAATGACAGTGATTGTGTCCATGATGTATTGTTATTGCACCTGCGATCTCGCGCGAGAGCAGTTGACAAGCTGAATTTATACTCGATCGCTGGATTACTACGTGAATTACCTCTCGAAAAACCTCTCACGAGGTTGTTGCATCGAGCACGCTGACTGGCTTAGCAATTATCAAAGTAGTTTTGTAAACCAATCAGGTTAGACGTACTTTACTGGCGAGTCACATTAATTAATACCGTAAAAGGCCGTCGTGTTCATTGATTGGCTTACAATTTCAAAGAATCGCTTTTGCAACCAATCACAATACGGGTTATATGACGCCTGTCGAAATTTTGCATACGCCCACGATGACGTCATGCCCCAGCGCCACGAGGCTTGCTTTTCTGATAAAGCGAGCGAGTGGTATAAAGTCAGTTTCACACCTGTGATTTATGGAGCACATCCACAGCGCATTTGACAGATAAAAATGAAATGGGCAATTCTGAGCAACGGGATTCCATGAAATGGACGATTATGTAAGTTATTCTACAGGATCGGTAATAATTAACAGCTGGTCTGCTGTATTTGAAGTGCATATTGAAGTTTTTTTTATCTTTCTAGCCCGTGAGGGTCTTTATTAAAGTGACACAAAAAAACAACAATATACAAACATGTACATGTATATTAACAAAAACACACACAAAAATTACATCAGCCAGCAATGATTTTTACATAATATGACAAAAACTTTTCTAAAATGGTATTATCAATACATTGGTTCCCATTTCTTGACATGAACACCATATTTATCTTTACTGAAGGCAATATTTTTCTCAACTTTTTCCATAAAGTATAACCACACCTTGAAATCAGAGAAATTCAGTTTTAATTCTTGAACTCTACACTTGTAAATGTATCTTTTTGCAAAAAGTATAATCATATTTATGAAAACCATATTTATATCATCTTTATAGCATCCAAGACAAATGTCAAAATATGTTAGCTGCACATTGATATTTACATCTTTCAGCCATTTCATAATATTGTCCCAAAACCTTGATACACTGTGACAATCCCACATTAAATGTCTCATTGTTTCCTTAGCTTTCTTACAAAATGAGCATCTGTCACTTTCAATTTTTCCAATTTTAAACAAGAATTCATTTGTTGGAAGAATCCTATGGATGAACCTAAATTGAAAATAGTGATCTTTAGTTTCAATTGTACACCTGTATGGCATTGAAAACACCTGCTTCCAATCAACATCCATCATGCCCTCTCACAATTAAATTCAATCTCCCATTTATGCTTAGCTGTTGGGATGATTGTGCTTTGCTGACACAGCAATTGATATGCAAATGAGCAAACCTTTTTGGCAGCTGTGAGTTGGTTAATCAACTGTATCTCACGGTCTAGCATGCTAGTAGGGGTCAACTGATGTTTATAATGTTTGGAGACTGCATTAATTACACTGAAATACTTTAAAAAGTTACACTTAATATTGTACTTTGCTTGAAATTCTTCATATGTCATAAAATGATTTTCAAAAATTAAGTCTCCAACAAAGTTCACACCTTTTTCACACCATGATTTATAATAAATTGTTTCTCTGTTTATCTTAACATGAGAATTATGCCATAAAATATCATCATTATTTTCAACACAAATATTTCTCAAATTAAACCATGACTTCATAACCTCACACAAAAAGGAGTTATGAATATTCTTATACTTAAAATCATTGACTGACCTTGGTTTACAATACCAAACCCATTCACCACCAACTTTGGAAAGTTCCTTGTAGAAAAGGCTTTTCCATTTTCCTTTATTATCATCATCTAAATATCTCTTTACCCATGTCACTTTTTAAGGCATTACAAAAATGAGAAATATTTGTCATTTTTAAACCTCCATTTTCTTTGTTACAGTACATTACATCTCTCTTAACCTATCTGGTTTACTATTCCAAATAAATTTGAAAATAATTTGCTCCACTTGTTTCATGTATTTTGAGGAGGGGGTAGTTAAAACAGAAAATAAATAAGTTAATTGTGAAAGAGCCAGTGATTTAACAATTGTAATTCTGCCTATTGGGGTCAGGTCCCTCTGCTACCATATGTCTAAAACAGTTTTTTAACTTCTTTAATTGAGGATCAAAATTTAGCTCAAACAGCTTAGTCTTATCCAAAGAGACATTTATCCCAAGAAAATTAACCGGCCCTTTGACCACTGATAATTTTCCTCTGAATTGGATTATCAACATTATCTTTTAAAGAGCCAATTTATTTTGAGAAAAGTGGATTTATCGATATTTAACTTCAAACCAGAAACTGTACCAAAATTTTGTATGATATCAACTGCATTCAAAATTGATTCTCTGGATCCATCTAAAATAAGTGTGGTATCATCTGCAAATTGAGTGATTTTAACATGGTTATCATTAATTACAATACCTTTCACCTTTTTTATTTTTACTTAATAGAGATACCCATAAGTTCTGCACATAATATGAAAATATAACAACTTAAAGGGCAGCCTTGACGACGCCATGTAGATAATTTAAAAAGTTTGACATAACCATTATTTACAACACAACTACTTATTTCTGTATAAAATACTTTGACCCATTTTTTCAGATCTCTTCCAAAACCAAATAATTCTAGACTCTTTTGCACAAAATCCCATTCAAGTTTGTCATATGCTTTTTCAAAGTCAATAAAGAAAAGGGTACCCGTACATTATACTCTTCTGTATACTCAATGATATCAAGTACTAGCCTAGCATTTTCACCAATATATCTATTTGGCAAAAACCTGTTTGATCACATGATATAATAGAATTCAAATTCTTTTTCATTCGATTGGCAATCACTTTGGCAGCTATTTTGTAGTCAACATTCAAAAGGGAGATTGGCCTCCAGTTTTTTAAAAATTCTTCATCTTTCCCTTCTTTGGGAATCAATGTAATAACACCTCTACGTTGACTCACTGACAAACAACCTTTATTGAAAGAATAATTAAAAGATTTCACCAAAATAGGCCCAATTTGGTTCCAGAAAATTTTGAAGAATTCTACGGGATAGCCATCAGACCCTGGACTTTTGCCAATTGGCATAGATTTTACAGCATATTGAAGTTTGTAAGTTTGTGACTTCGTATGTTATGTGTAATGAATATATAGGAAGCTTAAATTGGCAGGCTCTCATGCAATGTATCCGTCTCTTCCGAACATATATGGGCGTTCAGGGCAAGTCATACTGAAGTATGACTTGCCCACACAGGGTATAAGCCTACATCTCCATAGTTAGACCAGTTCTGGAATACTCATCAAGCACCATCTGGGATCCTCACTACCAGAAGCACATCTCAACCCTTGAAGCAGTCCAGCGGACAGCAGCTCGCTTTGTGAAGAGAAATTACCATCGTACAGCCAGTGTTACCCAGATGCTTCAGGAGTTGAAATGGCCTTCACTTCAGGACAGAAGAACCATCTCACGCCTCACAATGCTCCATATCAACTCTGGAGATTCACCACTCACAGTTCCAGGGAAGTTCCAACCAGTGAACACAGACAGACCAGTTACTCGCAGCCATAGACCTGACCAATTCATCAACTATCCAGCCAGAACAGAGCTCTACAAGAACAGCTTCTACCCCCTGCCATCAGGCAGTGGAGTCTACTCCCAGTCAGTATCATCACTCAATCAACATCAGCCAAATCCTTCAACACAAATGCATGGAAGTACATGAACGACCACAAGGCACAGCTGTACATGGGCAGGCCAGCCGGACGCTCCACCTCTGCAAGCATCTAAACTTCACTCCAGTCATATTTGCGCACCCCTTTTTTTATTGGACTAGCGGGTACCCCCGCTTTGCGCGGGCCCCCGCTAGATGAGTAAACGGGAGCGGTTAGTAAACGGGAGCGGTTAGCATAAACGATGGAAAATGGTAATCATGACAATTGGTATCGATTTAACAGCTCAATTATTAGGGTCTACTCGGTCAGTGATGTGGTACAATTTTTGTTGCCTCCATTTTGCAAACGATTTCCTTTAGCATAATCTTTTGCGTAATTTTTGTACCAAACACCCTTTTGACTTATTTTTTCTTTGTCTTTCCTTTTTTCTTTCAGTTTCTCTCTCTATCTCTTTCCATTTCTTGCTTTCCCATAGTGGCGTGTGCAGCACATTGAAAAGGGGGGAGGTTGTTCAGTTCCCCCGCATGGAGTCTGATTAGGAGTGTGAAGGGCAAATTTTTCCTGCTGAATCCTGCTGAATGACCAACAAAGTGGGGGGGGAATTGCCCGCCTGCCCCCCCCCTTTTGCGCACACCGCATGCTTTCCCGTTATTTCGTTCCATTTCTCTCCTTTTTATTTTCTTGCTTGTTCCCTTTCTTTCTTTCTCTCTGTCTCTCTCTCTCTAGCTCTTTCTTTCTTTCTGTCTGTCTGTCTGTCTTTTTTTGTCTTTTCCATTCTTTCTTTTCATTTCTCTCACCCTTTCTCTTTCTTGCTTTCTTTCATTCTTTCTTTCATTCTTTCTTTCTTTCTTTTTTTTTTTTTTTTTTTCTTTCTTTCTGTCTTTCTTTCTTTCTGTCTGTCTGTCTTTCTTTCTTTGTCTTTCTTTCTTTCTGTCTTTCTTTCTGTCTGTCTTTCTGTCGTTGTCTTTCTTTCTGTCTTTCTTTCGGTCTGTCTTTCTTTCTTTGTCTTTCTTTCTGTCTTTCTTTCTGTCTTTCTTTCTGTCTTTCTTTCGTTGTCTTTCTTTCTTTCGTTGTCTTTCTTTCTTTCTTTCTTTCTTTCTTTCTTTCTTTCTTTCTTTCTTTCTTTCTTTCTTTCTTTCTTTCTTTCTTTCTTTCTTTCTTTCTTTCTGTCTTTCTTTCTTTGTCTTTCTTTCTTTCTTTCTTTCTTTCTTTCTTTCTTTCTTTCTTTCTTTCTTTCTTTCTTTCTTTCTTTCTTTCTTTCTTTCTTTTCTTTCTTTCCTGTATACATAAGTACATGTGGGTTTCTGATTAACCTCATATTTGGCCATACTAAAAAGTGCCCATTTTTTCGGTTTCGTGCGAATTTGTTCCACTTTTGCACGCATGTATGTGGCTGTTTCTTTCTTTCTTTCGTTCGTTCGTTCTTTCTTTAAGTTAGGCGGGCGGGCAGCCTAACTTATTTCTTTCTTGCCATTTCTTCTTTCCTCTTTCTTCTTTCTCACAATTTGCTACTACTGCCACATGCTTGATCGGATTTCCACCAAACTCAGTCACAAGCAGTATTGGGTAGCTGGCTTCAAAAGTTATGGGTTGTTTAACGTCAGAGGTCATCCAAGAGGTCACAGAGGTCAAAAAAGGTCATTTCAACTGAAAATGCCCTGATTGAGCTGAAATTTAAATGCAATGATCCTTATGACATTCTAAACATGTTTAAAACATTTTAGAATTTATTGAAGGTCATTAAGGGGCCATAAAGGGGTCAAAGGTCAAGTTTTTCAAAATGCTCCAATTGAGCTGAAATTTAAATGCAATGATCCTTAAGACATTCTAAACATTTAAAAATATTTTAAAATTCATTTAAGGTCATTAAGGGTCAAAGGTCACGTTTTCCCAAATGTCTGATTGAGCTGAAATTTAAATGCAATGATCCTTATGGCATTCTAAACATGTTGAAAACATTTTAAAATGCATTTCAGGTCATTTAAGGGGCAATAAAGGGGTCAAAGGTCAAGTTTTCAAAATGCTTTAATTGAGCTGAAATTTAAATGCAATGATCCTTATGACATTCTTAAATTTTTTTAAATATTTTAAAATTCATTTAAGGTCATTAAGGGGGTCATACAGAGGTCAAAGGTCAAGTTTTCAAAATGCAAGCTTTCCACGATCAAGGTATATTAAAACCGCAATTAATGAAACAGTCTTATTAAAATTAATACTATCCAGCACAGTATTGCTGCTTGATCAGATCGTCGTAGTCATCCGCCTAACTTACCTCGTGCCCTTGCAAAGGGCACAGTTGCTCTAGTTTTAATTTGTTTCTGTTTCATCAAGTAGGCCTATACTATACCAACATCGGGTTTCAAGAAGGTTGAGTTACATAGGCGTAACTTCAGGTGGTGGGGTGGGGGAAATGGTAATCATGGCAATTGGTATCGCTTTTACCAGCCCAATAACGCATGTTTGCATATTAGAATTTGACCAAAACACAAATCCATTTTATGTATTTTTGGTAGGCCATACCTTGTTTTAACTTCTTTCTTTCCATTTGTCACTTCCGCTTCCTTCCTTTCTTTCTTTCGTTCCTGTGTTCGTTCGTTCTTTGTTTTCTTTGATCTCTTTTTGACACATCCTTCCGTCCTCACTTTCTTTCATTCCTACCCTTTCCCACCATTTATTTATTTATTTCTCGCCAGGGCTCCTTGTCATTAAACCTTTCTTTCCTTTCCTTTCTTTCTTTCTTATTTTCCTTCGTTCTCAGTCCTTCTATCTCTCTTTACTTTTGCTCACATCATTTCTTTACTTCTTTCTCATTTTCCCTCTTTGTGTCTTTTTCCTTCTATCTATATCTCTTACGTTAGGTTTTTCTTTCCCTTTCTCCTACTCTGTCTTTCTTCCTCTCTAGGCCTACTCAAGTTAAATAGTCAAACGCATCAAAACTCAAAATTTATTTTCAAATTACAAATTTACATACCTTTAAATCAGTTGCGTGTAGCGTGATATGGACAGGCATGTGCCTCCGATCGATCTGAAAATTTAGAAAATTCCACAGGAAAATTGCCGAAAAACTGCGGCCATCAAGCCCCCCCCCATGGTCGGTGACCCCCCTCAATATGATGACATACATGTAACTGCTTAAAATCTTCTAACGGTAATAGCATTTACTGCCGCAATTTTCGTGACCGTCTCTGCCATTTTTATGCTCTTGAGGTTGACGCGTGCTCGCTCGCTGGGTTGCTATGCGTAGCGTATTAATGTGCGTGGCCTATAGCATGGCAACGAAATGACGGGCCACCATTGGTTGATCCACCAAATAAATCCAAATAATTATTTGTATTTATTAATTTATCTATTTATCTATGCAATTACCATTCATCTGGAAATGCTAGAACTTATTTATTTTTCTATTTATTAATATTTTTGTCATCTATAATCTCTGACATGATACCGATGATTCGATCAGTTCCTCCTCAAAGTATCGATTATCGGCAAGTTCCTCTTTAATAGTATAGATTATCTGCACCCTCAGTTGAGATGTAACCGGAAGTCTGAATATTTATACCACTTGGTGTTGAAGTTGGTCCTGTCCAGTATCACCTTAGAAGTAGAAGTAGAAGTTGAATGGTGAAAATTTGTGCTGATTTTCAAGGTTACAGGTGAAATGTCCCCATACAATTCCTTATTGGTATATGCATTTTCCAGCTCACATTTAGAGCTGATCTTAACATTCTTGTATAGCAGACATCCATCGCTTTCTACAGTAGCTTGGAATAGGTGTATTTTGAGGTGTCTGGGTAGGGACGATTTCCAAATGTTATTGAGCTTGTTAAACAAGTTTTCCATGCCATTGCCTTTCTTACATTAATGTCTTGCTCAGTACTCCTGACCCACGACCCCAAGTACTTGAAGTCTTACTTTTTCCAGGAAGCTGCCATCCGCGGTTTGGATTTCAACATCTGTTGAATGGTTGTACACCATGAATTGTGTATTCTTCTCATTCATGTGCAATCCCACACGAAGTGCAGCGTTTTCTACATTTTTGAGCAATTCCTGTGCTTGATTGGCAGTATCAGATACATTGTAGTAGCGCAATGTCGTCTGCGAAGTCAAGATCAGTTATGTTCAGTGGACCAACATGTCGGCTTTTTGGCCCCCACATACATGTATATGTGGGGCTATGTTATCATCCAGATGGTTGTAAATTTGTTCCCTTGCCTGTTTTGTTTTGTCCGGGCGGAAGCAAATTCATTAATCCACTCTGCAGCTCAAACGCCATGGCCGATCAACTTCATTATTATGTTTTCAGGGTTATTATAGGAGTTAAGAAAGCCTAATCTATATAAATAAAAGGAAGTCGCTAAATCTTGTCCATCAGGCTCCGAGATGCTTTCACTTTCAGCTTTAATTTATTCGTACATTGATCGGGTACATATTGCCATTAAACCATCTGAGGTTCATATTTGCAAAACTATTCAATCACTATGGAAATAACAAAAAAATGGTCGGTTGCTAGGCCGTTGAGGTCAATAACCTTATGGGTCAGGTCATGATAGCAAACGCGTCAAATGCAAGCGATGTCCAACACGCGCGGTAAGTGGCGAGTCACGCACCTGCGCGTACATGGCACCATGGTTTCACGCGCATTGCCGCGCATGGTATGGACGCTATAATGTTGGCTTACCGCGGGTAGGCCTACGTATGTGTACGCATACGTGACTGACTTCTTCTCTGAGACAGTGGCGAAGGGGGCACACTCAAGTTTTTGCCGCCACCTTTTGAATGACCACAAAGCACTATTGTGTCGCGCGCCGTGCAGGGGGTTGTGTGCCCTCAGTATTGGAAACTTGGTCAAAGTAAAGGCCTTGAAGCCATAAGGGGTTCATTGGGTGATAGATTTGCAAAAAAGTCCACTTTTCAGAGGGAATTTTAAAATGTAGCCAACAGGGACAGAACGGTCGTTCAACTGTTCAGTATAGCCCGAAAAGGTTTTAACCTTTTAACATTTTAAAATGTTAGGGGTGGGTGAAAGTCCACATTTTGGAAATTCTGCCCCCGCCTAGCAATTAAATCCTGGCTATAATATAGACCTAGCTATTAACAACACGGAATCGCTTAAAATGTTTTGCAGCAACTTTTAAACATGTTGCTTACATGTTTTATACTATTATAACCCGAAATTGAAACGTTTTCTAGCAACCTCTTCTAACCTCGCTTAAAATGTTTTGCAGCAACTTTTAAACATGTTGCTTACATGTTTTATACTATTATAACCCGAAATTGAAACGTTTTCTAGCAACCTCTTCTAACCTTAATGTTTTATGTTTGTTGGGATAAAGTTAAAATCAATCATTTTGTCACGAGCTGTTTCAAAAGTAATCTCGAGGGATTGAGTAACAACATTATCACAGGTCCGGATATTTATCATTATCAAGCTAAGATCATTGCTATACGGTCATTTTCACAGTAAAGGGTGTAACTTTTGATTTTTAGGGTCAAAATTTCAAACCACTTAAATATGTTTCTGTTTACTGTAATCATGCATACAAGCAACTTAAATTCCAGTAAAATAATGTTTCAAGGCTTAAACCTTTTGATTTCTGATAAAAAATTTGACATTTCCATAACATTTTGGTTAAAATCTAAGAAAAAATGTATTTTACATAAGCTCAGAAAATTATGACATGAAAGCTGGAATACACGTGAAATCCCATTCCAAAGTAAGTCAACAGATATAAGTTAAATTTTATACCATGTTTTGCTATGTTTCTAATTGCAATTTTGAAAATTTTTAACATCAAGGGTCATTTGCAATGGAAATGTCCCAACCTTAAACATATTTTTTAAGTTTTAATTGGGTTCCTAAAATAATTTGAATGTCTAACTTCATGTACAAATACTACTTAATGAAAGGAACCTCCCAGCCAAGTTTCACAGAAATTGGAGTTATTTTTTAGAATTGGCAATTCAAGTGATTCGTGTTTCGGAGGCTTCAGTTAACAACACAGGTGATCATAAAAGTAAAATATTTGGCGAACTACTACAAGTTGACATGAAAAAATAGGTAAAAAATATCACAATTACCAATTTTCATGCTTTGCTTCTAAATATTGAATTTCAGTTGTGACAAAAATTAAATTATCACAGCAAGTCACTTTTTTTGTTTCGGAGGCTTCATGTTAACAATGGAACATTGCACAAGTAGTTTTTTTGAAAACAACACTGTTGGGATCATCTAAGCTGTTATTTTCTTGTGTGTATTGAATCAATTATTCTATGCGGCAGATATTGTAGATTTATAACATGGTAATTTTTTCAACCATTTGTTAAGTATGGTGTTATTTGCATGTGAAGCCTCCGAAACGGGCTTTCTTGGGTATCAGTATATTTTTCAAACATTAACCATAATATCAATTTTTTTTTAAATTTATGACATTCTGCACATATCATGTAACAATTAGGATGCAGATATCAATATGGAACACACCAATTTAGATATGCATAGATGATAATTAACCTTATTGTTGTTTCGGAGGCTTCATTTGTTTCGGAGGCTTCAATTGTAAACGGAAAGTTTGTATTGGGTCCCATTTTCAAACGGTGATATATATCTCCACGATTTAAAAACAAGTGACTTGAGGATCTACTTTGCTACATTTTGATAAATAGATTGGATGAGCTCTTTTATTTATATTTGCCCAAGCTTGCTGAACAGTTTGTTTCGAGGCTTCAAAAAGTTAACGGAAAATCGGCTCTTTGAAGTCAAGATTTTATAAAAATTTTAAAAGCTTGCAAATCGACTAATTTTTGTTACCCATTTCAAGTTAAGATATCAACTGTTATGAATCAAGAAGAAGTGAAGAAATAACCAAGAATTATGAACCAAAGCTATACCCACAAAGTTTGTTAACAATTGTTAACGGAAAATGAAGCCTCGAAACGACAAATCTTGAAGTCCGGTTCTCAAAAATACAGGGCTGTTCACAATTAAATCTAATGTGGCAGTGTTTACTGAACATATGACCGTATTTCAGGATAAGAAAAATTAACCATGAACTAACTGAAGAAAAAAAAAAAAAAAAAAAAAATGTTACTGTTTTTTATAGTTTTTCAAAATGGCAATATTAGGTACATTTAAGCCTGCTAAAACTGAACGCAGTAACTCCCGAAGATGATTATGCTACCCAAGGTAGCTGCTAACTAGATGACTTATGTGGCAAAAAATCATGGAATTCTGTGGCTTTATTAGAACACTACGGATCAAAATGTTAAAAATCCAAAGTTACACCCTTTACCGTGAAAATGACCATACTGGATGAATAAAATGATCTGCACCAAGACACCATGATTATCATCACCGTTTACCATGTTTACTAACTACTCCCGTTTACTAACCGCTCCCGTTTACTCAACTAGCGGGGACCCGTGCGAAGCGCGGGTCTCCCGCTAGTAATGATAATATTGGATGGCTTATTTCGCATGATACCATAACATACCGGATTCGTCATACAAATATTGAACTCGCCGTTGGCTTGTCCGATATTTTTATGACTCATCTGATATGTATGTCTCTTTTGGTGTGATTTTTTTGCCATACCATGACCAAAAATGACATGTTTGACCAAAATCACATTTTGACCAAAAATCACATTTTTGACCAAAAATATGATTTTTGGTCAAAATGTGATTTTGACCAAAAATCATATTTTGACCTAAAATCACTTTTGACCAAAAATCACTTTTTGACCAAAAATCACATCAAAAATCGTTTTTGACCAAAAGCTGCATTTTTGACCAAAAGTCATGTTTTTTACTAAAAAACATGTTTTTGACCTGTCCTGAAGTTCAGGGTCTGTTGCTAGTTTGGCCCAATCATGTTTCACTCTCTTTGAAGGTGATTTGTTGTTGGCTCTTAGACTGAGTCGGATGTTTGCAGTCACTATCCTATGATCTAAACCTGTTTTTTTCCACCTCTTCCTGATTAATACATAATCCAGTTGGGCGCTGAATCCACTCGGCAGCACACATGTCCAAAGTTAGTTTTGATTTCTTCTTCTGAAATGTGGTATTGGTGATGATAAGGTTGTTCTCCTGTGCAAACTCAAGTAGGAAGTCTCTGTTTCTATAGACGAATCCAAATACACGCATTCCTACACCTGACTAGCAGCCTTTAGTTGGGTAGCCGTCGGCTACAATGCACTCAAAATGTGAAATGATTCGCCTTGGCGGAAATTTTAAACTGCATTCCATCACCCGCTTTACACCTTCCGTGAAAACACAGGCAGACAAAAGAATAACACAATACAGTTCCCTTCGACAAAACACACAGCATGATCTATTCGCTCTTGAAGTGACATAATAATCGGATTAACTACACGCGTATCTATGCATTGATGTACTTACGAACAAAAGGACTATGTATGAATAGATGCGACGGAATACCTCATGAATTATCTCCATTATATATATTATTAGCTATTATTCTATTAACCTCCTCGTCCTTGCATCTTCTCTAGGTGTTAGGCGACTTTTATTTGCACAAATAGACGCTCAAAACACCAGGTTGGTGCTAGCGGCTACCCAAAGATGTCCGACCAAATCCTGACCATGACTTGGCTACTTGGATTCGTCTATATTGTGCTTTGGTGGTATGCAAATTATCAAGTCCAATTCTTGCGTTAAAATAATTATCTTATTTTGTGTTGTTCGCAAAACAGGTTTTATTTTCACAAATTTTACGAATTATATCACAAATTTAACAACACACCAATATATGAAATTTTGTCATGATAACATTCGTGGAAACAAACTGACAAGAAACTGTAAATCTATTTATTGGCCTTGGTCTTCTTTTTTTTTGCAGATTGTCCAAGTCTCAAGATCATTAAGATCTGTAACATACACACCTAAGCTTATCACCAGACAAGCAAGCAGTGGGACATCAGATGACAGGTATCAAAGTATCCTGTATTCAATCAAGGACAGAGTGGCTTATATCACCTTAAATAGACCTCATGCACTCAATGGTAAGTTTACCCTATGAGAACTACTTGGCGATTGGCCAAAAAGAAGTTTTCATTATCAATTGGACCAATCAGCAACATTGTTTGAATAATTTCACCACACAAAAAAATGGGGTGAATTATTTGCAAAGCTCCATTCTGATTGGTGATTAGAGTGAAGATATCATGTAATTGACCAATCAGAGGCAATGTTAGATCAGCAGGTAGTGCTCAGGGGGGTGGCCTATGTCACAGATACTTCATGCATTTATGGTGAGTCAAAATTTGTGCTGTACAAGGCTTTAAATGCAAATATCCATGCACAAGATCAATTGGTCTCCAAAAATGTAATCATTGGGATAATATTTGAAATACAGCAAATACATCAAAGGACGATTGAGGGCGCATCACATTATTCAGACGTATGATTTTTCCTGTGGATAGAAATTCTTGAAATTTACTGATTGTGATATTATTTTTGTGAATTTTACTGCTGATATCTAAAGGATTTAATATCCAAGAACAAATTGGACACGTTGATTAACTGTAAGTTAACCCTATTTGTGAACATTCTACAAAGTTTCTCTATACGCCATATCACGTTTCCACCTGTGTATTTAAAGATGGCGCCGACCAGTGACATAAACAAAGCACCCGATACAACAGGCAATCTGCGGACGTATCGCTGTGGATCCGTGATAGAATCTCACCGCTCAATACGGGCGAACGAGTGTGAAGTAGCATCCGCTCTTTTAGCCGCAGTCAATGCTTCATCCAAGCGCATTGATCCTAAAGACATCCTAGGCGTGCAATATATGTCATCAAAACAGTCGTACTGGATTGTAAATTTAGCCAATACACAAGTCAAGGGCTATGTACTAGCCACGATGCTGTAACAATTAAAGGAAAGTCTATCTGACTTCTCCCAGGTTAGAACTCAACGTTCAAATACCAGACTAAGCATACATGGTATACCCCATCACGTACCTGATGCTGACATCACAAGTTGGGTAGAGTCATTTGCCAAGCTAGACAGTCCCATCTTTCGACACAAATCAAAAGATAAGGGTACACACAACCAATTTGACCATCTCCTTACTGGTCATAGATACTGCTACGTAAGCAAAATAAATGAAGAAAAACCAAGATACTCTAAGATGGACATATCCAGTCCTTTAGATCCTAATTCTCTAATTGAAATAGAAGTCACATTATACTACAGTGGTCAATCTGACAACTTTTGCAAATACTGTCATAGCTGTGACCATCAAATTGCTGATTGTCCATCTAAACCACCACAAAAATGCTACCATTGTGGTAATACAGGGCATGTTAAACATGCATGTCCCCATATCTCAAAGGGACCAAAGTGTTTCAATTGCAATAAGTTTGGTCACCGGAGCTACGACTGTCCTGCTAAGAAAACAGATAATTCCAACGACCAAAGTTCAACGGGCCAAAGTCTACCAAAATCTCCAGAAGATGAGTGCAGTGAGAGTACACGTGCTGCTGAAGCAACAACCCTCGCCAAGAGCTCATAGATCATTGTCTCCATACAGGCAAACAAAACTCACCTGAACTATTAAAAAGGTTAAAGCGGTTCTTAACCTAGAGTCTGAAGATTCGCAACGCCTTAACAAGAACAAGAAGTTAAACAGATAAATGTGAACTCTCTAAAAAGTCCAAAGGTAGAAAACCAAAAAATACTGTCCAAACAAACTCAACTCCTCTTTCACTCGGCGGAAAGAAAAAACAAGTGACTCTTAGCTTTGTATCCTCGTCACCCAGCAAAAATGCAACAAAACGCAAAGAAAGAACTCCGGACAAAAGTGCAAACCCAGACAAACGCGAGAAAAAAGACTTTGACTCTGACATGTCTGATCAAGTGACAATTTCTGATGGGCAAAAATCTAGAGTCAGTGGTCACAAAATAGTGAACCCATTATCACCCAAAAACTGAGGTTGATAAACAGTGTATTTTATTGAAAATTGGTTTTACCAATGTTTTAATAGTGTTAATATATTTTAATGTCAAACATGTATAATTTTATAACAATTAATGTTCGTGGCTTGCGTAATTTCAAAAAGCGTAAGTCAATTTTCACTTGGCTTAAACGTCAAAAATCTCACTTTGTTTTCATGCAAGAAGTTTATTGTAATGATAAAGATATTGCTACCTGGGAAAGAGAGTGGGTGGCACCTTTTTTGCTAATCATGGCACAAATCATAGTCGTGGTGTTGTAAGTGGTATAAAAAAACGATGTTGATGTTAAATGTGAACAAGTATACGGTGATGATGAAGGAAGACTTTTATGTGTAAAACTTCCTATCAACAATGAGATATATTATTTAGGGAATGTGTATGCACCTAATGGTATCGATGACCGTAAGACATTTCTTAAGAAAATGATCAGTGCTATCCAAGAAAATAGTAGTGATGGGCATGTTATTATTGGTGGTGATTTGAATACTGTGTTGAATCCATCTGTTGATAAAATTGGTGGTAATACACCAAGCCCTATGTGTGCTAATATTATTAATGATTTTCTTGTTGAAAATGAGTTTATTGATATATGGCGTGTTAAACATGGTCCTAATGAAGTAAGATATACTTGGAAACAAAATAAGCCATATATATGCAGTACTCTTGATTATTGGTTTATACCATCTACCATGGATGTTGCAACAAAATCTGTTGATATATTAACAGTAGCAAGAACTGATCATTTAGCAGTTCATATGTGTCTTTCTTTTGATAATGTCATAAGAGGTAATAGTTACTGGAAATTCAACAATGAGTTACTAAAAAATGATGATTACTCTGAGAATTTACTAACTATGATTGATGAATGTGTAAATACTTATGGTGAATTTTTATCTTGTGCTGACCTCTGGTCTTTATGTAAAAATAAAATTTGTTCTTTCAGTATCGAATTTGCATCTAGGTGTAACCGGTATAAGAAAAACAGAATTTCTGAAATTGAGTGTAAACTTCAAGAAGCCTATGTTAACACTGTAAAAATCCCAGTGACGACAACTTCAAATGTGTTTATAACAAATTGAAACTTGAGTATGAGGTTTGTACTGAGCACTATATGAAAGGTTTACAAATTAGATCTAAGACAAAATGGATCGAAGAAGGTGAAAAATCATCTA
The DNA here is from genome assembly GCF_039555335.1 of Amphiura filiformis. Taxonomy (NCBI): domain Eukaryota; kingdom Metazoa; phylum Echinodermata; class Ophiuroidea; order Amphilepidida; family Amphiuridae; genus Amphiura; species Amphiura filiformis. The sequence goes on along the minus strand of NC_092645.1, from coordinate 25,383,772 downwards.
AATACTTTCTTAACCTCGAAAAAAGTAACATTAATCGCAAGTCAATCACTATCCTGAGCGATGACAATGGTAACAATATAACTGCTCAAGATAAAATCCTTGATGAAGAAATCAAGTACTTTTCTTCTTTGTATAAAGGTCAGAATAACATCTCTGAGACAGATTTGGATGAGTTCTTCAATAGTGTTGACATTCCAAAGTTAACAGAGGATGAAAAGGTATTATGTAATGGAGAGTTAACAACATCCGAATGTAGTGATGCCATACGTGGATGGCCCGGAACAAAAGCCCGGGATATGATGGTATCACTGTTGAATTCTATAGTAAATACTGGCCAAAAGTAGGTCAATTGGTTGTTGATGCATATAATGAATCATACAATACTGATGGTTTAACTCCTGTCCAAAACCAGGAATTATCTCTCTTCTTCACAAAGGCAAAGGATTGCCTCGTGATAGGCTCGATAATTGGCGTCCAATTACACTTCTTAACATCGATTACAAGATTGTAACAAAGTCTCTTGCTGCTCGATTGCAAAAAGTGCTTAAGGGACTGGTCAACAATGATCAAAATGGATTTGTAAAAGGTCGTAGTATTCATAATAACATTCGTTTAATCGAAGATGTTTTACGTTATGTTGATGATAATGACATTCCTGGTATTATGTTATGTGTTGATTATAAAAATGTGTCGACACAATTGAACGTGAATTTATCTTGTATGCTTTAAGAAAGTTCAATTTCGATGAATCATTTATAAAATGGATTTCTGTCATTTTAAAACACATCAAATTGTATCATAAACAATGGGCATATCTCTAAATTCTTTGAAGTCGAACGCGTGTAAGACAGGGATGCCCGATTGCATCATTGCTCTTTGTTCTAAGTGTGGAACTGTTATCATGTAAAATTCGCCAATCCAAATCTATTAAAGGTATAAAACTTCCTATAGAAGGATATGGTCGCAACGAAGTCAAAATTTCAGCCTTTGCTGATGATACAACAATTTTTGTCAATTCTGCTGAGGCACTCCAAAATACTCTAGTCATTCTTGATAAATTTGCGCTTCTATCTGGTCTCTGTTTGAATTACAATAAATGTGACGCCATCTGGATTGGTTCTCTCAAAAACAACGATTTTAAAATTGGTAATGTTAATTGGAAGCTTTCTCCAGATAATACTATTAAAATCCTTGGTATTACCTTTAGCCCAAACGTTCCTCTTAAAAAACTCAATTGTAACTGGGATGAAAAAATGAAAAAAATCGAGAGTTCTATCCGTGCATGGCAAATGAGAGGATTATCAATGATTGGTAGAAACTTAATTGTCAAGTCTCTTTTAGCATCACAGCTCACATATATTGCTTCCACGATTATTATTCCAGACAAAGTGGTGACAAAAATCAACAACATGTTTATAAAATTTGTTTGGAATAGAGCTGAAGCGGTAAAACGCAGAACAATCATTTCTGACTTTGATATGGGAGGAATAAAAATGTTTCATGTAACAGTTTTTTTTTAATCATTGACGTTGTCTTGGATAAAGAAACTCGTCAATAATGAGGTTGCTGTGTGGAAAAATATTGCTTTATATCATGTGTCTAAGATTGGTCTTAATACAGACCTTTTAAATGTAACTGCTCTATTAAAACCATGGGCATTGATTGTGTCAATATCATTGATAAGTTACCCAAGTTTTACTCATCTGTAATCAAATATTGGTTTAACACAAAACCGGTTGTTTACAAACAGGATATTGATATGCCTGGTACTGAAATAATATGGAACAACAATGCTATTCAACTTAACAGTAAATCACTTTTTATGCATGACTGGATCAGAGCAGGCTTCATAAGAGTTAACGATCTCTTTGACAATCAAGGGTCTATGTTTTCTGTTCAAGATATTCAGCGTGGTATCCCTCAAAATCCAAGGGTCTTCATTGATTACTTTGTTGTTCATAATGCTCTTCCTAAAGATTGGAAAACTCATCCTAAGCCTTGTGAAGAACGCTCTGACATCTTGTTTAATAAAATTCCTATTCAAAATGCTTCGCTAAAGATTTTAAAGAAATTAAAATCAGGTCGATGTATACAACCCCAACGTGTTACAAATTCTGGGCTAACAAATTCCCCAGATATCATTTTAACTGGAATTCTATTTGGAATAATGTCCCCCAATGCACTAAAGAAGCTCGTCTGATTTCTCTTAATTGGAAGATTCTTCACAACATATACCCCACAAAAACAATGTTGTATAAAATGGGCAAAGAAAATTCTAATATGTGTGAAACCTGTAATGTTATTGATCATGTTGATCATTTCTTTTACTATTGTAAAAAAATCAATCCCATTTGGGATAAAGTCAAAACAGTGATATCTTTGAATATCCAATTAACATAACATCTCTCTCAATGTTAAAAATGTCATGTTTGGTGAACATGGTTCACACAGCAAAGACAACCTGTTTGTCAACTATGTAATTGTAATTGCCAAGCTTTGTATTAGCAAATATAGATATGGTAACCACCCCAATCTTCTCTTTTGTTTGATAATGAACTCAAAATTCGCAATATATCTAATTGTTCAACTTAATTTCTTATACTTGTATATTTTATATAGTGTATGTAATGCAATAATCTGTGTGTTCTGAAAATGTGTGATTTAATTATTTAAATATGTATACTATGTGGTTTTCGTAATATGTATAATAAAGGCTTATGCCTGACAACTCGTCAAAAAAAAATTAAAAAAAAAAAAAAAAAAAATACATCAAAGTAAGTTTTATGAGTCAATCTTGGTTTCTGTTACAGAGGCTGTTAGCCTTTCACCATCTTGTGGGTTCAAGCTGGTAGATCGATGAATGCATTTGTACTCCTTCTTCTTCTTCCTATATACGTGCTTACCTCAAATGGTTGAGTATTACGCACAGGCTTAACGTGCACAGTTTTTTACCGATGCACGATCCTGGAACCTAGGATTGATTGCAGATATCAGAACCGGGGATGGTCCTCCTTCTCTTTTCTAATAGCTCTGACACTTAACGTGCACAGGGTTTGATTCTTCCTGTACACGGGACCAACGGCTTTATGTGACTTCCGAATCACGGACGAAGCACATATACTGCCTATCTGCACGTGATAAGCAGTGTATGGGTTATCACATGATAATGATTTATGGCCAAAAATTTATATCTCATATTGACGACTAGGCTCAGGCGATTGTTAAGAACAATCGATTTCGATTAATAATTTTTTTTAATCGAATATTTTCGATGTATTGAACATCGTGTGACTTTATAGGTTGAGCATCAGTTGTTGCATAGAATCCCACTATTAAACATTGCTGTGCATTTTAAGTGGAGAAAGATGTGTTTAACAGTTGTTTCACTTGTTATTCTGGTTGTAGTTTCAGCTAATAATCACCTGTAAAGATGCAACTACTTTAAAAACCACCTATCAGTTGAAAAAAATTGCTTTAATAATCTATTTGCTTAGAAAAACAGGCGATTATTTTCGATAAAATCTCAATCTCAATATTTTGATTACAGTGTTTTTAAATAATTGAGTACCCGATTAAAAAAAAAAATCAATTATTTTCGATTAATCTAAATATCGCCTAAGCCTGTTGACGACCCCTATTATAACAGGTAATAAAATGTCAATATTTGGCTAATTAGCATAAATTCCACACATTGTTCAATGAAAGCTTACTTTTCTTTCAATTTGTTTTCAGCAATTACTCCTCATGTACCCAAAGAACTTCTCGATGCAGTAGCCCAAGCTAATGCAGATGATGACGTCAGAGTTATAGTAGTGTCAGGAAATGGCAAAGCCTTCTGTGCAGGTTATGACTTGAAACTCTTTGCTGAATCAGAACGAGGATCAGTTGGTGGTAAGCAGTAATGTTTACACTCGGTTTCAGAGAAGAATGCCAGTACTAGTCCCTTGCCCTGATTGACGCGAGCACCCGGTTAAGGGATCTAAAATGAGCGTTTATTGCGTTTCGACAGTATTTTTTGTGGGACATGAGAGCACCTCAGACCTATCGAATTGCATTATGAATACTGAAGCATGTCTTTCTGATATCAAATATTTTTCATTTTTTGAAAATCACAATATAATACAAATTTTATGACAAATTATAAAAATTTGATATTTTTCAAATTTTTGATATATAACAGTCCTCGAAGTAAAGTATATAAATCTAATTACATATTCTTAAAGTGTATGTAGCAGGGAGGAAAAGTCGACGGTCAATTGAAAATTTTGACCTTTCATATTGAAGATAGGATTTTTTCCCAAAAAGACCTAATTTTTTTTGTGTTTTGGGGAAAAAAATCCATATATTCAATACGAAAGGTCAAAATTTTCAATTGATCGTCGGCTTTTCATCCCACCTACATACACTTTAAGTATAAATTATCAGATTTGTAAAGTTTACTTCAAGTACTGTTAAATATCAAAAAATATCAATTTTTAATGATTTGCCATAAAATGTGTATTAAATGCCGAATTTCAAAAAATCAAAATTATTTGATATCAGAATGACATTCTTCGTATTCAGAATGCAATTCGATATGTCTGATGTGCTCTAATATCCCACAATAAATACTGTCCAAACGTTCATACCCCAGCCCTTAATGTGTGACATGCAGATCGTTGTACTCCCTTCAAGAGCACTGCTCTTCTTCTTTCTTCTTCCAATATGTATGTGCATACCTCAATTTGAGTATTGTCGCTCTGGCTTAATGTGCACAGTTTACCTATGCACGATCCTGCAATTTAGATACATATCATGTCCTAAATGAATTTCCATTTTGCTTTTCTCAAGGAAGCCAAAAGATGCCATGGGATCCGTATGAAGATTATCGTTTTATGCACGCGTGTACAGAAGCCTTCATGTCGCTATGGCGTAGCCTGAAACCTACCATATGTAAGGTGCATGGGTATGCTGTCGCAGGTGGCTCTGATATCGCTTTGTGTTGTGATTTGATTGTCATGGCGGAAGATGCCAAAATTGGATATCCACCATCAAGGTATGTAAGCCTTTATGTCATTATGGCGTAGCCTGAATCCTACCATATGTAAGGTGCATGGGTATGCTGTTGCAGGTGGCTCTGATATCGCTTTGTGTTGTGATTTGATTGTCATGGCGGAAGATGCCAAAATTGGATATCCACCATCAAGGTATGTAAGCCTTTATGTCATTATGGCGTAGCCTGAAACCCACCATATGTAAGGTGCATGGGTATGCTGTCGCAGGTGGCTCTGATATCGCTTTGTGTTGTGATTTGATTGTCATGGCAGAAGATGCCAAAATTGGATATCCACCATCAAGGTATGTAAGCCTTTATGTCACTATGGCGTAGCCTGAAACCCACCATATGTAAGGTGCATGGGTATGCTGTGGCAGGTGGTTCTGATATCGCTTTGTGTTGTGATTTGATTGTCATGGCGGAAGATGCCAAAATTGGATATCCACCATCAAGGTATGTAAGCCTTCATGTCACTATGGCGTAGCCTGAAACCTACCATATGTAAGGTGCATGGGTATGCTGTGGCAGGTGGCTCTGATATCGCTTTGTGTTGTGATTTGATCGTCATGGCGGAGGATGCCAAAATTGGATATCCACCATCAAGGTATGTAAGCCTTTATGTCACTATGGCGTAGCCTGAAACCCACCATATGTAAGGTGCATGGGTATGCTGTGGCAGGTGGTTCTGATATCGCTTTGTGTTGTGATTTGATTGTCATGGCAGAAGATGCCAAAATTGGATATCCACCATCAAGGTATGTAAGCCTTTATGTCACTATGGCGTAGCCTGAAACCCACCATATGTAAGGTGCATGGGTATGCTGTTGCAGGTGGCTCTGATATCGCTTTGTGTTGTGATTTGATTGTCATGGCAGAAGATGCCAAAATTGGATATCCACCATCAAGGTATGTAAGCCTTCATGTCCCTATGGCGTAGCCTGAAACCTACCATATGTAAGGTGCATGGGTATGCTGTTGCAGGTGGTTCTGATATCGCTTTGTGTTGTGATTTGATCGTCATGGCAGAAGATGCCAAAATTGGATATCCACCATCAAGGTATGTAAGCCTTTATGTCATTATGGCGTAGCCTAAAACCCACCATATGTAAGGTGCATGGGTATGCTGTTGCAGGTGGCTCTGATATCGCTTTGTGTTGTGATTTGATTGTCATGGCAGAAGATGCCAAAATTGGATATCCACCATCAAGGTATGTAAGCCTTCATGTCCCTATGGCGTAGCCTGAAACCTACCATATGTAAGGTGCATGGGTATGCTGTTGCAGGTGGTTCTGATATCGCTTTGTGTTGTGATTTGATCGTCATGGCAGAAGATGCCAAAATTGGATATCCACCATCAAGGTATGTAAGCCTTTATGTCATTATGGCGTAGCCTAAAACCCACCATATGTAAGGTGCATGGGTATGCTGTTGCAGGTGGCTCTGATATCGCTTTGTGTTGTGATTTGATTGTCATGGCAGAAGATGCCAAAATTGGATATCCACCATCAAGGTATGTAAGCCGTTATGTCACTATGGCGTAGCCTGAAACCCACCATATGTAAGGTACATGGGTATGCTGTGGCAGGTGGCTCTGATATCGCTTTGTGTTGTGATTTGATTGTCATGGCAGAAGATGCCAAAATTGGATATCCACCATCAAGGTATGTAAGCCTTTATGTCATTATGGCGTAGCCTGAAACCCACCATATGTAAGGTGCATGGGTATGCTGTGGCAGGTGGTTCTGATATCGCTTTGTGTTGTGATTTGATTGTCATGGCAGAAGATGCCAAAATTGGATATCCACCATCAAGGTATGTAAGCCTTTATGTCATTATGGCGTAGCCTGAAACCTACCATATGTAAGGTACATGGGTATGCTGTGGCAGGTGGCTCTGATATCGCTTTGTGTTGTGATTTGATTGTCATGGCAGAAGATGCCAAAATTGGATATCCACCATCAAGGTATGTAAGCCTTTATGTCATTATGGCGTAGCCTGAAACCCACCATATGTAAGGTGCATGGGTATGCTGTCGCAGGTGGCTCTGATATCGCTTTGTGTTGTGATTTGATTGTCATGGCGGAGGATGCCAAAATTGGATATCCACCATCAAGGTATGTAAGCGCTTATGTCACTATGGCGTAGCCTGAAACCCACCATATGTAAGGTACATGGGTATGCTGTAGCAGGTGGCTCTGATATCGCTTTGTGTTGTGATTTGATCGTCATGGCAGAAGATGCCAAAATTGGATATCCACCATCAAGGTATGTAAGCCTTTATGTCACTATGGCATAGCCTGAAACCCACCATATGTAAGGTGCATGGGTATGCTTTTGCAGGTGGCTCTGATATCGCTTTGTGTTGTGATTTGATCGTCATGGCAGAAGATGCCAAAATTGGATATCCACCATCAAGGTATGTAAGCCTTTATGTCACTATGGCGTAGCCTGAAACCCACCATATGTAAGGTACATGGGTATGCTGTAGCAGGTGGCTCTGATATCGCTTTGTGTTGTGATTTGATTGTCATGGCAGAAGATGCCAAAATTGGATATCCACCATCAAGGTATGTAAGCCTTTATGTCACTATGGCGTAGCCTGAAACCCACCATATGTAAGGTGCATGGGTATGCTGTAGCAGGTGGCTCTGATATCGCTTTGTGTTGTGATTTGATTGTCATGGCAGAAGATGCCAAAATTGGATATCCACCATCAAGGTATGTAAGCCTTTATGTCACTATGGCGTAGCCTGAAACCCACCATATGTAAGGTGCATGGGTATGCTGTAGCAGGTGGCTCTGATATCGCTTTGTGTTGTGATTTGATTGTCATGGCAGAAGATGCCAAAATTGGATATCCACCATCAAGGTATGTAAGCCTTTATGTCACTATGGCATAGCCTGAAACCCACCATATGTAAGGTGCATGGGTATGCTGTTGCAGGTGGCTCTGATATCGCTTTGTGTTGTGATTTGATTGTCATGGCGGGTATGCTGTTGCAGGTGGCTCTGATATCGCTTTGTGTTGTGATTTGATCGTCATGGCGGAAGATGCCAAAATGGATATCCACCATCAAGGTATGTAAGCCTTTATGTCTCTATGGCGTAGCCTGAAACCCACCATATGTAAGGTGCATGGGTATGCTGTTGCAGGTGGCTCTGATATCGCTTTGTGTTGTGATTTGATCGTCATGGCGGAAGATGCCAAAATGGATATCCACCATCAAGGTATGTAAGCCTTTATGTCTCTATGGCGTAGCCTGAAACCCACCATATGTAAGGTGCATGGGTATGCTGTTGCAGGTGGCTCTGATATCGCTTTGTGTTGTGATTTGATCGTCATGGCAGAAGATGCCAAAATTGGATATCCACCATCAAGGTATGTAATGTATGATTACTAGAATGGGTGAGGCAGTATCATAGTATTGTTTATACATGAATATGTCCAAGGTTGGAAAACTGTGCAGTTGTTTCATTCCAACAATTATTTTCATGGAGGGAGGCAAGGTGTAGCATTTTTCCATAAAAGAATACTGCAAATAATTCTTTATGAATATATTGTTCAAAAATATCCAAGATTATCATAGATTTTCTGTACACAATATTTTGCCTAACTGCACCATGCCCACTAAGCAACCAATGGTTACTGTTTTTAGGCAATTTGATCATTATCAAAATATTTATAAAAAAAAAACTTGTCTGTATAAATTGCTGTCACCAGCATCAAGTGCTAACCTATGTAGGCTTCTGAATTCAACAGCTTCATTGGGCTGTAGATTTCAAATGGATCGAGTCACCCATTCTGATAAACCTATTTGATATTCACACCCCACTGCAGTGGCGTGGCGTGGGTCATCATATTGGGGGGCACCGACCATTTGGGGGGGGGGGGGCACCTGGTCTGACTAGGGGGGGCACAAGCCGTTTTTTGACCATTTTCCTATGGGATTGGGATTTTCTAAATTTTCAATCGATTGGGGGGGGCTGCCTCACTGTGTATCAATTTGTTAGCCTCATTAGGTTATCTAAGCTTGTTCCAAAAACTATGAATTATGATGAATTTTGATTCTTTGATTTTAGTGAAAACTTCAGATTTTTGACAAATGAGTATAAAAATGTTTATTTTGGAAAAATCTTAAAATTTACAGTCAGACCTAAAATGCACAATTATACCCAAAATGCGTACATTTTGGCATTTTTTGGGCACCATGCACGCATATTTCATGTCCTTAAGTGTATTTTTGATGTATGTTTTTTCTACAGAGTATGGGGCTGTCCTACTACAGCAATGTGGACATATCGAGTTGGAGCTGAGAGAGCTAAAAGAATACTCTTTACTGGAGAGCTAATTGATGGTAAAGAAGCTGCAAGAATTGGACTAGTGGGTGAGGTAAGGTGCAGAAGAGACTAGGTAGAATTGTGTTAAGCTTCGTAATGACGATTGAATAATTTACAGTTCATATTGTAGCAGAGTTGTGAAAATATTCTCTTTCGACTTTGGTTATGTGACATAGCACGACTAACTAGTGGCGCCGTGTACTGCACCGTTGTGACAAGATCGCGCTCTGAAGTTCTAAAACTACAAACTCGGTCTAAAGGTCAATTTGGACACAACTGGGCAGTCTCAGTGCAATTAGTGCAACCAGAATTTGGTTGCAAAAGTCTGACACTTTGTTTCCATATAGTTTTTATCAGTCAAATGAGGGCGGCTGTCTAGGTTGAGTACAGTTCAGACTTCATGAGAGCTTTTAAGCGTTAAAAACAAACTGCAAGAATTGGGCTACTGGATGATGGACTACACCCTAATCCAAGAAATAAAGTACCAATTTTTTTGTTGATTAAATAACTATTATCTTGTTTTTCCAAATAAAACATAGCTAAATCATAATCCTTTAGTTAGTTCTGTCAAATTTTAATATTTCTGGAACTTCTGGAAAATTGGCCAAAAATGTGCAATTTTGAATGTTTTCCCAACAGCTGCTGTCGCAAAATTCAAAGATTTGACACAAGTTTAAGTATTCAAAATTTAATCTATAGGCTTAGAGTTTGTTGAAATTTAATATTTTTTGTTAAATTTGGATAATTTAGTTGAATCAGGAGTAGGATATGTTTGATATACATGTAGTTGCATGGATCCTGCACATAATGATAGAGGATAATTTGTAATAAAGTCGCTGGGTGGGCACTTATATACTCTGATCAGCTCGTAATCGGCGGGACTCATCACATCGTGGATTGATATAGAATGGCGTACACACAAACTAGGCGCAGCAACTTCATAAACTAAACTTTGCGTGAATGATCGTGCTTTTGTGAATTCTGGCGTGCGTAAGTTGGAACTTTATTGACTCTTGCAGTAACAAAACCGAATAATTCCCACCTATTAAGAGCTGATCATAGTATAGGGGCATGGGCAGTTAATGGAATGAATATGGTACTTGAAAAGAGCAATTGACAGCAAAGAAGCTACAAGGCAAGATGGGAGAACCAATTGATGTTAGAAGCTGCAAGAATTGAAATATTGCCAGGATAACCCGAAATAAATAAAGTTGGCTAAATATGCCAACTTATTTATGTATATTGTTTCCATTGTGTTTTTAATTTGTAGGCAGTACCAGCTACTGAATTAGATACAGCAGTGAGCAGACTTGTAGAGAAAATTAAAACAGTACCAACTAACCAGTTATTCTTCCAGAAACAAGTTATTAATCAGGTAAAATGAATTTGTAAAATGAGTGCAATGAATATGGCAGCTAATGGATATATGTCTTTGTGCCACTGAGCTCTCAGCTGTCTAGGTGCAATGAATTATCATTACTATGGCAGCTGATGGACATACGTCTTTGTACCGCTGAGCCCTCAGCTGTCTAGGTGCAATGAATTATCTTTTTTTTTTCTTTTTTTATCGTTTGACATAGTATGTCAGGCAAAATGCCTTTTATTCACATTAAATACACTATAAATATTATAACAACAAAAGTTATTGCACTGCACATAATCCATATATAATAGTAGATGTTATAAAACAAATTTACATACATGTATATAATAAGAAAATCAAAGAAATAATTTAAGCAAAATGACAGAGCCAAGAACAGACACGGAAGTCATCCAAGTAACTGTTCATCTGCGATCAACTAGCTAAAGTCATGAGACCAAACCTCTCATACTGAAGTTCCTGCCTAAAGAGGAACAGAAGACAAGGATGATCCCGTATCTGTATTTGCCAATGCACATTTTGCCAACACATATAACATAATTGATATATTTTGACCGATCACTGGTAATGTCATTATGATAATTAAATAAAACATTTTCAACAGAAAGCCTAAAGTTTTTACCAAGCCTTTGTGTAATAACCCTGTTAGCAAATTCCCAAATAGGAGTGGTCTTATTACAATGAAAAAAGAAGTGCTCTGGATGATCAACAGCATTACAGGAATTGCACAAATTGGTATCTTCTTTCCCCATTTTACATAATAAAACTTTTGTAGGATAAATGTTATGAATAATTTTCCAATTAAGTGAAATAAGTCTGGCCTCACTGGTACAACATGGTATTGAACCCCAAATCTTTTCCCAATCAAAATTATAATTGGGGAATCTTCTACACCAATAGTTCATACAAATTGGTGGAACATAAATCTTATCAACCATGGCATGTCTAAAAACTTTGAAGAACAGGCTTCTATAGGGACTGCATTAAAGACAATTGATTCAGTCCTAATTTGGTCTAGAATTGGTGCATTCTTCCAATCATTCGGCAGAGCATTGCAAAGAGCGAAGTACTGAAAAAGAATGTTGCCAGTGCGTGGAATGCGGTGCCTAAAATACTCAAGTGAGTAGATTGAACCATCATCATCAAAAAGATCTTTTATAAAAATAAAGCCAGCTTCAATCCAGTCTCTATAGAAAAGTGTTTTCTTGTTAACAGTTACAGCATCATTGTTCCAAATGATTTGATTGTAGTAATCAGATATGTCAGCTTTATTTGAAGTACATTTAGTATTGAACCAGACTTTAAACATGTTGTTATAAAAGACAGGAAAGGTGTCAATAACATTCTTGCATACAGTGTTGATTTGGTTGAAGCTACAATTACAATTAAACACATTCATACCCAAACCAAACTTGTTGACATAGTAAAGTGGAATGTTCTTCCAGCAAGCAGGACTAGAATTGTTTAGTTTTTGATCCAAGACATCTTTAAAGCATTGAAAAACATCTCAACCTGAAATATGTTTATACCACCTCTTTCATAATCTGCAATAATGGTGTTCCGCTTCACCGCTTCCACTCTATTCCAAATAAATTTAAAAAACATAGTGTTTAATTTCTTTACAACTCTCTCAGGAAGGTCTACAACTGGAGCAATGTATGAAAGTTGCGAAGCCAACAATGTTTTCACGATCAAGTTTCTACCAACCATTGATAGGCCTCGCATCTTCCATGCACGGATTGAACACTCGATCTTATTCATTTTATCCTCCCAATTACAAGACAAATGATTTATTGAGATACTTGGGGAGAAATACACACCAAGGATTTTAACAGTGTTATTTGGCGCTAATTTCAGTTAACATTTCGATGCGAAATTATTATTTTCAAGGACCCAATCCATACGGCATCACTTTTGGCATGATTTACTGAAAGACCAGATAATCTTGAAAAGTTATCAAATACATCCATAACCGTTTAACACATTCAGGGTCTTTTACAAAATGGTAGTATCATCTGCAAAAGTAGAGATGCTAATTTATTTATGATCATAGTTCTCAATTGGTAAAGTAATACCCTGGATTTGCTTGGATTGACGAATTTTACAAGCGAGCAACTCCACACTAAGGACGAAGATCAAAGGCGAAATCGGACAACCCTGACGTCGCCACAATTTACATCAAAGGAACTTGAGATGTGACCATTATTAATAATACAATTAGTGGTATTGGAAAAAATAACTGAAATCCATTTTCTGAACATTGAACCAAAATTCAATTTTCTGAGCGCATAAAATATAAAGTCACGTTCTATACTGTCGAATGCTTTTTAAAATCAATACACATCATAACACCAGGTAAATTATTATTATCAACATATCTTAAAACATCTTCAATAAGGCGGATATTTTCGTGTATACTTCTACCCTTAACAAAACCATTCTGATCAGTATTCACAACAGACTGAAGAATGTTTTTATCTGAGCAGCCAATGCTTTAGTGGCTATCTTATAATCAATATTCAACAAAGCAATTGGACGCCAGTTATTAAGGGAATCCCGGGAAGCCCTTTACCTTTATGAATGAGGGAGATTATGCCACGATTCTGACAGGTGGTAAGTGACCCAGAAAGATACGCATCATTAAGCGCCGTAACAACAATGGGACCAATCTTTGGCCAAAAGTGCTGATAGAACTCTACCGTGAGACCATCATAGCCAGGGCTTTTATTTTTTGCCATATAATTGAGCGCGCCTACACATTCTTCTGCTGTCAAGATACCCTCACAGCTTTCACTCTGTTCATTAGTCAGAGTAGGAAAAATTGTATCTCGAAAAACTCATCCAATTCTATTTCAGACACATCAACTTTGCTTTTAAACAAATCAGAAAAATAGACAACCTCTTCATTTAAAATAACAGATTGATCAGTTGTCATCACACCATTACTACACTGAAGTTTGTTGATTGACTTCTTAGAAGCATTTTTTTCTCCAAATTCAGAAAATATTTAGTACATTTCTCACCTTCTTCAATCCATTTCTCTTTAGATCTTATTTGTAACCCTTTCATATAATGACTGTACATAACTTCATACTCCAGTTTACAAGCATTATACTGCAATTTCAGGTTCTCATCATCCGTCTGATTGATGCAATTTTCATAAAGCTTTTGAATTATCATTAATATGGCAGCTAATGTACATACGTCTTTGTGCCGCTGAGCTCTTAGCTGTCTAGGTGCAATGAATTATCATTACAATGGCAGCTAATGGACATACGTCTTTGTGCCACTGAGCCCTCAGCTGTCTAGGTGCAATGAATTATCATTACTATGGCAGCTGATGGACATACGGACCGCTGAGCCATATATACGTCTTTGTGCCACTGAGCTCTCAGCTGTCTAGGTGCAATGAATTATCATTACTATGGCAGCTGATGGACATACGTCTTTGTACCGCTGAGCCCTCAGCTGTCTAGGTGCAATGAATTATCATTAATATGGCAGCTAATGGACATACGTCTTTGTGCCACTGAGCCCTCAGCTGTCCAGGTGAAATGAATTATCATTAATATGGCAGCTAATGGACATACATCTTTGTGCTACTGAGCCCTCAGCTGTCTAGGTGCAATGAATTATCATTAATATGGCAGCTAATGGACATGTCTTTGTGCTGCTGAGCCCTCAGCTGTCCAGGTGCAATGAATTATCATTAATATGGCAGCTAATGGTCATACGTCTTTGTGCCGCTGAGCCCTCAGCTGTCTAGGTGCAATGAATTATCATTAATATGGCAGCTAATGGACATACGTCTTTGTGCTGCTAAGCCTTCAGCTGTCTACAATCAAGTGCAAATTTGCTGGGACACTTTCATAGTTCAATGACCCTCCCCGCACCCCTTATTCAATGTTGTATACCAAACGCCTCATTTTTTAAATGGACTATATTTTTGCTCCAACATTGGTTGGTGGGGGAGGGAGGGGATTCGAAATAGGGTGGAAACTATACAAATAAAATATCACATGGTGAACTTCATATGACCGGTTTTATTGAACAGAGGGCGCGAAATATGAACAAGTGTCCCAGGGAAATTTGCACTTGATTGTAGGTGCAATGAATTATCATTAATATGACAGCTATGGACATAGGTCTTTGTGCTGTTAAGCCCTCAGCTGTCTAGGTGCAATGAATTATCATTAATATGGAAGCTAATGGACATGAATTTGTGCCGCTGAGCCCTCAGTTGTCTAGATGTAATTAGATCATTAATATGGCAGCTAATGGACATACGTCTGTGCGCCGCTGAGGTCTGTGCTATCTAGATGCAACCATTCATACGACAGCTAATTGACATACATCTTTGTGCCAAGGAGCTCTAGATTTAATACCTAGATGCAATAATTTATACAACATCGAATGGATATGTATATGTCTTTGTGCAAGCGTTCATACGACAGCTAATGGACATACCTGTATGTGTTGCTGATTCCTGTGAACTATGTAAGTTCCATCTATATAACAGCATTTTCTTATTACCGTGCATGCTTACAGGTTGTTGAACACATGGGTTTATCATCAGCTCAGAGACTAGCAACACTTCTAGACGGCATGTCACGACACTCACCAGAGGGCGTTGCATTCCAAAAGCGAACACAGGAAGTGGGATTCAAACAAGCAGTGCATGAGAGAGACACAGGGGTAAGTTTTCATGTGTCCATGCCTACAGTTTGTCCACTCTGACATACAAAGTGACAACGCACGTGTATACAGTGCGTAAACAGTGTGCAATGCTGCGTCTGTGCTGCAGGTATGCGTACCTTAAAATCAGCACAATCTGCATCGTTACTTTGTACTTCAGAGTAGACTGACTGTATAGGCAAATTATCTAATTCTCGATCATGAGAGGATGTACCTTTTGGGTATCTTTGCGTTAGCGTACTTTTCATAGAACAACACGATCGCGCGACCAACAACAGTGATTGGCCAATTCTTAAAATATGTACTTGCGCCTTAACCATGTGGTCTTTGCTTAGTATGCTCGACGCAAATCTGTGCATACCCAAGTTGGCTCTCATGATCGAGAATTAAATATTTTGCATGTAGGAAAGAAATTGGAATCCAGGGTCCAGATTGATCAATTCATCTTTTAAAAGTGTACACCTAAGATATTTATACAGGCCGTATCAACCTCCCTCTACTAAGTGGATGCATTGCTGTTGTGTAAAACAATGGGTCTGTGGCAGCAGCCACTGGTGGATGAGGTTGGCTACACCCTAGCTACACTGACCATGGAGGTGGTGGAGGCTTTATAATCAATGTAAATCTAGCTGTCTTAAACTACAGTTTAATCAGCTCGTAATCGGTGGGCCGTATAACATCGCATATTATTAATATCAATATATTTTATTTTGAGAATTGTCTTGTGCCATGGTGCCAGAAGTATCACAAATTATGAATTCAAGTCCTATACTTTGACTACTTAATTTAACACGCACAATATAGACCAGACAGGTCAACTATATTATTCTTAATGTGGGTCTAGTTCGGCGTAGTGGTAAAAGCCTAACAATTCCCGCTGATTACGAGCTGATCAAAGAATAATGATGTCGGGTGGCTTTGGTCGTATATATCATAATACTAATCATGGCGTGTCTGTCTGTCCGTCCGCACCTCTGTCCGCGCGCTATCGGCGTGTGCGTGGCTTCGCTAACGCTGCGTGCTTTCGCGGTGATGCGCTGTCGCGTCTTGGGCGGTGCGCTATCGCGTAAGCGCAGTGCGTGCATCGGAAAGAATTACAGTGTGGTTAATCGTGCAGGTGCATCTCATCGGATCAATGTGGTTAATCGTGCAGGTACATCTCATCGGATCAATAGGCCTATTTTCAACACATTTCAAAACGGCACACGTGCAGAGGCCTATTAGTAGCAGAACATGACTATTTCCGGGGTACAATATTTTTTTCCGTAGTTAAATCCTAACCTGTAACCCGTTATATCAGCCTAATTGCGTTCACATTTATCCCGATTGATTTTATTACTTTATAATGTTTTGTAACAGCCTACATCCAGATACAAATTTCAGGGCAAGTAGGCCTATATGGGTAACAGGTGTTGGGTAATTAGAGATAGTCACAAGAACCACCCAACCCGAGAACCGCGAAATCTAGTATAGTATGGTTCCACACAACAACAATACTGACATGCAGTAAATGGAGGTTGATATATAATGCAGCTAAACATACAATGTATCCTCTAAGGGAATTTGCATTTAAAAGGTAATTGCTATACAAAATTGGGGAAATATTCCTATATCTGCAGGAAATTCAGATTATCTTCCAGGGTCAAACTTTTGGAGAGAATCTGTTCTCGTAAAGATTCTCAGACACAGATTTGTGTGAATCAAAGTTGATTCTCACAAACTTTTGCAGTAAACACTGTAGTTGATTAGCAAGAATAGAGTGATTCCCACAAATTTACTCTGCTAGAATCAAGATTGATCCCCCCTCTAATGATATTCTGACCCTCTCTTCCCAGGAAATAATTTTATATCTAGGCATGTGTGTGTTGATTAAAAGTGATGGGGTACATTTATAGTAAAGCATAAATAATAAACTGGAAACATGTGGTTTTTACAATATGATCCATCCAGCCAAATATCCCTCTAATTATTTCAACATGAATGAACATGAAAATGGTAGAATACTAAATATTGGGCTATAGCTATAGTAGTAGTATTTTTACTACTCAAGTGCGATATTTTAGCTTGATTTATGTTTGTGATTGGGCTTTCAAAGTTAAATAATTTACGGTTCTGACAGTTTTGAAGCTAGTGGTTGTTGCGGCCGGGGACCAAGAATACATAACGGCACTCCCCATTAACAATTGTGGCTGAAGCGAGGGAAAATGTGCACAAATACCTCTGATTTATTTTGGTTATAATGAAGTTGAATTGCAGTCTTAAATCGATCCTTCAAAATTTCAAATTACTATCTGTGCTGAAATGTGTGCAAAGCGTGTGAAAATTTTGACTTTCATTGCTTGGAGGGGGTGCAGAACTGATGCTGAATTGTTCAATTTGGTGCCCCACTAATGTGGCGCCCAGGGTATTTACCCCCCCGCCCACCCCCTCGCAACGCCACTGTGTTCTTAAATTAAACATGAAAAAACCTGTCATAAATTTGCCACTATCCATTTAATGTGAGTCATGAATACATATTACACCCCTATTATAACTAATGGAACATCCTTATTTCTGTTTTTCTCAATTCCAGATTATAGACTGGTCAAAGTTATGATGAGTGTTCTGCAAGCAGAGGCCATACCTGAAACTTTTTGTAAGCGGTAACCGGTAAATGTTATTTTATGAGATTTCTGTACGGCGGAAATTAATCGGTACTTATTGGAAGAAAATTAACCTCATGATGGCTGTTTTCCAGACTGCTTTTAATTTAACTTTGCAACATTGTTTGTTTATTTTGATTGAGTTTCTTGAATCATGGAAGGAGTACGCCATGCTTTACTAACAATTTCTGAGTGATTTATTGAAATCACATCTTAGTGATACCTACTCATGATGTAATCGCTTTTGCAAAGAGCTATTGAGCAAGTATGACTTATCCTTATTTGAAAAAACAATGCCAGATGAACAATTTGTTTTGTGATAATGAGTTAATTACACACAGTTTCAGGGAGCACATGGAAGTCATCAAGTTACTACATCTGTCACATTGTTGATTTTGTGTTATTAGATAACAAACTCTGGAACCTCTGAATGAAGTGATCATGTTGTGGGTCTATGATTATTACGATGATACCTCAGCAAATAGTTGTTCAGTGATCTTTTGAAGAAATATGATACACTTAGTTGTACAGTGAAGAAATAAAAAGGTGTAAAGGCAGCATTGTTCACACCTGCCAATTTTACTGATTTTCAGTATTTTATACTGATTTTGTTTGAGAATACTGAAAATGCTAATACTGACAAAACACTGTAGGGCAGAGAATACTGACATTGCTTAAGAATTATTCCTCACTTTTGCACATGAAACTGCGAAAATTCTGATTTTGTATGGAAAATACTGGAGATCGAGGGATTAACATACCGGTGAGATATGGTGATATTTTGACCTTAAACTTGAATAAGGAGTTTTTTTAGGAGAAAAATAACTTAAGAACTGGCTTGAAGTCAGAATATAGCAGCAAACATGTTATTCATATGACTGTAAATTTGTGGTAGTAATGCTAACTTCCACAGAACATTTACAAACAATTAATGGATTTATATTTTTGATATTGGAAGGCTTCAAAGAAGTTTATGTTTCGATGTGGTACATAATTACTTAAATTTAACGAAAGCTCAATGACTTTGTAAAAATTAAAATGCTCAATAAACATGTGGACATTAGTTTGATATGTGTACTTCCCTGTATGTGTGGCTGTTCAACAAATATTAAATCCAAGTTTTGGGGTGATTTGCATCAGTGAAACTTACGAAATACTTAATTTTTTTGGTACAAATTGGAATAAGCATCAACATTAGAATTTGCGGTCACGCAACGGTAAATTTTGAAAAAATTTAAACAGAATGGAAGTAAAACAGATTTTCTCCATTACCATGACACTGAATCCTGATTTAATTTTTCTTTTGCCTACCATTATATCTTTTTTCTTTCCCTTCCATTATATTTTCCCTATTTAAACAGGAATTCCTACTCTTTTATAGCCAATATTGATGGGTTTTCATTTATTTTCAGCATGATTTCTGGCTTTTTAGCCCGGTGGTATGCTGTTTTCTCTCTGTTTTCACTATTTTCCTAGTTTGGACAAAAGATCAATATCATGCCTACCTACATTAAATGAAAAACAGATTTCAAAACAAATTGGTCTCACTAGCTAGATAAGCCCACGGGGTGTAATCCTGGAAAATATAAAAGGCTACGCCTTCAGGTATGCGAGAGTTCCTATTTTCAGCTGATTTCCTCTTTTTGGTTTTGTTTTCTTCTTCATCTTTTTTGTACACTTGCTCTGTACAAAAGTATAGGAGCTTTTGAATTTTTAGCGCTTTCAGCAGTATGATAGCTGTTTCCCCCATTTTTTAGCTCATTGCGTAACGCAATGAACTCTAGGCATGATCCGGATTTCTGTATGTTTTTTTCTTTCTCTTGCTACATTGTTTGAGCAATGGATCTGGTAATTTGTGGCGACGATCTTTGCATGATTGTTCATGATTGTTACTTATTTAGCTAGGAAAATTCGGACGGAAAGTGTCATTTTTGGAGCATTTTGTTACGAAAATTTTTACCAAATTTCATGGAATAGTCTCCTATGCAGACTGTTTGTGGTGCTTTTCATATTACAAACACTGTACAAACTCCTTGATCTGGCGATTTTGTAAAAGAGATGTTGAACTTTACTGCTTCAGTGCGGCTACAATGTTTGCTTTTCAGTGTTGCTTTGCCTTACATTCGGCAAGTCAATAGATAAAAAAAAGCACCAATTGGGCTTGTGCTGTCTATAGGCCCTTACTTCTGTGCACGAGCCATGAGCAAGTAGTGTCTCAAATTCTCCCAAATCAGAACTAATTGGGCTACCAAATTGTTGGTTGGCAACCCTGACTATGAACAAACATCTCACTCATTCAATTAAACCGATGGCCTTTGTTTGTTAATTACCATAAAATCCATATAGTGGTTATTCTCAAACTACAGTTGCCAAACATACAATATGGTGACCCAATAATATGATTTTTATTTGTGGATGAATTTTGCTGTAATCAACGGAATCTGGCGAATGATTCAATTTCAGTCCAGATTGATACCAAACACATTAAAAGTTGGTACATATTTGAAGAAAATTTTGATGAAAATGTGATATTTTCTTTTGAAATAATGCTGGGCTTCTTACCAACAAGAAATCATCACCGCTGCCTATCACTAGGATCCACAACATGCTCATCTATCAGGGCACATTTCTTAAACCCCAATACAGTTGCACATTCATTGAATGACCTTTGGAAATTTGGGTACACAAACTCATACTCCGCAACTTGAGGTCAAATTTTGCTCTCTGATTGTTTAATTGAGGTTATTGAACTATGGCATTGGGTCTTGGGATGAGGCCATTGTGGTCCATATTGTGCGCATTATTTTTGTGATGACCTTCAAGATATGATGGTTATCAGAAACAGAGATAAGGTTGTCTACCAGAAGAATGAGAGCATGTTTTAGGCGAGTTACAATATGGGCGAGTTAGGTAAAGGCGAGTTAAAAAGGCGAGTTACCCCCACAGAGTCAGGCTATTTTAGATATTCCCATGGGTAACACTATGAAGTCCCAGTGGCGAGTTACAGTAACACTATGAAGTCCCGGTGGCGAGTTACAGTAACACTATGAAGTCCCGGTGGCGAGTTACAGTGACACTATGAAGTCCCAGTGGCGAGTTACAGTAACACTATGAAGTCCCGGTGGCGAGTTACAGTAACACTATGAAGTCCCAGTGGCGAGTTACAGAAACACTATGAAGTCCCGGTGGCGAGTTACAGTAACACTATGAAGTCCCGGTGGCGAGTTACAGTAACACTATGACAAAGTCCCAACAGTGAGTTAAAAATGTCACAGTGTATTTTCAGTACTGGTTTTTTTTTAAAGCTGTTAGTCCAAAATCAGCAAAATCAGTTTCCAATTTGCTTGAGTCCTCATTTATCATATATTTCTCTTGCTCTTGGGCTTACAATTGGAATTAATATATAGAGGCAGTGCTACTGTCGCCTGTGCATAGGCTGCCCTCTTCTTCTAGTATTTAAAATCCGAAAAAGTTATACAAATAAAAAGTCATAAAACTTTTATAAAACACTTTTTAAAAACTTTTAAATTTTAAACACAACACAAAGGGCACAACACATGATCAGTATTAATGGTATTTGTAATATGGTAACTATTGATTGCAATATTTAAAATCAAGGCTGATATCTAGTTATATGGTAAAGTATAATTATGGAATGGACATGAGTCAAAGAATACATTAATGGTATCATTTTTTTTAAATAATCAGTTTTGAATTTTGACCAAAACTGCATTTTTGGTTCAAAATCTTGGACTTTCCGGAAATTCACAACTCGCCACATGGACTTTCCGGAAATTCACAACTCGCCACATGGACTTTCCGGAAATGCACAACTCGCCGCATGGACTTTCCGGAAAACACTGCAGGAGGTAACTCGCCATTTTAACTCGCCTTTTTCTAACTCGCCTATTTTTTAACTCGCCGATAACCTGTTCTCCAGAAGAATTTAGGCAGATAAGAAATATGCTGTATATGTTTTTTATTTGTGGATGCAATGTACAGTAATAAAAAAAATTGGTGAATGATTCAATTTTAGTCCAGATTGATACCAAACATGTTAAAGTTTGGTACATTTTGATGAAAATATGATATTTTCTTTTGAATTAATGCTGGGCCAAATTTTCTCCTTACCAACAACAAGACGGCAATGAAATCATCACCCCCATGCACCACTGTTCGAAGTTTTATAATATTAATACTCAATAGTCGTTATCATGTGTTAATTCCAATGATATACATTTGCAAACATGCTGGATCAGGGAATAGATCCATTGTCCATAGAAGTCCTATAGATAATATTTATATATCCTGAATTTAAATGCTATGAATGATATAATTAAGATCTTAGACATCAATATTGTCTTTTCAACAGAAACAAGAACTACCTTTAAACAAGAATTTGTCTTTAAAAAGACAAGTTCACGGATCAGGTGTATAGTACATGTGCTTTGAGCTACTTTGGTCTAACATTTAATATTCATATCTAACCTACTCTGCACTTATTCGACAATAAATAAGTTATATGAGGCTTAATAATGATACCTGCGTCTTGAGTCTTGACTCTGGAAAACAATATTTTTTAAAAACCTCATTTTGCATTTAGTTTTTTAAGCCCCCTCGGGAGCCACCTACAGGATCTCATTTTGCATTTAAGATTTTATTGTGTTGCAAAGTAGCAAAACTTTCTTTATATATGGCGCAATTTGTGCCTGGAAAAGGCTATCCCCTCTTACAACCTATCAACAGGTCTGATTTCTATAATGAGGTGTCACCGGGTTTGCAAGAGATAATAATACCAAGATAATAAACACCATGAAATTCACCACATCACGGCCAAGCTCACATTGGGCGCCCCATTCCTTTTTTAAAGGAATTTTTATTCAGTGCCTAGTATATCAGTATATGAGACCATGACAACCCCTCTCTGACATTACAAAACAGACAAACAGAAAGTCTGAACAGGGAAGTGCTAGTGGCTAGTGGCCTTTCCCTGTTCTGAAGATTGAAGGGAGCACTCGTTTAAATATAAAGTCAGGAAAATTAGATGTGTGTGCAAAATTTTATTTTATTTGTTTTAAATCATTTCATTTACCATGAAAGTGTTGTAGTTTTTAAGTTTTTATTTGGCAATTGCTTTTACATCGGGGGCACTCATCTATCCGATGGTGCATCCAAGACATTAAATATACAAACAAAACTGTATTAAACAAAATAAAATCAAAGGATACTCGACAAGCAAAAAGGTACAAATAAATAAATGCCTTGAATAAATAAATATCTTGAGAACCGTAAGTATATTTTCAAAATGCTGATTTGTGCTTGATCACAGCACTATGGTGATTTTGAGGTTTGAGAATACTGAAATGTGTTTTTCAAAGTTGGCAGCCCTGTATACATAGCTATACATGGCTATACATGGCTATGACATGGTTACATATATATGGCTATACATGGCCATACATAGCTATCCATAGCTATCCATGGCTATACATAGCTATGCATGGCTATACATAGCTATGCATGGCTATACATAGCTATGCATGGCTATACATAGCTATGCATGGCTATACATAACTATGCATGGCTATACATAGATATGCATGGCTATACATAACTATGCATGGCTATACATAGCTATGCATGGCTATATACATAGCTATGCATGGCTATACATAGCTATGCATGGCTATACATAGCTATGCATGGTATTCCTGACCATAACCCATAACAAATGAGCTACAGCACCAGTGGTGCTCTTGTTATGTGTGTGGTCCTTCACATGCCTGCTACCTGCAGAAGCTGAGATATGAGGGTGGAGGCAGAACTTTTTGAATGTATTTTAAATTTTGAAATTTTCCTGGGGTAGTGGGAATGAATCGCAAACTTTTGTTCAAATAGGTCAAATTAAATAATTAAACAATGATACAAATAGGAGCAAATAATCAGTTGCCGGTCTTATTTTTCCTAAGCCTATTACTATTGCCTCCAGCCAGAGTTTTACAAGAAAATGCAAAGATTACCCCTTATGTAAGCCCTGAATTCTGCTGGACTATGAGCGAAAAAGTGTGATCTGGAGTTGATGACCTTGCATAGTGAGAAATATTTTAGGTTTACAACGCGAATATTTCCACTTATGCAGTATTTTATTGATAAATTTGCATATGGATCTGTAGAATCACCCATGCCACAGGAGAATCAATGATGTCAATAATATTAATTTTGCAAAAATTTACTTTACACAAGGGCAAATCCATTTTTGTTGTTCACATTTTGTTACTTGCACTTAGAACACTACATGCACCTGACATTACCTGATGTAATAGTCTACAAGACTTCTAGCATCTAAAAGACTGGTGTGGACAATTATCTTGGACAAAAGTGGTATGTGAAACTTGGAAATTTAAAAAAAAAATCCTTTTTCCAAAGGTTTAAGCCATAGGCATTTGTTTTTCATTTTGGCTACTTTTTCTGCTGGTTTTAGAATATCTCTCTGAATTTTTGATGTGGATATTATAGATTTAATTATTTCTCTTTGGAATTCCATGCAGATTTGTATAATTTTTTATTCTGGTTTTAAATATTTCTTGATTGTTTATAGTTTTGTTCTTGTAATTTTCAATGCTTCTTTCATAAGGCATTTGTAGGTACATATCAAGAGCAAAACTGGCTAATATGTTGGATTTTTCAGTTCTTTGTTTAAAGATAAAATAACAAATGTTCAGGATGTTGTGGAAGACCAATGTGCAACCAATTTGTGCCTAGAATCTGAGCTAATTTATGGCTTTATAATTATGACAGTGTTGTGATACACTATGTAAAATTCTTCAAAAATGTAAACTTGCAATCCGTTTCCACAAATTACCACATTTGATTTTCAGCGTTTTTGCATTTAAAAGAAGTGGCTATGTTTATTTTATGTGTCACTTTGAAACTTATTCTGGTAAAATTTATCTTCCAGAAAGGCTTCCAAAGGGTATTTAACCCATGGAAACCCTGCTGCTTTAGCATTGGTCAACATATTTCAGTGGTTTTTTTTTCAAGACCAGTTTTCATACCTGGTAAAAGTGAAAGCAGGCGGATATATGTGGGGGGTTTTCTCCGAGGAGAGGGGTGAGGCACTTCCATAACAGATACGCAGCATGTGGCTCGGGGCGGGATAGACCCCATTTTTCACAACCGGCTTGTACCCAATGACCCCCTTTTTTGTTTTACTACCCTCCCTATTAACCAATGACCCCTTTAAACAAATTTTAAGGTTCTCAATGACCCCTACCTTTTTCTTATATCCTACTACACAATGTCCCCCCTTTTCTTTATTTTCAAAGTCAATAGCACCCCCTTTTTCAGATGGTATTTGTGTTTTCCGCAAAAAAATATAAATCAATCATCCAGTGCCTTCCAATTGCTTCCTTAGGTAGCCAAGTTTTTTTTTTTTTTGCAGTTTGGCACTTATTTATTATGTTTATGTATGTTTCAGCCCTGGAATTGAAGAGCGTTTTTCCAAACCCATGGCATGCCCATCCCCACTGCCGTAATGCCCTCAAAATATGTCCTTACCCAAGGCAGTCACTTGCCGTGCCCTCTAATGAAGTTGCCGTTGGTGCCCCAGCCCTGCCCCTTTATCATCTATCTATGTTTGTGTGTGTTTTCTTCACTTTTGAGAAATTGCCTTGGTGCCCTTCTCAAATTTTCAACAGTTGCCAACCTTGCCATGATGCCCTCTTGAAATATTGCTGTGCTGCCTTTTCTTTTCAGTGAAAATCCAAGGCAATTTTCAACTTGCCCTAAAAAAGTACTTGATGATCCCCTTTTGGCAATCTTGTACCCAATGACCCCCATTTTACAGTTTGTTACCACACTGGTACTGACCCCCCTTTAAAAAAAAAGTTTTATACCAAATGACCCCATTTTAAATTAGGTTGTGTACTGTTTTATAAATGTATATTTTACCTGAAACCCCCTACTTTCAACACGGCCGAGGCATATCCCTGCCACTTCAGATTGGGAGTGTCGTGGGGCGGGGGCTTACTTGATCAACTACTATATCAAGTAGTACATTATGTTAGTGTGTCATCTTGTTCTCAGTCGCTATGTATCATGACAAATTTATTAATGCTCTGCATGCTAGTCAAAAATTCATCATATGACTTGTCTGCATGAATGTTGACAGAATAATGGTGATACATACACACACACAAGAATCAAGCCTTGTTAAAGGTGATCGCTGATTGGCCCAATGATCGCTGATGGTGCCCATGATAAACAAATAGACAATACACATGTATCACCTCATATTGATCTTATATCACCTCATATTGATCTTATAACAAGAAACTAACAGGACCAAACCATTATTTCTGCAGGGGTCAAAACTGGTTTTTAATTTTAACCTAGTGGTTCAAAACGTTATTCTGGAATTTTTTGAAAAATTCAAATGAAATTTGAAACTTGTCGTCTGCAGTCGAAACCCGTGTGCAGAGAGTTAGTAGAACAGGTGGATAAGACACCTGACTCGGTCATATATGGATACATGTGTAAGACATTATGAGCACAAACAATTCAGGAAACCACTCTTGTGTAGTGTATTGATCAACATACATGTAGACCCTCAAGCCAAATTGTGATAGTCCTAGGTACTAATTAATTGATGGTGAGTTCATGGCAATGTTTATGCTTCCATGGTAACACATTTCATGCACAGCGCCATTTTTGGTACACCTGCTGGAAATAAATTAACATCTTTTTTTAGCCACATGGATACAGATGTACTGCTATTCAGTACATGGCTATAGCATTTAATAAAGAATTGGAACAATGGCTATAACATTACTAATAAAAGAATTGGAAAAAGAGAATATTTAAATAGGTTATTGTTATAATTGCCTAAGGTCTGAGCAGATTGTGTTGGTAAACATATGTGCTTGCAGTTGTGAACCATTTCAAAGAGCCTCAATGATGTGGATGAATATTGGCAACAAAACTTCACAAACAACACTATGGAATCCTGGTGGGAGTCAACCAACCATACCATGCAGCCAAGATTATTCTACAATTTGTGTTTCTTTTCCAAATTCCACATGCCACCTTTTTCAGACGTAGATCAAAAAACTTTCACCTTACAGTCCAACGTTTTGTTTGTTTACAATTTCATATGGATAGCTACATTCACACTGTCAGGCCAGGCAAGTCGGAGGACACATTTTATGGAAAGACTAAGATGTCATGTATCAGCTGGAGATGGGATTTGCTACAATGTTGAAAAGTGATGATGGATTATGATAGGAAGCATGTACCATCATGGAATGATTCTGGATTGTGCATTACGAAAGTCCATCTAAATGGCTTCTAAGCAATTTTGATGTTATGTTTTATCTGTTGGTAAGATGTGCTTTATATCTCATTTGTTTTATCTCACTTATATGACAGGAGGCATATAGGGTCATTCGGTGTCAAATCACGCACACAAACAAAAGGAAATTAAAACCTGACCCCTTTCAAATTGGTTCTTAATTGGCCTGACAGGTCTTAAATTTTAAAATTAAGCTTTTTCAACCTCAACTATCCCATAAACAAAATTTGAGCCAATTGAATTTAAAGAGGGTCGGGTGTAACCCATTGTGTAATCGGACACGTAATGACCCTATAGTGCTTTTTGCCAAAAACAGTCATTAACGTCAGAGCGCATTTCATTGTACACATTTCTAACTGCGAGCATTTCAGTCAAAACGCTATCATGTACACAAGTGCATATTTTTTTAAGATGCAAGTGTGGTATAGATGCCTTGACACTTTGACATGACTGATTGGGCTAAACAAAAAGAACTATCATAGTTGTAAGTCTCAGAAGCTAAGACGTGGAAGATTTGCATCAAATTTTAATTTTGTTACTCTTGACCCTGAATCCTGAAATAATATTAGCAGTAACTGTCAAGAAGGATTTCTGTCCATTTTAAGCCATAATAATGCGATAAAGTGAAATAAACACTGCTGGTTATTTTGGCCATTTACCTTGGAGTTCACATTGGGGGACTTTTAAAAAGTTGTCTCGAGATTGCTAATTTGACCTGACAAACAGCAAATTTGGCAGATTCCATTTTCTGGTATCATTACAAATATTCCAAAAAAATCAGGTTTGAAAAAAATAAATGAATTTCATGAATTTCATATTATAAGATTGTACAGTGGCTTTAATGCATGCATTGAAGTAACCAATTTAATTGACTAGGGCTCTAATAATGGAGGAACTTGAATGGGAATATCAGAATGCAGTGATCTTCAGCACAAAAGTGATGCTATGAGCAAATGTCATTGTGGTGGAAAATATAATTGTAATTATAAGCTGTTCTATCTTTATATATGGAGGTATTGTTTTTTGTATGACAATTTTCCAAAGAAGCATTCTAGGGTTGAAAATAAAATTGAAAAATGTGTTAATATGAACATATGGCGGCCTGGAAAACAGTATTCATGGCCATTCTTTAGAAAATTGGGGTTTAAAAATAAACTTGCACACTATGTTGAATTTTTTGAAACCCCTTGAATAACCGTTTTTTTAATGGTATAAAGTTAATACTTGTATAAAATTAAAAACTCAAAACACAAAAGGAAGTAAGGGTTAATGTTTTAAGGCATGCGACAATTAGGTGCTTTTTTTAAAATAGTGTTTTCAAGTGTTTACATGATATTTTTTTGGATTAATTTACATGGCCAAAACAAAGAGAACAGAAGTGTCTTTCATACAGGGTGTCCAGAAAATCATGCTGGACTAAAGTGTACTTTAAATCAAGTTCTGTGTGATTCCCACATCTATTAGCACTCTTGAGCAAAGGACCAGATTAATTTGATTAACTTGCAATTGCAAGATAAGTTTTTTGCACTTTCATTTATTTCAAGTCGCACTTTTACACACAACCAGCAACTCCCAAAAGATGCATGCAAACACAAAATTAAACGCCTGTCATGGTTCGCATGCTAGTTATTAGATCAATTATTCATCCTTTTTTGTTTGTGTTTGGATATTAGATCATTGAATTTCATCTACCTTACAATTATAGATATAGCACCACCTTCATTGGGGCCCACTGTGTTTCGGTTTGGAACACCTTGTTTTCCCATTTCATCAAACCTCAACTTTCTTTGAAATGCCTGTGGTATCTTAAAAATTTGTAGCAACAGTGGGTTTTCCTAGACCACACAAGAAATATGACTTCATGCAATTTGGTGATTTATGTTTAATCAGGTTGGAGTAAGGCCTTACAAGAAGTGATTAATACGTTTATCAGGATTAAAGCCATAATGTATGATCTTATAATATGAAATTGGTTAATTTTTTATCAAACCTGATTTTTTGGCATATTTGTAATGTCCCAACTTGCACCTAAATGGAATCAGCCAAAGTTGTTGTGTTTCTAGGTAAATAGAGCAAAGTTCAAGATAAAGTCATGATTCAAAGAATTGTGACTTTTTGTCCTCCTATAGAACTGCATGTTAAACGGCCAAAATAACCAGCAGGGTTTCTTTCACTTTACTTGTTATTTCAGTTCAACATGGACAGAACCCCTTCCAAAAAATTATTACTAGTATTATTTTAGCATTTTAAGTATATAATATAAAATTCAAAATTTGAAGGAAATTGTATATTAACCCTATAACACCTGTAAATACCACAAAATACCATGATGAAAAATCCTGCGCAAGCATGAATCCCAGGGTCTGCGATGACGCAATCACCCTAAGTGTGATATGCTCACGTAATTGCAATAACCCGTGCAGCTACCGGTCCGCCATTGTGTGGTTGGCATGCGGGGTGGTCAAAGGTTTGAATCCCGGGGTGCCAAGTCAGAAATAATTCTTCTTCTTGAAAAATTCGGATCTTCTTTGACTTTCGATATCAAAACCATGGGTCAGTGTTAGGGTTAGGTAAGATGTATTTTTCCAGATTAGAATGTCTTCTAACCCTAACACCTGTAAATACCACAAAATACCATGATGAAAAATTCTGCGCATGCATGAATCCCAGGGTCTGCGATGACGCAATCACCCTAAGTGTGATATGCTCATGGAATTGCTGGCAGGGCAGCAATAACCTGTGCAGCTACAATGTACCGGTCCGCCATCGTGTGGTTGGCATGTGGGGGTCAAAGGTTCTAATCCCGGGGGTGCCAAGTCAAAAATTCTTCTTCTTGAAAAATTCAGATCTTCTTTGACTTCCGCTGTAAAAGAGAGTAAGAGATTTAAAAAGGAAGAAAGGTGGGAGAAAAGATGTGAAGGAGGAAAAATTGATCAACATTGGATTAATTGGAGTTTAGTTCATGTAACATTTTAAAAAAGTGCAAAGGTTGAAGAAACAAAATTCAGCAGCATGTACACCACCTGATAAATGTATTGGTAAGCCAAAACCATATGCACTCCACTGGATTCAAATTATTACTCAGTTTTTAACTACTATACATTCTACAAAATGTATTAGTCTAGAGTACAATATTTTAATCTTTATTTCAAATCATGGACTCAAAGTGAGTTATATAGCGGGAGTATCTTAGCAGTTTTGTTTTGTTTATTTTGCAGGCTTTTAATTAAATATATAAGGCTTGATAATGAAACCTTTCCTTTTTACAGTGTTTTGTTTTTTGTCCTAATTTTCAGGATATTGGATCTTGGGTCTGGCCCCATCTGGCCCATATAGTAAAACAAGGCTTCACTGGTTATTCATGTACATGTAGAGGAAGTAAGTTTTATACAGTGTGAAATTTATGCAGAGAAAAACATTTTGTTTGGTTGATTTTTGTTTGTTTTCAGATCAACAAATGAAAAGAAGATGGAATGGTTTCAAAGGCACACACCATTAGAATCATCAATGCTGAGTGATGGCCGAGTAATAACTGGCAGAATGCGCAGGTAATGACACCTAAATATGCTATTAGTGATCCAACAAAACAGTCAAAGTATATATTTTTTTTATTTTGATTTAAACTTTTGATCCAAACTTTTGATCAAAAGTTTAAATCAAAATCATGATTTATACCAACACAGATGAACTTTCAACTTAAAAGTGAAGGTGGTGTTTTTATGTGTAAAAAAAAAATGAAATAAATATGAAGCTCAATTCCGCTGCGTACATGGAACATTGGTATGAGCTACAGGTGTCTATGGACAGACTCTTCCAACATTGACTAAAATGTGACCTTTTGCCCTTATTACAAAAAAAAGCGCAGTGATTTATAGTGCGCTACGCACAGGCACAACACCCTAGACGTTAATCCACAAGGCTCAGTACTCTTTATAGGTTGTCGCTGACCACTACAGCCCCACATCAACGATCATTCCATAAACCACCAAACAACACATGTGACCTTTTGCCCTTATTACAAAAAAAAAAAAGCGCAGTGATTTATAGTGCGCTATGCACAGGCACAACGTCTAGACGTTGATTCACAAGTCTCAGCACACTTTACAGGTTGTCGAGGACCACTACGGCCCCACATCAATGATCATTCCATAAACCATCAAACAACACAGAGACTTGCAGCTAAGAAGTGCATACCCCTAGACATTCCACAATTGACCGTCACATCCAGAATCAGCGCCCCGAGTTTCGAACGGGTTACGACGACAAAATTAGCAGTAAATTCCTTGTCCAGGGGAACTTCAAGCTTACTCAATTTTTACAAGAGAGTATACTATAACCACCGCCGGGGATCGAACTTGCAACCTCTCGCACCATAGTCGATCGCCTTATCGACTATTTAGGATATGTTCGGCACAGATGAAAACCTATACAGACTACAGATATAGAGTCCCTGAGCTTTGTATGCTTCGTGAGGGCCTACGTGTCTAACAAATCACACATGTCTTTTCTGGCTATCATGGAGATGTATTTTGGTTTATTATAAGCTCTGTGGTGCCTATGTACATTTATGCATAATAAATGTCAAGCCTGTGCATTGAAAAAAACCATCAACATGGTAACAGGCACAGAATGGGTGTAGACCCCTACCGTTCATGTGCGCATGCTTCATGGAGTGATTGGCTTCATGGAGATGATGGACTTCACCTGTTGGTGAATATGGTCTGTTTCTTTTCCATGTCTGTAGTGTTCAGGTTTTTCACTTGCTACACTTTACAAAATTACAGAAATAGGATTTTTTGTTCAAGGATTTGTTTGATTTCCTGGTATGAATCCCTGATGGCACCAAATAAAAAACTTTGGTGAGCCGCATTAGGTGACAATTTACTCTTATTTTGATTCAACAATACATTTATACACCATTCTAATTATCAGCAAGTACATAAGGGCGTAGCATGTAGTAAATTCACATGACATACCCTATACTATGATAAGCTCCTAATAGGCGAGATTTGTTCGGTTTTTGTTACTTCACGAGCCAATAAAGTCCCAACTTACGCCCGGTATATTCACGAAAGTGCATGTCAGTCACGCAAAGCGCAGTTCCGGTAGGTGCTGCGCCCAGCTGTGTGTACATAATTCTATATCAATCAAAGATGTTATGAGTCCCGCCTAGAATGAGCTTATCAGAGTATAGGGTGCTAATTTGGTAAAATGGCTTGGGGTAGCTGATGAGTTATAAGGCTTTTATCGAAACTCTGCTTTTAGCAGCACTCTAAAATGAAGTAAAGGAGTCCTGTGTCCTATATAAGGCCAGATCAGCAGGGATGGGGTCCCCTCATGATTCATTCGTCATAAGACACCACTATGCATATGTGTGTATCCATGTAGCAGCCGACAAGTGGATCGTTTTGATATGGATATACACATGGTGTCATAATGTGAGTGCCAGGCATATTTCTCATGGTAATTTATCAGTAACCTAAGTTCCCATGTCTTCCATCTAACTTGTTTCCCCCATGATGGAACCTCATCAGAAATGTGTATACACACTGTGTACTACACAGCATAGTTTATGACACAAAGTATATGATCTCTGGTGTGATTGTAAACTTGATTCTCAAGCAGTTATTTTCTCTGGTGATTTTGGTCTTGGGAGTCGGATAGCCACAAGAGATACAGCCAAATGAATTAGGCCAGTAATGTGTGTAGCCAGCCCAGTTGTTCGAACAGGGCAAAAGCCTAGTCATTGAAATATTTGTCCTGATTGGAGGTCATATGTGCCAAATTGGGCTGATTTGGCATTAAATGTCAATTGAAAATATTTTCCAAGGGGGCTGTCTGCCCTCTGGTTGGGTTTTTGTGAGAAACAAAGCATACATGTACCTAGCTTGTGCATGGCAAATGCCAGAGCTTCCATTACCTTCAGCAGTGCATCAGACAAAAGTACCAATACAGGTGTGTACAGAACTACAGTGTGACTGTCCTTTTCAGATATTTTGCCAAAAAATGAACGGAAAAGAAAGATAGAAAGAATGCCCAATATTTGGCTGTATGTTTATCATACATTAAAACTAAAACAAGCAGAGGTGGTTGTACTAGTACCATGCAATTAATGTGATTAATTCATTGTAGAAGACTCATTTGACTACCAATTATGTGCATTTCATGGAAAACAGCAGCTATATTTTGTTTAGAACTTACTATATAAAATCTTACCTGGGAATATTGATGATATAGCGTGCATTTCAAATTATTGAATATTGATACTATTGGCTTCGTAATTAATCATTTAATCCGGCGCAAAAAGTGCAATGTGCGGCCATGGTGGCAGGGGTGACATTTGACCGGTAGTGGTAGCGAAGCTCGGTATCCAGTGTTTCTAGAAATTCTATGATCGAGAAAACTAAAATGCCTATAGGTGTATATCCCTGGATATTTTAATGTTTAATTTCTTTATTGTTCTGTTCTTTTTATTAATAAGGGCTACATGCATGCCTGAACAAATGAATTTTAGCAGCTGTGTTTGAACATGTCATGTATCATCAACTATGTATGTTATGATTAATTTTAGACCGGCGGCTTTCAAGGTTGCTGAATTCAACAATGCAATTGTTTTCGTGTCATTATGTATAAAGCCTGCTTTTGTTTGCTTTATTGTTTGTTAGTTTATTTGTTTGTTTAAATTGCATTCTTCTCCTCTTCCTTTTCTTCATCTCCGTCTTCTTCTTTGTGTTCTTCTTCACCTTTGTTACTTAACACAGAAACATTATTTGTTGCCCATTGTGGTCCTCTTCTTCTTCTCCTAATTTTATCTTCTACTTTGTTTGTTCCTTTATACAGAAACATCATTTGTTGCCCAGTGTGGGCCACACAACATTGCCCCTCTAGTTGTAACTTCAAGGACTGATCATAGGGGTATGTACAAATCTTATAGTATATCTAAATGTGGATGAGCTGTAACTAAAAGCTCCAACAGTTTGTTTGGAAAGCTGGGTTGTAAACCTATGTGTGCATTGAGCATAGATGTTAGATGAAGAGAACTCTGAATCAAAACTGCCATTTTTGTTTGTTTCACGCGGAGGATACATAGTGTACCCACTTACTTCATTATTTCACCATGTGCTCGATTAGGGAGGACAGCCAAAATGGTTCACTGATCTCAGCCAAGCCAAGCTACCACAAAATTTGCATAAAGTTGCAAGTTGGTAGTTTTGAGACATCCATGCTGCTGAGTTGAGGTATGTTGGTAGAGAGCCATTCAAATATTGGTACAAACAAGCAACTTAAAATAAACATGTTGGCTGACAGGTAGCCAATGAAGGCTCACAAGGTGTTGAGATATGTGCTCACATCTCTTAGCTCCGCAAATCAGATGCACAGACGAATACGCTGAAGTTTGTTATTATATTTTTATAGAGCTGTATGTACATACTTTTCTGTTGTTGCTCATACAAATTCACTTCATTTTGTTTATATTTACAGGACCATCCCCAGTTGTCCAGTCTGGACCACATGATGTCCGTCCTGTAGTGGTGACAGCAGCAACTGCTTATGAGAGGCAAGGTATGAGTGATTTCCTTGCATATCTACAAGTATGTCATAACAGCAGTGTTGGGATACACTTATTCAGCTATCTGACTGCTGCTGTGACATGATCAAGGGGGAATGAGTCGGATGTCGCTAATATTGTTTTTGAGATATTGGCAAAAACAGTGTTCAAATTCTTTTGTTTTATATTGTTTTCAGTCATTGATAAATTGCTCATAACTCGGTAACCAGATGTCTGATTTTGATGGGGTTTGCATAAAAATGTAGCATTTGTAAACTGCCAGATGATGTAAAAAACTTCCAATTGAAAATTGCTGACATGTGACTCATTCCCCTTGATCATATCACATATGTGACCTGCCAACACAAAATGAGCATAAAATTGCAAGTTGGTAGTTTTGAGACATCCTTGCTGACTGAGTTGATGTTGTTTGTTTGCCGTTCACCTGTACAAACCAGCAGTATGTCTTTTACAAAGGACATACTATTGGCTTGAACATGTGTGTGTAAAACAAAACAACAATGCAGAAGCCAGGACATCTTGAAACTACCAATTTGCGACTTTCCGTTCATTTCATGGTGGCAGACTAGGTAACATATTTGGTTATATTTGAAGTTTTAATCACCATCATAATTTAATTGAGGTATAGCATCATAGCTCCTGCATGTATAGGGTGATTCACCTCAAGGTTGGCAGTGACGTATGTGCATATTTTGCTGGTTGCAGTACATGTACATACTCCCCGCAATGCGTATACACACATACAAGGGCAATTTGTCAACACCCTTGTGGCACAACCACATGAAAGCAGACGCCACTACCAAATTTGAGGTGATGATAAGACTATGATGTGATTCTCAAGTAATGCAGTTAATCATGCCAAAAGTTAAATATGATGGAATTAAAACCAACAGCCTATAGTTTGACCAGCTCGTAATCGGGGGGCCTTATAACATGGCAGATTAATATCAAAATATTTAATTTTGAGAATTCTCTGGTGACATCTTGCCAGAAGCATCGCAAATTATTAATTCAAGTACTATATTTTGTTAACTTTTTGAACACACAAAATATAGACCAGGCAGGTCAACAAATAGCTTAATGTGGGGCTACTTTTCGGTGTACTAGTAAAAGCCTAACATTTCCCGCCTATTACTAGCTGATCAAACTATATACCTGTACCCTTTAGCTCTGATTTAAGACCTCATTTGTTGAAATTGGTTGAGAATTAAAGAATCGGTGATCTAAAGCCCAAGGAAGAAGAAAAAATTATGAGAGATAGGAAGGAGAACATGCAATGCACCTCCCAACTCATCAAACAACCACACACTCGAAAACTTGTTGAACATTTTCGTCCTAGTGAGTCTCTGGCTTGACTAGGACATCGTTGAGGTAGACAGACTAGAATGTAGGGGGGTTACTCCAGCATGGAGCATGAAGAGCCTAAGAGGCTGCCTGCTTAAGAAGCTGCCTGGGATCAGGTATCATGAGCCTTCACCAGGGAATCTGTTATCTGTTTAAAGTGGGCGCTGCAGATGACAGAGGAAACTCGGGGGCTTCTTGTGCTTTTAGCTGGTGGCCTACATGGTGTGAATATAGTGGTGAACAGTTATCTAATCTCAGGGTTATCGCAGGACACTCAATATGGAATGCAAAATAATAGCCAATTTCACTGCAAAAATCATGATCACACAGTTTTTTGTGAGGTATGCCAAATTTAGATAGTTATCATACATGCTTATGTCTGCATGCCTACAGATCTCTGATATTTCCCCCTTGATTAAGTTTGTACAAAAAATGCTATGCAAAATTTAGGAATTACTACACCAAACAAATGTTGCCAAGTACCTTTTGCTACTCAAAATAAATGCTGCAAATACAATGCTGGGTGGGGTTAAGACAATGAATGTGCAATAAGCACCTCAACAAATGGGCTATCCCATTTAAAATCCACACTCCCTCTGTGGAAGATTTTGGAAATATCTCACAGGGGGAGTATGAATTTCAAATGGAATGAACATATTAGGTAGCTCAATTTGAAACTTACACTCCATCTGTGGAAGATTCAGGTTGAATCTTTCTCAGAGGGTGTATGAAATTCAAATGGGGCTGCCTAATGTGTTCATTCCATTTGAAATTCATACTCCCCCTGTAGGAGATATTTCCAAATTCTTCCACAGGGGTATATTGAAAGACAGAGATAAAAAGACTAGTTCATGTCTGAAACTAGACAGAAAATGCCATACTGCGAAGGTTGGCAACCAATCACAGCGCCCCTTTGCTCTGACGTCAGATGCGATTTAGTCTCTCTGTCTTTCATTACAGTGTGTATTTTAAATAGAATAGAACAATAAAATCCTCACTTGTTTCAGTCATCATATTATCAAATTGATATGAACATGATAAGAATGTTGTTAATTAAAGTATGCCTCACTTGTGTAAAAACAAACCAGAGTGATCGAGAAATTAATGATTGAATTAAATTTTGTGCGATTTGTAAATTGCGTAAATCAAATTGATTATTTGATGTGAATTGCATAGCCGAACATAATCTACTTCCCTTAAGTGAGCGGTGCTCAGCATGTGTGTCATCAAGAAATAGCCTAACCTAGTAAATGATGCTATAACTTTCAAAATCAATACCTGTATCTCAAGGCACAATTATAACTCTCCTGTGTACTAAGAAAAACCATGCATTTGAGTCCAAAGTAAGTAAGAATGACATACATGTATTCCACTTATTATTTTTTTCAGATGACTTTAACACGGTATCAATGTCCAGTCCACATGACGATGAGCCTGTAGTGGTGACAGCAAAGACCAAGGTAAGCAACTTTTTTTTTTTCAAAGGAAAGATGTATGCATATTACATTGAACTGTAGGTAAAATATTTAATTCTCGATCATGAAAGCCAACTTCGGTACGCACAGATATTTGCGTCAAGCGTACTACGCAAAGATACGGCGCCAGCACATCTTTCGAGAATTTACCAATCACAGTCTTTGGTCTCGCGAGTGTGTTGTTCCACGAAAAGTATGCTGATGTAACAGTACGCAGAAGGTACATCATCTCATGATCGAGAATTAAATATTTTGCCTATAATCTTGGAGTGGCAGGATTTTTAAATTTGCACATTATTGTATTCCATATTGAATTTGTGGGAATAAAATATACGCAGCATTCATTTAATTTTTGCAATCCAGCTGTTAGATTTATTCTGATACACTCTTTTTGTTGCATGGCATTATTAAAAATGACAAAGAAAGAAGCGTCAGCAAGCTTAGAAAATGTAAAAATAATGAAAATATACAGTTCTTATATAGCAGGAATAATTACTATTCATCTTTTGCCAATGTAATTGACTACGGCGTGGTAAAGGAATTATTTGAGG
The DNA here is from genome assembly GCF_039555335.1 of Amphiura filiformis. NCBI lineage: Eukaryota > Metazoa > Echinodermata > Ophiuroidea > Amphilepidida > Amphiuridae > Amphiura > Amphiura filiformis. The sequence goes on along the minus strand of NC_092645.1, from coordinate 25,345,392 downwards.
TTTATCTTTATTTCATTTTGTTTTTCATTTCATTTGCAGATTAACTAACACTTTGGCAGTACCATCACCATTCACCACCATGTTTCATCAGAGATGCCACTCACCTGTTTTTGCTGGAATTCAGGCTTCTTGTCAAAAATTCAATGTCAAAACCTCCAAAAAGTCAGAAAAATTTCTGAATCCAATTATCTGATAGCATTAGACATGCTTCTTAATATCAACACATATGCGCAACATCTTTTAATGATACTGTGAGCCACAGCAAAGGATATTAGGCTATGTGGACTACTGTCTGTGTTTTGTGTTTTTACCAAGAGCCAGTTGGCCATTTCTTCGCATGTGCCCTGTAGATCAAAACTGTATAGAGTAATGGAATAAACATACTATAAATTACCGAAACGGCAAACTACAAGAGTATCCAATGAACAGACGGTATATCAGACATTGAGAAAGATGTAAAGAACAAGTGGAACTGAGTGTGGTGCAAGGAACATGATCAAATGGAAATTTTTTGATTTCTTGTGCATTATATTTAGGAACCTTAACCTGTTGACTTGGTACTTTTGTATATTGTGTGTGCTCTTCTCGCTACGCACTAGTTTTTAATTTCCTTCTTTTTGCAAACGATACAGTGGCATCTCTGTTTCATCTTCATCAACTAACCATTAAGACTCACAATATTTGACTTTTACTAATCATATCTGAATACTAAATCCCAGTAAATGATGGATGTGAGTACAAGTATAATGAAGTTAATGATGTCAAGGCATTGAGGTGTTAGAGGAAACCACATGTTGAGCAACTGCACCCAATGAAATGGGCTATCCCAGTTGAAATCTATATGCTCCCTATGAAAGACATGACCTTAATCTGCCACACAGGGAGTGTAGAATGCAAATGGAGTCACCCATTCAGGTAACCCCATTTGAAATCTACACTCCCTGTCTTGAAGATTAAGGGCATGTCTTCCATTGGGGGTGTATGGATTTCAACTGGAATAGCCTGATGTGGGTGGTTGGGTCAGGATTTGTTTTAAAATTTTTGTTTTTTACTGTACTGTAAAAATCTGTGAAAAGTTGAAAAATCTGAATTTTCTGAAACAAATTGCAGTCAAAATTAATCAACTTAGGCAAAAGTTTTTCATTGCATACTGCTAAACAAAAAATAAAATAAAAAGCCAAAATCTGGGTTGGTCGAATCATAGAACATTTTTTGTCTTTGCCTAGTATAAATATATTAAATGTATGAGGATGGCACCAAATACAGGGCCTAATATTGTGGCACCTTTATGTGAAGAGAACTATATTGGTATGATAATGTGAAAAAAATTATTATAGTTTTCAGCAAGGTTCTTCAGCAGCACTTTATTTCCCAATCAAGCTGTGTAGCAATGTGTGACTTAGTTATTTTTATTCAAAAATCTGAAAGAGCAGTCAGACAACACTGAAGGACCTTGCTGACTACTATAGTTACTTGTACATAATTACCTTGGAGGAGTATAACAAGGTAAATATAATTATTGTATGCAAAATAATATGAGTAATTATAAATACATAGGCCTGTATAGACATGTAACAAAAGATGATAAATTAATACAAGATTAAGTAAAAACATGATACATTGGGTCATTTTGTCTTTTGGTTCATTTTTATTTTAATTGATTAAAATATTTTGTCCAGCCGAGCATTTCAAATCAATGACATGCACAGAATTCAAACCAGAGAACCCAGACTCCCTATACCGCCATGTACAAGTGGGGGTATTCGGGTCCTTGATAACGGTGCGTTGAAACTAACGCAAACAATTCTGTGTCTCATCTGAAACTTATAGATATCGCATGCAGGTCGCATCAAGTGCGTCTCTCATCTAGTATGCGATGTCTTGCTCACATGATAACGATTGCGCATTCCAAGCGAAACCAACTACCCCCAATTTTTGCTCCATGCGGGTATCAAGATGGCGGTCGAGTCCTGGTTCTCTGGTTTTAATTATTGTGATGACATCATATCTAACCAATCAAAATAAAGAATTTGCTTTCAGGAAACAGGTGTATCGCCACAGAATGGTTTGTCACCCTTCAAGAGGATGCACTTGTTCAGCCGCTATATGTGCCTCGTTTTACATGTAGTAGCTAAGAATAAATACTAGACTCGTCTCAAGTGAAGGTCACTTCAAATCACTCTCAAGACACATGGTTTAGAAATGGTCTCTGTATTCCTAAACCATGTGACTTGGCAAAGTGACCTCCAGTTAAGATGAGTCTGGTGTTTATTTCTAGTTATTATGTAAAAAGAGAGCCATGTAGCAGCCGACAAGTACATCCTTTTGATATGGATGTACACATGGGAATGAACAATAAGAGATAAAGAAACTGAGACTAATCATATTATTGTGCAATACAAGCAAGATAAAATGACCATTGTACGAGGTTACATTACATGTGATTGGAAAAGTTGGATTGCATGTGTACAATGTGTAGGCCGATTTATACATGCATGTAATAAACTGTCGCCTACACAGGTATATTTTTAGTTAAACACTATTTTAAACCCATTTTTATTTTTTTCTGAAAAGCAAAAATGCACTTGATAATCATTAAAGTTGATTTTATGTGATGCAAGCTTGATATGCACGAAAATGTAAAAAGTGGCCCATCTCTCGTTTTCTGGACTACTAGTTAATTGACCATAGTGTTTGAGCCCGAACTAGCAAAGGAACAAGTAAACCTTTTCTGTTAGCCAAGATTTTACTGATTCCACTGCATACAGCATTGTTGCCGTGATCTCTTTTATTTTTGTCTAAAAAGCGAAAATAATGTACAATTGTAGAAGGTTAAAACTTGTCATCACTTTAATGATTTGCTATTATAATAGTTTTTTCTGTGCACATGTATATTAAAAGGTTTGTGATACATGTATTATACATTCTATTACCCCCACGACCCATTATTCAAAATCGCGCACTGTGATTTGTTGAAACGTGTCACGTGACAGACCATTAATTAGCGATAAAGTGTCAAGGGCAACGAACTTTATGTTCTATCATCAGAGCGCACATCAGAGCGCACATCAGAGCGCACAGCACACCTGCTTATGTAGGGGAGAATGGAATGTCAGGGGTGTGTTATTGTATGTGCATACCTGCTTATAGGGGAGAATGGAATGTTAGGTTGTGTTATTGGAATGTGCATACGCTTTGGCTACGGTTATGCGCTCCACCTTGAGGTAAACAACTTGAAATATTTGGGCAAAAAATTTGATATTTTCTCTTTAAATCACACTATTTTGTGGTAATAGAATAGAAATAAAGGGTGCAGCATTATCCTTTACACGCAAATAAAGTGTCCTCGGCAGTAAAAACGTTGAAATAATGGGTTCGGCTGCGCCTCACCCATTATTTACGTTTTTACTGCCTCGGACACATTATTTTCATGTAAAGGATCATGCATTACCCTTTATTTCTTAAATACATAGTGAAGTAACAGTAATGAAAAGGGAGACAGGTTGAGGAGGGAGGGAAGGAGAAAGAAAAAAAATAAATAAGTATGAAAAATATGAGTTCTTGTAGTGTGGTGCCTTTAACATTAATTTCTTGCTCTGTTATATGTCGCTGAGAGAACAAAGACAGTCATGTCCATATTTTGGATATTTCTAATATTTAGGAATTTCATTTCATGTCCGTAAGGCTCATTTGCAGCATATTCTAATTACATGTACTGGTGCTTGCACATAAAGATTTATGCTTTCCACTTTCCAGGGATGGCTATTGTAGACTAGATTTGCATGTGAAGTCTTAAAGAATTTACCCTACTTGATTTAAAGTAAGAAAATTAAATAAAAGAAACTTGATGGACATTATACTACATTAGTGCCGTCGTCGACATGCCTTATGTCGACATAATGTCGACGTCGGCACGAATCCCGACATGTCGACATCAAAAAAAAAATTCTAAAAAAAAAAAAAAAAAAAAATATTTTTTATTTTTTGAAAAATAGAAAAAGCAAGTTATAGGCCCAAAATGACTTGCTATTCAAGGTTGGAAAAAAAAGAAAACTGCTACTAAAAAAAAAAAAAAAATGCCAATTTTTTTACAAAGTTGGATAAATTTGTTTATTTTGATTACCTTTCTTTCTATTGAACAGTCAGGGACACATTGAATTAGTATGCATTGCTAGCTGTTCAATAGAAGCAAAAGTAATTAAAATATACAAATGTATCCAACTTTGTAAAAAAAATTGGCATTTTTTTTTTTTTTTTTGAGTAGCAGTATTTCTCTGGTTTCCAACCTTGAATAACAAGTCATTTTGGGCCTATAACTTGCTTTTCTGGCCAAATATATTTTTTGAAATTTAAAAAAATTAAAAAAAAAAAAAAAAAAAAATTTTTTTTTTTTTTTTTTTTTAGAATTTTTTTTTATGTCGACACACTGTCGACGTCGGTATACGAATTTTATCGACATGTCGACATTAAAAAACGGTGCCGACGACGGCACTATACTACATACAAATTCAATTTGAATATCAATTTCTTGTTTGTTACTTAACAAGTGCTGCAATAAAAATACATGTTTTGTGATTAATTATGTCTAAATAGAATGGACAAAAGCCTATATATCGTCGGTCGCAACACATAGTGGCGTAGAGTGATTTTCCAAATTTTCCGTTTCACATAGTGGCGTATAGATTTAGAGCTAGGTATTATCCTATAATAGTTATTTCTTTTTAACTATTAAAGATACAGTTTAATAGTTTGAACCTTAAAGTTCAATTTCAAAAGGAATCGGGCCACTAAGAGATGACAGTGGATGAGTATCGACTCCGTTACGTGTAGCGTATCCTTCAAAAACGTTTTCCTCGGAGACGTATTTTGTCCTTCACGTACGCCACTATGTGTTGCGACCGACGATATGATATGAACCTAGACAATTGGGTCTATAGCTGCCATATTAATGATATTTCAATGCACCTAGTAGTAGACTTGCTAAGGGGTTGAACGCTGCATTTTTTAGAACAAAGGTCCCACTTGGCATGGATGCTCCTTGGGGCAAGAGAAAAAGATTCATCCAAAGAGACACTTAGTTGGCAGTATTTATCGCCCACCAGACTGTACTGTTGATTTTCTTGATAATCTTGATGATATATTTAAAAAATGTAACAATTTATATGATGATGTATATATTTTAGGAGACTTTAATTTAGATCAGGTTAAAATTGGTAATTTAAGAAAAGTGACAAGGTTGGCAAGCAATTCTAATATGAAACAAATTATAACAGATTATACAAGAATAACTGAAACTAGTAAAACAAAAATTGACTTAATATTTGTATCGAAACCAGAACTTGTTATCTCATCTGGTGTTCATAGTTTAGGTCTTAGTGATCATTCATTAATATATGCTGTAAGAAAATGTAATAAGTTGAAACTTCCACCAAAAATTGTAAGATCCAGATGTTTCAAAAACTTTAATGAAGTAGATTATATTGATACAATCAAAAATATTGATTGGGGTAGAATATGTAATATAAATGATGTCAATGAAGCACTTAATGAATGGCAGTCTTCATTCAATGCTGCCTGTGACAAGCATGCACCATTTAAGGAAAAGAAAGTTAAAGGTTGTTTACCTGAATGGGTAAATAGTGAATTTTTGAGACTAAGTAAAGATAGGGACTACTATTTTTCAAAAGCACATAAAACAAATAATGCTGAAGATTGGAGTAAAGCAAAATCTCTTAGAAATAAAGTAAACAATATGAAATATTCACTGAAAAAGAGTTATTGTAACGAGGCTATAAGTAACAACATAAATAATAGTAAAAATCTTTGGAAAACAATTAAGAAAATTATACCAAACAAAACATCAAGTATACCTTCAGCAGTTGTTAAAAAGAATGGTAATTACTCAGGTAACAAAAAGGATATGGCAAATGAGTTCAATGAGTTCTTCACTTCAATAGGTAATGAACTTGGGAGTAAATTTAATAATAACAATGATAATTATGTATGCACTTGTAATACTGTATGTTCTCATCAAAATCATAGTGTAAACAAATTTAGTTTTAGAGCGATATCTAATGAATTTGTTCTTAAACAAATAAGTAAAATGCAAAATTGTAAATCATCAGGATTAGATCCATTCAATGTAAGGTTATTAAAGTTGGCTGCGCCTTTCATCTCAAAATGCCTTGTTCATATTTGCAACCGGTCTTTGAATGGGTCTACTTTTCCTGATGCATGGAAGAAGGCTAAAGTAACTCCAATATTTAAATCGGGTGATAAAACTAATGTTAGTAACTATAGACCTATCTCTGTATTACCAATTGTATCAAAGATCATTGAAAGAGCTGTTCATGATCAATTATATGAATATATGAGTAATGTAGGACTGTTATCAAATGCTCAATCAGGATTTCGTCCGAATCATTCCACAACAACAACCCTTCTAGATGTTCAAGATTACATTTTAAAGAATATGGATACAGGTTACGCTACAGTCTTTTTATTTATAGACTTAAAGAAAGCATTTGATACTGTAAATCATGATATTCTGATTAGTAAACTTAAACAATATGGGGTATATGGGGATGAATTTTTATGGTTTAAATCATACTTAAACAACAGAGAACAAACTGTTAATGTTAACTCAACTTTTTCTGACTTTAGGCCAATTGATATTGGTATTCCTCAGGGCTCAATTTTAGGTCCTTTACTGTTTATCATTTTTGTTAACTGTTTACCTAATGCTGTGTCTGAATGTAAAACTGTAATGTATGCAGATGATACCTCTTTAATGTGTAAAGCTAAAAATGAATCTGATCTTAAAATTCAAATGGAGTCATGTCTAAGTAAGGTAGCTGAATGGTTCAAAGTAAACAAACTCACTTTAAATGTTGAAAAGACTAAGTTTATGATCTTTGGTACAAACAAAATGCTTGAAAAGTTCAACAATATACATTTATTATATAACAACAATGACATTGAAAGAGTAGATGAGTTTAAATATCTAGGTGTAAAATTTGATAGCAAGCTGTCTTGGTCAGCTCATGTTGATAATGTTAGTAAAACAATTTCCAAAAGAACTGGAATAATAAAACGTATCAAGTATTTCCTTCCATACAAAACCACTGTAATGTTATCCAATGCTCTTGTTATTCCCCACTTTGATTATGGAAGCATGGTCTGGTCAAATTTTGGTGTAGAGTACCATAATAGGCTTCAGGTACTTCATAATAACTTAGCTAGAATAATTCTCTCAGCAGATATAAGGACACCAACTAATGATTTAATGAATACATTGCAGTGGGTTAAACTTGATCAAAGATGGCATAATACTCTATTAATGACTGTTTTCAAATGTTTAAAGAATGAATATCCATCATACTTATCTTCTCAATTTGATTTTGTTCATGATAACCATAATCATATAACTAGAAATCATACTTCTAATACATTGATTGTACCAAAATTTAAATCAAATTCTGGTCAACGTACTTTTCACGTCAGGGCAGCCTATGCATGGAATTCTTTGCCAATGCTTTAGGCCAATTTCAGTCAAAAATTTAAGAAATTTAGGCCTGTCTTTATCTACATTTTGTTCATTTGCTTGCTTGATTTTTGTATAAATATAATTATTGTATTTCTGTATTTTGAATCATGGTTTTTTTATAATTATCTTGTAGTTGATGATACCATTATACTTGTAATACTAGTATATTGTAAATACATTGTTAATACTGTATGCTATTTTTGTAAATATTGTGTATCGTAATATATTTTGTTGCTATAACATGTATACAATGAGGGCCTGCTTGAAAAGCAGTGTTTGTCACTGAAGCAGTATTACCCTCAATAAAGAAAGAATAAATAATAATAATAATAATAATAATAATAAATAATAATAATATGCATAAAACCCCCTAATTTGCATAAATTATGCTAATTAGTATTCAAAATATGGTATTTTCTAACTTTTTGACCATTTCACCTAAAAAAATATATAAATAGTTTAATTTGGCTTAATTTAGGGTAAGAAATTCATTTTTGGATTGTTTTGGGAATCCGTGGCCATTTTGACCCTCAAATCCAAGATGGCGCTGGCCATCATCTTTAAAATTGGTGTTTTACAACTTTTGAACCGTTTGAGCTACAAATTTAAGTGACTTATCAATTTGTACTAATTTTGGCTGGGAAAACTCATTTCTGGCGCTGTTTATGTGATATGAGATAATTTGCAAAGGGTACCGGGGCTTTAAATGTGAATTCGGAGGTATCTTCATTTGCTATATGGTAAAAGGATGAACATCAAACTTACTTAAGAATAATGTAAACCTTAATTTTAAGCACTATTGGGGACACACTTTATAATGCATGTTTTTACATAGTTTTACTATCATTTTCAGGTAATTCTATTGATAGCAACAAGCGTTATTTGATTTGAAATGACCAGTATGGATGGACAAATAATTATGACTGAAATTTGTGTTTTATTTGTCAGTTGGTTAGAGATGAACCAGTTACAGATCCTGCATCGGTAAAATTATGTGGCTAACCTAAAACAAATAGAAGCTTGTTATACAAACCGGCTGAAAAATATCTCAGATCTTATTGGGTATGCCAATTTGCCAAGCTTTGTGGTAGTAGATGGTATCTCTGGTTGTGGCAGTGGCGGTGGTGCTGGTGCGAGCAGTGTGAGTAGTAGAGCTATTGCAGAAGCGCTGTCACCCAACAGATTAAGGTGGAACAGGCAAGGCTGATAAAGGCTGAGAGGAGTACACACCGAAACAGCCCATTGAAAACATGGTGAATGAGCTGTGGCATGATCTAAGAACCCCACATTGCATGCCTTTAGAAGTCTTTGTAGCAAGACAGATATAGCTCGTGAAAGCCACACTGCCAAAATTAGAAAAGCCCAAGGTTTCAAGGAAGACCATTGAGCATGCTTTGACCACAGCTATGATAACCGTCTTGTATCTCTTGGTTTTCCTCTTCAACAGGATATGGTCAATTTGATCCCTGACATCAAGGAAATACAAAAGTCATCTGGTTGTTGGGATCTGGTGTTTAATGAAGATCTCAGCCAAGTGGTCAGGAAGGATATCATCTTACCTGACATGAGAATTTTGGCAGAAGCAGTTAAGATTCTGTGAAGGGATATGCTGGATAAAAGCAGACTTTTTTCAGGCTCTTTTCCAAATACCTCAGAAGCAGCCTTTCAGAGTCTGCAGATGGCCATTGCATCGATGTCAATATACATCCTGCTTCTTCAGATAACCATGTGTTATTAGTTGATATTATTACTGGCTCAAACCACCATGTTCTACTTTATTTACAAAATATCATCAAATCCCCAGAGTGTGCCACATTATGTGCGTGAAATAGAGGCCTCATTATCTCTTATGATGGCAATAAAGGTACATTATGATGACAGGTATACCTGAGAGTCTTGTTGGCATGCCGGTAGAATGAGGCTGACCATTGATATTGCAACTCATTAATCATTGGGAGGTGTTGTAGTTCTTGAAGCCAGCAAAGGAGTCCACGATGGCGGAAGTGACAGCATTGATTATAATCCCTCATCAACAACGGCGTCTCCTCGGTCTGTTTTGCATCGGACTGGCATCAGCATGTGCCAAAAGCACCATGGAGTACCTCAAAAGACTGTGTGACCACTCCCAGTGGATGTATAAGGTTGAAATTGTTCATGTTCCATCACTGCATGACATCCAATACCTGCATCCAGATCACTGCAGCAGGTCCTCCAAGATGGCTATCAGTGGTTGAATTATGTAGATGATCACTTGGAACCGCAGCTGACTAGTGACAACTGGATTTCTTGGGCTGTCTACCACGTGAGCGTTCATCCAGGTCCTCCTCATTCATTTTAAAGCCCTATATGCTCCCACTGCTGACAGAGTCAGCAAACAGTCCCACTACAATATGCTTCAATGTATGATGATTGAGGACCATCAAACGCTCCATGGAGTACCTCAATCCAAGACAGACACCCGTTGTGGTAGCAGATCAGCTACTGTACAGTGTACACACTTGCCTTGCTTGGTACCTTGTACCTTGTCTTGCTGGGGGCCATTCACACTTAAAAGATGTTGTGGTCACTTTTAGGTGACAGGTTGGAGCGCAGTGGGTGGACCACATCTATGAATAAACAGTGGGAGAACACAGTCCTTCATTAGTGCATCTCACATTTGCAGGACTAGATATGTGCACCAAGTATCAGGCACAGCTTTCCATTCTGATGAAGAAAACCTATACCCAATATTTTGAGTTGAGGCAAACTACTGATTCTGGCCTTGCTCCTGACTTGCCAGTTGCTGCCGCTCTTCAACCCTTGAAAGAGTGGGGTCAAGCCTTTTCCATCCCGAAGCAGACATCTGCCAGGATGTCAACAAGATTCTCCTTACCCGTTTTCAAATGCACCTTCATAGCCACTATATATAAGAGATATATGGAGCCTGTTGTTGACGCAGATGACGTGTAACACTCTGGGATTCGCTGAATTGTTTTGCATACAGCGGTGTACATATTGGTTTGTGCCAGCGATAACACAATCTTCTGCAAGAAGCAGGACGTATAGCGACATTGATGCAAGTTCCATCTAACAGCATAATATACAAATGATTTCAATGTTAGAACAACAACGTCTACTTCTGAGGAATTTGAGAAAGAGTCTGAAAACGACTGTTTTTTTATCCAGAATATCCCTTCACAAAATCTTGACTGCTTGTGCCAAAAAAAGAAATTTTTCTAAAGTGACGCTGTTCTTCTTTGTCTCCAGACTACTATGACTACAAACAAAAGAAGCACTTTGTTTCAGAAGAGTCTTTATTTGCAGTTGTTGTCCCTTGGGATTCACAAACCATGCCAGAGCTCATTCGCCTGATATCACTGTGTATGCCATTTGGTTGGTAGATATACAAGAAGAGTAGATTTAAACTGACATTCAACACAAATATATCGAGATATTTAATTACCACGATATTTCTCGATGTGTACAACACATACCTTCATCAGGAGGGATCCGATGATGAATGTCCTGCTCTCGACCTTTGATGTCCTTTCTGTTACTCGGATTAGGGTACTATATAATGAAGGGAGATCATTCACCTTGTTTCCACTGGGCTATTTTGGTGTGTAGTCCTCTCAGCCTTTCTCCTAGCTTGCCCGATTCATCTTCTGTTGGTTGATAGCGCTTCTACTTTTATGTCATACTGACATGCTTAGTTATCCTTGGCGCTATCTACTACTGCACTTCTTGCACCACTGCCACAACCTAGAATATCATGTACTAGTACAAACCTGGGCAAATCATCATACTCACAGATGTCCGAGATATTTTTCAACAGTTCTGTGTAACATTACAAGGTGGCCTGTATGCTTTTTGTACGATGACCCCATAAAATGTTCATAATCCCTGATAATAGCTGGCACGCGATACCCGACGGGATAATTACTTTACCACACAAGAATTTTGGAGTCGAATTTAAGTCAAGAAATTCGACTCCAAAACACCCCGAGGTCAGATTTATTTTTAGCCGACCGTTAGCTCTGCGGCCTTGTGGCCGTCTCCTCCATTCAGTTTACACTGTGTACTGTAGCATAGGGCTGTACTGTACATGTTCAGCACTTGTCCACACACACACACACACACCCTTTTCGTATTTGCTGTCTCACACAGCTCAGTTCCTTGCATTTCGTTGTTTTATATTTTCACATTTTTAACTGATTTTAATTACACCATATTCCTTACATTTTATAATGTGAAGACAGTAATAATATTTTATGTATATTATTGCAATGAACAGAAAAAATTATTCAGATTAAAGCATGTTTTAATTTTTTTAAAGCAAAGTGTGAATATTTTTCACAGAAAGATTGGCATTTAGGCCTACTAGGCAATTTTATTTTAAGAAATAATAAGGCCGAGTAAAAAATACATGTTTCTCGTCCGCTCCCTCCTCCTTTATTGAAGATTTTTCAATTTTTTTATTTTGTAAACTTTCAATTATAACTTGTTGAAAAAGATGTTTCATAAGTTGAAACTTATTTTACAGCTTTGTAAATGCAAAATATATCATTGGGGTCACTAGAGGGGCCTACAACGACATCGCCTGGCTAATAATTACCTGGTACAGCAGGGATACTAAAATAAATACCCAGGATCGATACACGTGAATTTGCTATGCACGAGTTTGATATGAGAAGAAAATCTTTGGATACCGTGTAGAAAATGATGAATATCTCCCGTAAATGATTTCGTATAAAGAAGCCAGATGTGGTTCCTTGCACATGAATATATATTTTGAACAGATGTGATAGTCGATATGTATAATGACCATGCGTGGCGGTGGATTCAATCTACCATGGCGATTTCTGCCATGAAGATATCGGGGCGATGACACTGTGGGGCCTACCTCTCAAAACAATAAAATAAAAATGGCCTCCTCCTTTTACTCAGATATCAATCTGTATGTCGAATACCCAAAATGTTAATCAGTGATATGGGTAGGCCTACTAGGCCTATTATAGGCCTAATTGCGCAATGTGTGGCGATTCTTCATCATAACGTCACCTGCGAGACCCCAGTAGATAAAGTAGTCAAGTGCCATTTTGACGAAATTATGTTATTGGCAGATTATAAGTCACTAGGGTCAAACATTTTTTTGTTGAAAATTTGGGTCGATTTGACCCCCTACAAGTAGGGGTCACTTAAGGGGTCAAATTGGGTCAAAATTTAAAATGGTCCGATTTGTTTAGCAGTTATAGGGTCGAGGTCAAACGAGGTCAAATTTTCAACAACATCCGATTTGCATAAATGATACACAAAATTGTTCTTCTCGATATAGGCATTTTAAAAATGTATACTTTTAAAACTATTATTAACTTTCAATTTTGTGAAAAATGCAATTGTTTAAATCTGAACCATGGTTTTTAGTGGAAAAAGTAGTCAAGTACAAAATACTGATTATTAGTGATTATAAAAAATCAATAAATGACAAATCGTTGATTGATAGCTACATTAAAGGAGTGTTTCGTGATCCTAGCATCCTCTTTTTATTACATTTTTCAGTACATAACCACGGAAAAAGCCTATTCCCAAAATTTCAGTTGATTCCGATTTTGCGTTTGCGAGTTATGCATGATTATGTGTATTACACTGCTCCATAGACAATGCGTTGTAATTTCGTTCTGGTGCACCAGAACGAAATTCAAATTTCACGATATCTTTGCAAAACGAATTAATCTGCAAGAAATATTTTGTACATAAACATTATGTAGCCAGAGGTTTCCAGTGATATAAAATCTCAACTTTTTTGAGAAAAGTGGGGGATGAGGCTGTGGATCACGAAATGCCCCTTTAAGTACAATATCCATATCAATTCATTACAGCAAGTTTTATACAAAAATATCTCAGTTTGAGGTCAATAGAAACAATTCATAACTTTAAACCCACTTTTCTCGAAACTGTTATTTTGGCACTTAACTACTTTATCCACTAAGGTCTTCACTGTTACAAATACGATGCCACCGCTGAATAGCAAATGGAGCCTCGGGTTTCCAAGAGTGTGTTTTTTCCAGTATTTAATCTCCCTATGGGTAATATTGGTAGGCCTACATGGTCAGCTAAATATACTCTCTGTCGTACGTCGAAGTTTCATTTAATTTCTTAACTGGTGTTTAAATAAAGAATATCTGGATTCCAAATAAAAGATAAAACTGACCAAGCACGTTGCTTAATATCTCAATATCTTAGGCCTAAAAAATGTTTGATTGGCGGAACATAAAAAAAAATAGGTAGGTCGGGCCTAATTTTAGGGTCGGTCGGGTTACGCCAGTCAAACAATTTTTGGCCTTACTGACGAACAAGGAACCTGTATGAAAGAAATTAATAATATAATATTCTATTAAAAAGTAAGCAGAATTTCAACACAGCGCAGCAGCATTAGGATAGGCCTCATTTCCATATAGAATTATTATATCAGAATAACCAATTTTATTGCCCGTCATCGACATATTGAATTTCTTGGTCTTTATAAAAGACCATTCAAAAACAATTGGAAACAGATAGATATTCCTTTTTATTTAATACTTTTGCAAGCAGATCAATATGAGACAATTTTTTATCATAGAAATTTTGCCCCCCCATGGAGTTGAAATTTTGACATTTGACCTTTTCCCTATAACTCAAAAAATGTACATCGGAGATATGTCGAACTATAGTTTTTCTGAATCCATTTGACGAGAGCAATACATTGGTATGGTTTTCAGGAGGATTTGATCAAATTTGACCGGGAGCCACTCACATAAACTGTACGCATGCGTGAACAAAAAACAAGGAATATGGGGTGGTTTTTTTTAGGCAAGGCAAGTTACGCGAGTGACGCATTTAGGGTCTAAAAAACACTGATTATCAAGAAAAAGGGTAGTTTTCTGAAACTGATCAACTTGTTTAGGGTACCGTTTCACATTTTTAGTAAATTACGAGTCCAAAAAGGGTACAACCTTATGTGCTAACATTTTCAAGTATACCACGCAACACATGCGCTGCTCTTACAAAATGTGCTACCCTTGTCCAATATACCAAGCTATGCATGTGCTGCCCATTAATAATCTTTTTTACACACTTGACCTATATACCATTATGCATATGTGCTGCCCATCAACCATTTTTGCTACAATTGCCAATATTATAGCACACTATACGTGTGCTCCCTTAAAAAAATCTGTGCTACCCTTGAAATTTTTGTGGTAACCTTTTCCAATATAGCACGCTACATGTACGTGTGCTACCCTTGTCCATATATACCATACTTTACCTGTGCTGCCCTTAAACAATTTGTGCTACCCTTGTCACATGCTATACATTTGCTACCATACAAAATTGGGCTGCCCTTTCAAAAATTGTGCTTCCCTTTTCCTATATACCACACAATACATGTGCTGCCCTTTCAAAATTGTGCTAACCTTTTCCTATATACCACACAATACATGTGCTGCCCTATCAAAATTGTGCTAACCTTTTCCAATATACCACACAATACATGTGCTGCCCTTTCACAAATTGTGCTAACCTTTTCCAATATACCACACAATACATGTGCTGCCCTTTCAAAAATTGTGCTACCTTTTCCTATATACCACACAATACATGTGCTGCCCTTTCAAAATGTGTGCTACCCTTTTCATATATAGCACACAATACATGTGCTGCCCTTTCAAAATTTGTTCTCCCCTTTCCTATATACCACACAATACATGTGCTGCCCTTTCAAAAATTGTGCTACCCTTTTCCAATATACCACACAATACATGTGCTGCCCTTTCAAAAATTGTGCTACCCTTTTCCAATATACCACACAATACATGTGCTGCCCTTTCAAAATTTGTGCTACCTTTTTTCCTATATGCCACACAATACATGTGCTGCCCTTTCAAAATTTGTGCTACCCTTTTCCTATATGCCACACAATACATGTGCTGCCCTTTCAAAATTGTGCTACCCTTTTCCAATATACCACACAATACATGTGCTGCCCTTTCAAAACTGTGCTACCCTTTTCCAATATATCACACAATACATGTGCTGCCCTATCAAAATTGTGCTACCCCTTTTCCAATATACCACACAATACATGTGCTGCCCCTTCAAACACTTGTGCTACCCTTTTCCAATATACCACACAATACATGTGCTGCCCTTTCAAAATTTGTGCTACCCTTTTCCTATATGCCACACAATACATGTGTGCTACCCTTTTCATATATAGCACATGTGTGCTACCCTTTTCATATATAGCACATATAGTATATTTCCAATATACCACACAATACATGTGCTGCCCTTTCAAAAATTGTGCTACCCTTTTCCAATATACCACACAATACATGTGCTGTCCTTTCAAAATTGTGCTACCCTTTTCCTATATACCACACAATACATGTGCTGCCTTTTCAAAATGTGTGCTACCCTTTTCCTATATGCCACACAATACATGTGCTGCCCTTTCAAAATTTGTGCTACCCTTTTCCTATATGCCACACAATACATGTGCTGCCCTTTCAAAATTTGTGCTACCCTTTTCCTATATACCACACAATACATGTGCTGCCCTTTCAAAATTGTGCTACCTTTTCCAATATACCACACAATACATGTGCTGCCCTTTCAAAACTGTGCTACCCTTTTCCAATATATCACACAATACATGTGCTGCCCTATCAAAATTGTGCTACCTTTTCCAATATACCACACAATACATGTGCTGCCCTTTCAAAATTATTGCTACCTGTTTCCAATATACCACACAATACATGTGCTGCCCTTTCAAAACTGTGCTACCCTTTTCCAATATATCACACAATACATGTGCTGCCCTTTCAAAAATTGTGCTACCCTTTTCCAATATATCACACAATACATGTGCTGCCCTTTCAAAATTGTGCTACCCTTTTCCTATATACCACACAACACATGTGCTGCCCTAATGTGCTAACCTTTTCCAATATACCACACAATACATGTGCTGCCCATTCAAAATTGTGCTTCCTTTTCCAATATATCACACAATACATGTGCTGCCCTATCAAAATTGTGCTACCCTTTTCCAATATACCACACAATACATGTGCTGCCCTTTCAAAAATTGTGCTACCCTTTTTCCAATATATCACACAATACATGTGCTGCCCTTTCAAAATTGTGCTACCCTTTTCCAATATACCACACAATACATGTGCTGCCCTTTCAAAATTGTGCTACCTTTTTCCAATATATCACACAATACATGTGCTGCCCTTTCAAAATTGTGCTACCCTTTTCCAATATACCACACAATACATGTGCTGCCCTTTCAAAATTTGTGCTACCCTTTTCCAATATACCACACAATACATGTGCTGCCCTTTCACAAATTGTGCTACCCTTTTCCAATATACCAAACAATACATGTGCTGCCCTTTCAAAATTGTGCTACCCTTTTCCAATATACCACACAATACATGTGCTGCCCTTTCAAAATTTGTGCTACCTTTTCCTATATACCACACAATACATGTGCTGCCCTTTCAAAATTGTGCTACCCTTTTCCAATATACCACACAATACATGTGCTGCCCTTTCAAAATTTGTGCTACCCTTTTCCAATATACCACACAATACATGTGCTGCCCTTTCAAAAATTGTGCTACGCTTTTCCAATATACCAAACAATACATGTGCTGCCCTTTCAAAAATTGTGCTACCCTTTTCCAATATACCACACAATACATGTGCTGCCCTTTCAAAATTTGTGCTACCTTTTCCTATAAAATTGTGCTACCCTTTTCCTATATACCACACAATACATGTGCTGCCCTTTAAAATGTGCTGACCTTTTCCAATATACCACACAATGCATGTGTTGCCCTTTCAAAAATTGTACTACCCTTTTCCAATATACCACACAAAACATGTGCTGCCCTTTCAAAAATTGTGCTACCATTTTCCAATATATCACACAATACATGTGCTGCCCTTTCAAAAATTGTTCTACCCTTTTCCTATATACCACACAATACATGTGCTGGCCTTTCAAAATTTGTGCTAACCTTTTCCAATATACCACACAATACATGTGCTGCCCTTTCAAAATTGTGCTACCCTTTTCCAATATACCACACAATACATGTGCTGCCCTTTCAAAATTGTGCTAACCTTTTCCAATATGCCACACAATACATGTGCTGCCCTTTCAAAAATTGTGCTACTCTAACTCTTTTCCTTTATACCACACAATACATGTGCTGCCCTTTCAAAAATTGTGCTACCCTTTTCCTATATAGCACACAATACATGTGCTGCCCTTTCAGAAATTGTGCTACCCTTTTCCAATATACCACACAATACATGTGCTGCCCTTTCAAAAATTGTGCTACCCTTTTCCAATATACCACACAAAACATGTGCTGCCCAAAATTGTTCTACCCTCTTCCTATATAGCACACAATACATGTGCTGCCCTTTCAGAAATTGTGCTACCCTTTTCCAATATACCACACAATACATGTGCTGCCTTTCAAAAATTGTGCTACCCTTTTCCTATATACCACACAATACATGTGCTGCCCTTTCAAAATTTGTGCTACCCTTTCCAAACTTGTGCTACCCTTTTCCTATATACCACACAATACATGTGCTGCCCTTTCAAAATTTGTGCTACCCTTTTCCAATATACCACACAATACATGTGCTGTCATTTCAAAAATTGTGCTACCCTTTTCCTATATACCACACAATACATGTGCTGCCCTTTCAAATTTTGTCCTACCCTTTTCCTATATACCACACCATACATGTGCTGCCCTTTCAAAAATTGTGCTACCCTTTTCCAATATATCACACAATACATGTGCTGCCCTTTCAAAAATTGTTCTACCCTTTTCCAATATACCACATAATACATGTGCTGCCCTTTCAAAAATTGTGCTACCCTTTTCCAATATACCACACAATTCATGTGCTGCCCTTTCAAAATTGTGCTACCCTTTTCCTATATAGCACACAATACATGTGCTGCCCTTTCAACAATTGTGCTACCCTTTTCCTATATAGCACACAATACATGTGCTGCCCTTTCAGAAATTGTGCTACCCTTTTCCAATATACCACACAATACATGTGCTGCCCTTTAAACAATTGTGCTACCCTTTTCCTATATACCACACAATACATGAGCTGCCCTTTCAAAAATTGTGCTACCCTTTTCCAATATACCACACAATTCATGTGCTGCCCTTTCAAAAATTGTGCTACCCTTTTCCAATATACCACACAATACATGTGCTGCCCTTTCAAAAATTGTGCTACCCTTTTCCAATATACCACACACTACATGTGCTGCCCTTTCAAAAATTGTGCTACCCTTTTCCAATATATCACACAATACATGTGCTGCCCTTTCAAAAATTGTGCTACCCTTTTCCAATATATCACACAATACATGTGCTGCCCTTTCAAAAACCCTTTTCCTATATACCACACAACACATGTGCTGCCCTAATGTGCTAACCTTTTCCAATATACCACACAATATATGTGCTGCCCTTTCAACAATTGTGCTACCCTTTTCCTATATACCACACAATACATGAGCTGCCCTTTCAAAATTGTGCTACCCTTTTCCAATATACCACACAATTCATGTGCTGCCCTATCAAAATTGTGCTACCCTTTTCCAATATACCACACAATACATGTGCTGCCCTTTCAAAAATTGTGCTACCCGTTTCCAATATACCACACAATACATGTGCTGCCCTTTCAAAACTGTGCTACCCTTTTCCAATATATCACACAATACATGTGCTGCCCTTTCAAAAATTGTGCTACCCTTTTCCAATATATCACACAATACATGTGCTGCCCTTTCAAAATTTATGCTACCCTTTTCCTATATACCACACAACACATGTGCTGCCCTAATGTGCTAACCTTTTCCAATATACCACACAATACATGTGCTGCCCATTCAAAATTGTGCTTCCTTTTCCAATATATCACACAATACATGTGCTGCCCTATCAAAATTGTGCTACCCTTTTCCAATATACCACACAATACATGTGCTGCCCTTTCAAAATTGTGCTACCCTTTTCCAATATATCACACAATACATGTGCTGCCCTTTCAAAAATTGTGCTACCCTTTTCCAATATACCACACAATACATGTGCTGCCCTTTCAAAATTGTGCTACCCTTTTCCAATATATCACACAATACATGTGCTGCCCTTTCAAAAATTGTGCTACCCTTTTCCAATATACCACACAATACATGTGCTGCCCTTTCAAAATTTGTGCTACCTTTTCCAATATACCACACAATACATGTGCTGCCCTTTCAAAATTGTGCTACCCTTTTCCAATATACCAAACAATACATGTGCTGCCCTTTCAAAATTGTGCTACCTTTTCCAATATACCACACAATCGTGTGCTGCCCTTTCAAAATTTGTGCTACCCTTTTCCTATATACCACACAATACATGTGCTGCCCTTTTAAATGTGCTACCCTTTTCCAATATACCACACAATACATGTGCTGCCCTTTTTCAAAATTTGTGCTACCTTTTTCCAATATACCACACAATACATGTGCTGCCCTTTCAAAATTGTGCTACGCTTTTCCAATATACCAAACAATACATGTGCTGCCCTTTCAAAATTGTGCTACCCTTTTCCAATATACCACACAATACGTGTGCTGCCCTTTCAAAATTTGTGCTACCCTTTTCCTATATACCACACAATACATGTGCTGCCCTTTCAAAAATTGTGCTACCCTTTTCCAATATACCACACAATACATGTGCTGCCCTTTCAAACTTGTGCTACCCTTTTCCAATATACCACACAATCGTGTGCTGCCCTTTCAAAATTTGTGCTACCCTTTTCCTATATACCACACAATACATGTGCTGCCCTTTCAAAATTTGTGCTACCCTTTTCCAATATACCACCACACAATACATGTGCTGCCCTTTCAAAAATTGTGCTACGCTTTTCCAATATACCAAACAATACATGTGCTGCCCTTTCAAAAATTGTGCTACCATTTTCCAATATATCACACAATACATGTGCTGCCCTTTCAAAAATTGTTCTACCCTTTTCCTATATACCACACAATACATGTGCTGCCCTTTCAAAAATTGTGCTACCCTTTTCCAATATATCACACAATACATGTGCTGCCCTTTCAAAATTGTGCTACCCTTTTCCAATATACCACACAATACATGTGCTGCCCTTTCAAAATTGTGCTACCCTTTTCCAATATATCACACAATACATGTGCTGCCCTTTCAAAATTGTGCTACCCTTTTCCAATATACCACACAATACATGTGCTGCCCTTTCAAAATTTGTGCTACCCTTTTCCAATATACCACACAATACATGTGCTGCCCTTTCAAAATTGTGCTACCCTTTTCCAATATACCAAACAATACATGTGCTGCCCTTTCAAAATTGTGCTACCTTTTTCCAATATACCACACAATCGTGTGCTGCCCTTTCAAAATTTGTGCTACCCTTTTCCTATATACCACACAATACATGTGCTGCCATTTCAAAAATTGTGCTACCCTTTTCCAATATACCACACAATACATGTGCTGCCCTTTCAAAATTTGTGCTACCCTTTTTTCCAATATACCACACAATACATGTGCTGCCCTTTCAAAAATTGTGCTACGCTTTTCCAATATACCAAACAATACATGTGCTGCCCTTTCAAAAATTGTGCTACCCTTTTCCAATATACCACACAATACGTGTGCTGCCCTTTCAAAATTTGTGCTACCTTTTCCTATATACCACACAATACATGTGCTGCCCTTTCAAAATTGTGCTACCCTTTTCCAATATACCAAACAATACATGTGCTGCCCTTTCAAAATTGTGCTACCCTTTTCCAATATACCACACAATCGTGTGCTGCCCTTTCAAAATTTGTGCTACCCTTTTCCTATATACCACACAATACATGTGCTGCCCTTTCAAAATTGTGCTACCCTTTTCCAATATACCACACAATACATGTGCTGCCCTTTCAAAATTTGTGCTACCCTTTTCCAATATACCACACAATACATGTGCTGCCCTTTCAAAAATTGTGCTCACGCTTTTCCAATATACCAAACAATACATGTGCTGCCCTTTCAAAATTGTGCTACCATTTTCCAATATATCACACAATACATGTGCTGCCCTTTCAAAAATTGTTCTACCCTTTTCCAATATACCAAACAATACATGTGCTGGCCTTTCAAAATTTGTGCTAACCTTTTCCAATATACCACACAATACATGTGCTGCCCTTTCAGAAATTGTGCTACCCTTTTCCAATATATCACACAATACATGTGCTGCCCTTTCAAAAATTGTGAAACCCTTTTCCAATATACCACACAATACATGTGCTGGCCTTTCAAAATTTGTGCTAACCTTTTCCAATATACCACACAATACATGTGCTGCCCTTTCAGAAATTGTGCTACCCTTTTCCAATATACCACACAATACATGTGCTGCCCTTTCAAAAATTGTGCTACCCTTTTCCAATATACCACACAAAACATGTGCTGCCCAAAATTGTGCTACCCTTTTCATATATAGCACACAATACATGTGCTGCCCTTTCAGAAATTGTGCTACCCTTTTCCAATATACCACACAATACATGTGCTGCCCTTTCAAAAATTGTGCTACCATTTTCCAATATATCACACAATACATGTGCTGCCCTTTCAAAAATTGTGCTACCCTTTTCCTATATACCACACAATACATGTGCTGCCTTTCCAAAATTGTGCTACCCTTTTCCTATATACCACACAATACATGTGCTGCCCTTTCAAAATTTGTGCTACCCTTTTTGTGCTACCCTTTTCCTATATACCACACAATACATGTGCTGTCCTTTCAAAAATTGTGCTACCCTTTTCCTATATACCACACAATACATGTGCTGCCCTTTCAAATTTTGTCCTACCCTTTTCCTATATACCACACCATACATGTGCTGCCCTTTCAAAATTGTGCTACCCTTTTCCAATATATCACACAATACATGTGCTGCCCTTTCAAAATTGTTCTACCCTTTTCCAATATACCACATAATACATGTGCTGCCCTTTCAAAAATTGTGCTACCCTTTTCCAATATACCACACAATTCATGTGCTGCCCTTTCAAAAATTGTGCTAGCCTTTTCCTATATAGCACACAATACATGTGCTGCCCTTTCAACAATTGTGCTACCTTTTCCTATATAGCACACAATACATGTGCTGCCCTTTCAGAAATTGTGCTACCCTTTTCCAATATACCACACAATACATGTGCTGCCCTTCCAAACAATTGTGCTACCTTTTCCTATATACCACACAATACATGAGCTGCCCTTTCAAAAATTGTGCTACCCTTTTCCAATATACCACACAATTCATGTGCTGCCCTTTCAAAAATTGTGCTAGCCTTTTCCTATATAGCACACAATACATGTGCTGCCCTTTCAACAATTGTGCTACCCTTTTCTATATAGCACACAATACATGTGCTGCCCTTTCAGAAATTGTGCTACCCTTTTCCTATATACCACACAATACATGTGCTGCCCTTTCAAAAATTGTGCTAGCCTTTTCCTATATAGCACACAATACATGTGCTGCCCTTTCAACAATTGTGCTACCCTTTTCCTATATAGCACACAATACATGTGCTGCCCTTTCAGAAATTGTGCTACCCTTTTCCTATATACCACACAATACATGTGCTGCCCTTTCAAAAATTGTGCTACCCTTTTCCAATATACCACACAATACATGTGCTGCCCTTTCAAAAATTGTGCTACCCTTTTCCTATATAGCACACAATACATGTGCTGCCCTTTCAAAAATTGTGCTACCCTTTTCCTATATACCACAAAATACATGTGCCCATATTTCAACCTGATTTCAACTAACTTTTAGGTTAAAATCGGGTTGAAATCAGGTTAGATTGAAACTTGACGTTGTGTCAACGTTGATTCAACGGCTAAATCCTAACCTGTGCCCACTGGGTAAACACGATAAATAGCATTTTCATATTTGAACCATTGTAAAATATTTAAGAACTTCAGGATTTGATTCTGCACTTTGCGAATTCGATTGAACATTTTTCCATTTTGTTTTCGCATAATATTAATTTGTATTTCCAAATAGGCTCTGAATTAAAGGCTACGTGAAGTTGGCTGCACAATTTGCAAAATTTGCTGCACAATGTGCTAAATTGGGTGCACTTTTTAGAATTTTGAATGCGTATTAAATGAAATAGATTGAACATTCGCTTAATTGAAATCGAGAATGTAGCGTTCATTCAATTTCGCCTGAAAAGGAATGTCACTTATACTAAACTGAACGACCAAAGTTCAAATTGGACGGAAAACCTATATTAATAATAATAATAACACTAATAATAATAATAATAATAATAATAATTAACGTAGGGACCGTGGGACTACTTTCATCTAAAACCCACCCACCCCGCCCCACCCCATACACGTAGTAATACAGTAAATAAGGAAAATGGCCCCATGTAGGAGTACATACAACAATGTATAAAAGAAGGTCCTCCATAGGACTACTTTCATCTAACAACCACCCTCCACCCCAAACACGTAGGGACTACTCAGTAAATAATAAAGAAAATGGCGACAGTAGGGGTACAGGCGGCAGAGCATAAAAAGGTCAACAAAAGAACTACTTTCATCTAACACCCAGCCACCCACCCCATACACGCAGGACTATTTAGTAAATAATAAGGAAAATTGGCCCCTGTAGGACTACATGCAACAAAGTATAAAAAGGTCCCCAGGGACTACTTTCATCTAACACCCAAACACCCACCCCACCCCATACACGTGGGACTACAGTAATAAGGATATGGGCCCTGTAGGATTACATGCAACAAAATATAAAAAGGTCCTCCAGAGAACTACTTTCATGTAACACCCACCTACCCACCCCATACACGTAGGACTACTCAGTAAATAATAATAAGGAAAATGGGCTACTGTACTGTAGGACTTCATGCAACAAAGTGTTAAAAACGGTCCCCTGTAGGACTACTTTCATCTAACACCCACCCACCCCACCCTATACACGTAGGACTACAGTAAATAAGGAAATTGGCCCCGTATGATTTCATGCAACAAAGTATAAAAAAGGTCCTCCGTGGGACTACTTTCATCTTAAACCCACCCACCTACCCCATACACGTGGGGACTACTTAATAAATAATAATAAGGAAAACTGGCCCTGTAGGACTACATGCAACAAAGTATAAAAAGGTCCCCATTGGACTACTTTCATCTAACACCCAACCACCCCACACACGCAGGACTTCAGTTAATAAGGAAAATGGGCCCCTGTAGGGTTACATGCACCAAAGTATAAAAAAGGTCCTCCGTGGGACTACTTTCATCTAACACCCACCCCATGCACGTAGGGACTACTCAGTAAATAATAATAAGAATAACAAAAGAAAACTACACCCACCCACGAAGTTTGAGCCCGTCGAACCACGACGGCCTCATATTGACATTAGCAGTCACATACAAATAGACAAATTATATCTACAGAGAATATCGTATAATAAAGAAACACATTTCACATTGATTCACATTCACACTAATTACTAGCGTACACCCATAAAGTTACACCCAATCCTTTGTTTGCCCTTTTCCTTTTTAAAGGAATGTTTAATTACCGGAGGATTTCAGCATGCGCAGTATATTGGCTCTGATTGGCCCTTGCAACAAGGTCGGTGATATTACAGTAAGCAAAGCAGTCAGGACTTGTGATGCAAACGAAATTGGATACCCCGCTATATGCCCCGGGGCCTCTTGGTAGCATATGGTTTCTGCTGGATGTTATTGATTTAACCGGGGCACTAATCCTGCTGCTGACAGATTTACTTAATGGTATACCGAGGTAGCTCGGTATTCGACGCTCCAAAAAGCTTAGACAACACCTTGTAATGTAAGAAGCTTCTATTTTTATAGGTCGCCCACATTGTTTTACAGATGATGCTAGACTCGTAATTGATTCATCTCTGGCCGACTGAAAATTAAAACAAATTCCAATCATGTGTATCCATACTGGTCATTTTAAATCAAATAATGCTTGCTGCTACCAATAGAGTGAACTGAAAAAAAGTAATTAAAAAAACCAAACATGCATTATAAAGTGTGTCTCCAATGGTGCTAAAAACCTAGATAGGCCTATTTAAAACATAAGTTTGATGTTCATCCTTGTACAATATAGCCAATGACAGGTACCAAGGAATTCACATTTAAAACCTTTATACCCTTTTCAAATTACCTCCTATCACATAAACAGTGCCAGAAATGAGTTTCCCAGCCAAAATTAGTACAAATTGATATGTCACTTAGGTTTGTAGGGCAAACGGTTCATAAGTTGTAAAACGCCAATTTTAAAGATGGCGGCCAGCGCCATCTTGGATTTGAGGGTCAAAATGGCTACGGATCCCAAAACAATGCCAAAAATGAATTTCTTACCCTAAATTAAGCCAATTTCAAATGTTTACACATGTTTGTAGGAGAAATGGTCCAAAAGATAGAGAATACCATATTTTGGATACTAATTAGCATAATTTATGCTAATTAGGGGGTTTTATGCATAGAGACAGAGTGTCTCTTTGGATGAATCTTTTCCTCTTACCCCAAGGAACATCCATACCAAGTGGGACATTTGTTCTAAAAAATGCAGCGTTCACCCTATTTTCACCCCTTAGCAAGTCTACTATAGACAGCTGAGCGCTTAGCAGCACAAAGACATATGGTCGCATGTCATAAGTTGGGTACAATTTCCATTACATGGTCAAAAATGACAAAAAATGAATTTTTTGATATGTTGTATATATTGACAACCTCTAATAATTAACACCATTTTTAACCTTATAACATGCTTAATTTTTTAGATAATGCTTAATTACTAATTAATTAATACACAGGTGTCTATGTAAATCTCAATTTTCAAATGCATTTTTCTCAAATCGGACTTCAATTACAAAAATGACTGTAAATTTTTTATTTTATTCAAGAATGTCATCAGATTTGGAGGATATGTTCTCAATACATTAATGCTTCAAATGAACTATTTCAAATAATTGTACGTATGTTAATTACATTGTAAAGGTCAATGACCTTTTTACGAGTAATTAGCGCGATGGTTATTCTATTATTGAGGAAATGAATATCAAGAAGAGAAATGTACATTAGCATGTTGCTAAAAATACTGAAATTCAACTATGATTTCATTAAAAATTTTAAAAAATGGAATATATATAACCCTTTAAGGTGGTACTACACCCCTTGATAAATTTGTGACTATTGTTGCATTTTTCTCAAAAAATAATAACACATTGGTAACAAAAGTTGTATATTATACGGGTAAGGAACCAAGTTACTACACTGGAATTTCAGTGACTCAAGACAAGCGGTACTTTATTTATGATAAGAAAAGAGGTACCGCTAGTCTGCGCTAGAATGTACCTCATTTCTTAACATGTATAATGAACCCCTTGTCTTGAATCACTGAAATTTCGGTGAAGTATATTGGATTCCTTGCCCCAATAATAACTTTTGTTACCAGTGTGTACACAAAATGTAGTTACTTTTTGAGAAAAATGCAAAATTAGTTACAAAATTTATCAGGGGGTGTAGTACCACCTTAAGTAGTCAGTAATTGTTTTAGTTGTACAAATTCAACATTCAAAGCTGTCAATACATCATACCCTCACTAGATTTGAAAAAGTAACCAGTAGTTTTGACATGCTGACATGTGAATTTTCACATATTGGCCCTTTTGCACACTCCCGCATCCGCCTGCTCCACATCCGCCTGCTCCTCCACCCCTGGCATTTTTTATTTCAACTGATGTGATTTTTTTACTGAATAATGTATAATTATATGCTCCGGTAGATTGAAAGAGTATAAAATTAGGCTTAAAATGAGGTATGAACCACTGCTGTAGGATATGGGGTTACGGAAAGCCAATCAAGTTTGTATCGCAATTTTCTGAAAAGTGTAATCCCTCCACCCTTTTTGCATACCCAACTTATGACATGCGACCATATGTCCATTAGCTGCCATATTAATGATAATTCATTGCACATAGACAGCTGAGGGCTCAGCAGCACAAAGATGTATATCCATTAGCTGCCATATTAATGATAATTCATTGCACCTAGACAGCTGAGGGCTCAGTGGCACAAAGATGTATTGCCGTATACATGTCCATTAGCTGCCATATTAATGATAATTGAATGATAATTATAATATGATAATTATAATAATATGAATGGTAATTAATTGCACAAAGACAGCTGAGGGCTCAGCAGCACAAAGACCTTTGTCTATTAGCTGCCATATTAATGATAATTCATTGCACCTAAACAGCTGAGGGCTCAGCAGCACAAAGACCTATGTCCATTAGCTGCCATGTTAATGATAATTCATTGCACCTAGACAGCTGAGGGCTCAGCAGCACAAAGACCTATGTCCATTAGCTGCCATATTAATGATAATTCATTGCACCTAGACAGCTGAGGGCTCAGCAGCACAAAGATGTATGTACATTTGATGCCATATTAATAATAATTCATTGCACCTAGACAGCTGAGGGCTTAGTGGCACAAAGACCTATGTCCATTAGCTGCCATATTAATGATAATTCATTGCACCTAGACAGCTGAGGGCTCAGCAGCACAAAGACCTATGTCCATTAGCTGCCATATTAATGATAATTCATTGCACCTAGACAGCTGAGGGGTCAGCGGCACAAAGACGTATGTCTATCAGCTGCCATATTAATGATAATACATAAGGGCTCAGTGGCACAAAGACCTATGTGAGTATGTCCATGCTTCTTAATTCGAGTGGTGTCCTCGAACTGTGATGGCTGTCCACAACTTTCTGTCCTCCATTGCTTTTCTGAAGTCTGCTGCCTCCAGTCCAGTGTCATCCTTTAGAATATCAGTGTAGGTCAGAGCAGGTCTTCCAGGTTTCCGCTTCCCATGCTTGGGTGTCCAATGAACCATTTTTGATGCAGGCTCCTCACTTCTGGAACAATGGACAGCAAACCGGGTTCTTCTTTCCCTGATCTTGTGGCTTATTTTTGGAAGATCTCCATATAGGTCTGCATTTGACATATGTTCCTTCCAATGCACATTCCGAACAGTTCTTAGCATGCGGGTATAACAGCCATCCAGACCCTTTGCAAGTTTATGGGTGATGGTCCATGCTTCGCATCCATAAAGCAGCACCCACTTCACTGTTGCAGCAAAGATTCGAAGGTTGAAACTCCTGGTAAGAGTTGACTTCCAGATTTCCTTAAGTTTACTGCATGCGTTCCATGCTGCTGCTTTACGTAGCTTTACATCCCTTTCTGTGGTTTTCAACCAAGCGCCCAGTTATTTGAAATCACCGACCTCCTCTAGTACTAAACCCTCATTTGTTGTTATGCTTTCTCTCCTGTTATTGTAGGACATATACTTTGTTTTACTTCCATTCATCTTCAGGCCGACTTTAGCAGCTGAAGTCTCAACTCTATGAATATATCTGCCATATTAATGATAATTCATTGCACCTAGACAGCTGAGGGCTCAGCGGCACAAAGACGTATGTCCATTAGCTGCCATATTTATGATAATTCATTGCACCTAGACAGCTGAGGGCTCAGCGGCACAAAGATGTATGTCCATTAGCTGCCATATTAATGATAATTCATTGCACCTAGACAGCTGAGGGCTAAGTGGCACAAAGACGTATGTCCATTAGCTGCCATATTAATGATAATTCATTGCACCTAGACAGCTGAGGGCTCAGCGGCACAAAGATGTATGTTCATTAGCTGCCATATTAATGATAATTCATTGCACCTAGACAGCTGAGGGCTCAGCGGCACAAAGATGTATGTCCATTAGCTGCCATATTAATGATAATTCATTGCACCTAGACAGCTGAGGGCTTAGTGGCACAAAGACGTATGTCCATTAGCTGCCATATTAATGATAATTCATTGCACCTAGACAGCTGAGGGCTTAGTGGCACAGTAGATAGTACGCAGGGGGACAAAAACAGCAAATGTAGGTATAAGAAGTAGGCAAAGTTCGATAGCCAAAAATTACCAGTTCCAAGGCCCACAGAAGTGCTGAACCTGCAAAAACAAGGTTCAATGGTAATAAAAAACTGCACTAGAACAAGTGATGAAAATCACTGTGCATATAAACAGACACGCTAAACCAAACATCCAGAGTAGGCACAAAAACAGGCCAAGTTTGATGGCCAAAAATTGCCAATTTCAGAGCCCACAAAAGTGTCAGGAAATCACTGTGTACATAGCAGTCAAACAACACCAAACAGACAAAAAAAACACAGACGTTTCGAGCAGATAAACTGCTCTTCAGGGACAGACAACAAAATATAAAGCAAACAACAAGAACTACATGCTGTAGTATAAAAACAAATTCAAGTCAAAAATTGAAGGCAAGTTCAAATTGAACTAAGATCATTTATAATTTTTTTTAACAAAACATAATGTTCAATTCAAGACCTGGACAATGCCAATAGCTACCACGCTAATAAACACATTTTTTAGCTATTTTTAACATAGATTTTCGTTTCTATATCAAATTATTCATCTTTTTCTGCTTTTTAGTGGTATTTTTTATTCTATAAATTGTACTTTTGTGTGCAAATTGAGGGCGCTATTTACATATATTTTTAATTTAAATTACCCGAATAATATGAGTTATTCTTTACATTTCATGATAAAAAAGTTTTTTGAAAAAAAAAACATTTTAAGAGTGCGAACTATTCCTTATTTGGTTCATTTTTACATAATGAACAATTTGAGGCCATTTGATTTGCAATAATTGGGAGTATATTTCAGGTTTTTGCCCCAGTTTGGAAATCATAACCTCCTAACTGAGTGAGTGAGTACCGTATTTCCTCGAATAGTCGCCCCCCTCAAATACACGCTCCCACCACTTTTTTCAACCAAGATGTTTAAAAAATGCTGATATTTCCATGCTACCTTGTGTAGTATAAAGCTTACCAAGTTGCCCACATGGTCGATAATAGCATCAATAATTGGCGAAAATCTGGCCAAGGAATTGTTGACACATTGAAAGGGGGTTAAGCCATCTTTTCACAATATTATGCTTTATTTTAAACACATTTATATTTATATTTAGATCATTTGTTTAAAATAAAGCATAATATTGTGAAAAGATGGCTTAACCCCCTTTCAATGTGTCAACAATTCCTTGGCCACCACCCTTTATGCCTTGCCTTAAAACCCACATGCGATTCCCCATATGGGGGCTCATAATTATTAATGCACACATGTGAGAAAATTCAAACAAGTTTGGTTCAGTACTCATGTATTTAAAACTTTGTGCAATTAACACGTAATTGCAGTAAATAAAGATCCCCTATTTTTAATGAAATGGAATAGTCCAAACCAGACCAGTAACCATGGTAATGAACTTTATGTAATCCCTGTTTGTAAAAATTATGTATTGTTCCATAAAGGTAAACATGAACATGACCTTGTAAACTTAATTCATGTTCACTCATCTGTAACATCAGGAATAATATATTACGGTGAATGCTTAAATATAATTAATTGACTCGCTCCCACGAATTGAGCATAAAGTTGCAAGTTCAGATTTTCGAGACGTTCCAACTGTTGAGTTGCTGTTCTTTGTTTGAGAAATACACCTGTATATATACTAGGAACCAATATAGTTCAGAAAAAGTTAAGAAACGGAACTTATCTTGATAAATCTTGATAAAAATGAACTAATCTTAATCACCACTAGTCTTGCTATGGGAATTGCTAGGGGTCAACTCAAACATATTTCTTAACTTTTATGAAATATTCATTGACAAATTATTATGGTTGTAGTAGCTTGTAAATACATTAACCTGTCAAAGACATATGGTCGAATCCAACGAAAAGTGTACACGGCATGTTCAGGGCCATAACTTAAAAGTATTAATCAATTGGCATTCGTTTTTGTATTGTGTTTATTTGTCTTGATCATACGCTTCGCGCCATATATAATAAGACCCCCTTCTGTGAAAAACGTAGACACAGAGACCCCAAAACATGCTATTTTACCCATTTTTTCAAAATATTTCTTAAAGTATTTTTAAAAACATCTAAATCAGTTATGAAAAGAAGTCATTGGATTGAATCTAAATTGATTTCCTGGAAAGTGTGTATTCAAAGATTGCCTGTTCAATTTTTCACATATTTGTACATAATTATGAATTTTTTGTGATAATTTTTTGAGTGGTATTTTTTACATTACCTCTGAATACAATTTTTCATAGCACTAGATATATCTTTAAAAATGGAAATCACTAATAAATGCGCAATTGATACAAGCTTTGATATGTCCAATACTGAAATGCATTGCATTCGGACATCTTTATTATTGTGTTTAGCTGCCAGAAATTCTAAATGGCACAAAGGTAGGTTTGGTAAAAATATGCATTACCTCCGAATACACGTTAAAAGCTGTGCCATTTCCACAAAGTGAGAGAATAGTAAACAATAGTTAAGCAATAGGTGCAGGGTAATACACTCTTTATTTCTACCAAGTTTCAATAACCTGCGTTTAAATATTTCTGAGATGTCAACAATAAAAGCAAGTATTCGTAGGTAAATTTCGGTAACCGAATGTTACCTACGAATACACTTTGACATCATGACAGTATTGTGAAACACTGCCATTCATGCCAATGCCCATATTGGTACATAACGAAGGCCTGTATGTTTGCTATCAAATCATATGTCAATGAAAGTTGCGAATTCACATACATGCCCACCATGCAAAACTGAATACGGCTTAAATGGTGAAAAATATGTACTGAAATAGACGACGGTCTGCTCATTTGAAAGAAAAATCAGATTCAAAGAAGATTGGAAGGGGATAAATACTTGGATTTGTCAACTGTCATGTGTGCTTCATTTTAAATGTTTACCGACCTTCTGTTTTCTGAGTAATTTGTGTCCAAATTGATTTATTCGAAGGTAACTTTTGACGTTTTCGCTAAGGTTACCTACGAATACCATGGAAAAAACGACTGTTCTCATTGTCTCATGATCTAGACAACACATTGATGGACCCTGGTATAAAGCTAATTGTAGTTGCCCTCAAACGAAAGGCCACAAGACGTAACTGACTCCAAGATGGACTTCACAAGTCTGCAATAACGGTTTTAAGCGATTTGTGTGCAATTAAGCAAATTAAAGTCACTTTAGTGCCTTTGTTTCTTACTTCAATCCTCTTTCAACCGATGTGAACCGACATTATTAATACATGATAGGGTCTAAAGTATCAATAAACGCACATAAAAGAAAATAATACATTCAAAGTGCTTTATAAAATGAAGTTTTGATTATGATATCTACCAAAAGTCTAATTCTTACCTACAAATACTGAAATGTTACTTACGAATACCCCGGTGGGTCACTCCCTGGCAGGGGGGACACGTAGGACCGTTACCACAAGTACAAATTACCCCCTTTCGCAGTCGATTTCAAGGACAAATCATGAAATTTTACCCCCTTTTTTACCCCAAAACAAGGACAAAATGTACTCTGAAACACCCCTATTTTTTAGATTCCGAGGACACATTTGCTATTTACCCTATTTCAACATTTCAAGGACGAGGCTTTTATGAATGTTTTTTTTAAAATTCAAGTACATACATATGTAGTACCCCTTGCAGCTCCTTGCATATAAATTGGCTATTGCAAAATTTTGGCGAATCTATGCTAAGGCTACGCACGAAATAGAACCGAGAACGATATTGATCATGGGATGAGTTACGAAGTATATAGGAAACCAAATTTATTCCTTATTTATCTGGCCAGCTATCCACGGGATCCAGAGAAAATAATAAGAACCCCTTTTTTCAATTTCGTGGACATTTTTGTGCGATAAAACACCCTATTTTTCCAATTTCACGGACAATTTTGTCCATGGACAAGCCCTAAAATGACCCCTTTTTCCGCGATTTTGGTAACGATCGTGCGGTCAGTATTGCAAGTTGAGTGACCCCACCGGGACGAATACAGCATAATACATGACATGTGTAATGAAGTGTCCCTACCAATGGAAATTAATTGTCAAAACTTTAAGCGGTACCCCAGGACACTATTATTACCCATATACGGATTCATTCAACAATTATTTATTATGTAAAATTGCTGATTAACTACTTGTATATCAAAATGAAGTGGTCAAAATCTTGCTAAAAGCATCAACATTTTTTGATCTAAGGTAATAGCATTTATTCATTTGGACGTACCATCTGAAAGAGATCTAAAACTACCATTTTATTAATTCATTACCATAATAGCAAAATTTAAACCTATAAACTCAATATAGATATTGTTAAATCGCTCATGTTACCTACGAATACCCGGGTTTCTTCACCTTTTCATTGTATAAAGCGTCCGGTGTATGCGTATAATTCCTAATATTCTTGAAAACATATATCATACTCGTTCTTATACAATGTGTAAATTGATTCATACTCATTTGATAAATAAAATACAGAAACTGACCTAAACTTCATTTTCAAAAGTAAACTAGCATAAATTGACTAAGACCATATTGATCGCGTTATAAAAATAAAAACAAATATTTTCTGGTTGAGCTAGCATTTTCCTGACACCCTGTGGTCTACATTACACCTAAAAAGCGTTAATGGGAATATTCCATTTGTTTTAGGTTGATTAGTATTGCGATAGTGAAAGCATCCTAGTGGTATTCGTAGGTAACATTGGGTTTTGATATCACATTTACTATCACACGTCCTGGATTTATTTTTCAAGATTAGTAATGGCACGCTTGGTTCCTATAAGGCCAATATGTCATCAATCAATGGGCAAAAGGAAAAAATTGTGGAGACATTTTTATTTCGGACTTTTATTTTTGGCCCGTGGACACTTTTGGTTGGATTCGACCATATAGTGTACTTGACAGGGCTGGTTAGGAAAACCACAAAATGTGACAGTGCACTGGTAATGACCCAGCAATGATACCCCAAATGCCTCCCAGTGGACCCAATGACTGGGTCACATACTACACAGGCATATCAGATTTTACATTAAAAATCACAATATTTACTTTTATAATACAGATCTATGTAGGACGAAGTACTTGTTTATTTACTATAGATTTATGTTTGTTTATTGTGTGTATTTTTATTTGCTTGTTTATCTGTTTGTGTGTTTGTTTACCTGTTTATTTTATGCTGCTTGAAAAGTAAAATGCATATTTTTTGTACAAAGTCAAAAAGTACAAAGTCAAAAAAGTAAAGTGCACATTCTCTTCAGAAAGTGAAAGTAGAATATGCATATACTATACAAATTCCTGTAACTGGCTGAAAATCCCTTACATTTACGCAAGGGTCCCCATAATTTACATTTGATTTAGTTAGCTTTCCTAGTTTTTAACTTTATTTCAGTTACAATGACTGACATGCTGCAAATGCAACTTGACTTCACTTGTAAAAATATATAAAAACTTAAAAATAAATTACAGGAATGAAACTTTAATAGAAAATAAGTATAAAATAAGGTGAGAATACTGAAAGAACATTTGGTTAACACCATAATTATCATACTAATTTAAATGATCTACATTGTGTTCTATCTGCATTAAAAAGTTAACCTGAATAAATTTAAGTTATCCATCAGTTGCAATGAATGTAAAAGGGATGTTTGCACATGTTTATAGGCAAAAAAAATTATAAAGGTATGTCTCACAAGTGGTTTGAAAATAAATGCGAAATGCAATTTTTTTTCTTCATTCCCGACTTTTGAGGAAAAAAATCTGATTTTCGCCAAATTTTTCCGGAAAAAATTTATAAAAAAAATGTCCGCATTTATTTTTTTTCAAATCACACAATTTTACAAATGTGCACACGAGCTAGCTTTGAGACAAACTTTTTTTTGGCCTAATAGTATATTGCTGTTTGTCACTATTACTAAATCTACAAAGACAAACTTGTGTAAACCATAAAGTTCTGCACAGCAGTGCACAGTTCAACCCAGCTTGACCTTTTCACCCACATACAGCATACCAAAGTTTGCCAACATCTTTTGAGGTGAACCATTTTCTGGGTCAATTTACAGTTGAAGTTCAAAACATACCATTGGGACGGCAGGTTCGTTTTGCATACCTGCATACTGCATATTTTTAGAGTTTCTTTGTGGCGAGTTGTAAGCATCAAATGTTGCATGATTGGGCATATATCGTAAACAAAATATAAACACATGATATAAACACTTTTGTTTGATCCTTGGGCAGACATCTCAAAATTTGTGAGAGATGCTAATTAGATTGGATGACTGTACAATGCTCTGTGTCATGAGTGTGAATTAATTTTCTGGGTGTGGTATGTGATCAGTCTAAAATGATTCAGTCAGCATCACCTTAACATAAACTATTTTATTTAGCACATGTCTGTCCTTGCCTCCTTGGCAAATATTAATAAAAATTCCTTTAAAAGGAATAGGGCGGGCAAATGAAAAATTGTCAAGAGAAATGAAAGAATGAGTAAGTCAAGTTCACAATTAAAAACAGGGAAAATATGACACAACATCGATTTCCAATGGGGGAATAACACAAAACATATAAACAAAGTTAAAAGAGTTTTTAACTCTATACGTTTATACGTTTGTTATTCCCCCATTGGAGGTTGTGTCATATTTTCCTTGATTTTAATCTTATCTATTGCATATCCTTTGTTCTCTGCTGGTCAGTTGGAACAGATTTTCCCTGTTTTTATATTAACCCTTCACATCATAACAGAAGACGTTTTATGTTAACATTTTATATAAAACATTGTTATAAAACTTTTGTAGATAATAGTTATTTAAAACATTTTCGTAATCATACCTAGAGTTTTTTTATCATCAGATAGAAAGACTTCTGCTCATCTTCTCTGGTGACACAACAGGGCTGGGGTATCTTTCCATATCAAAGTTTAAAAATCTGTCATATCAATTTCCTCAATATGTTGTTTTGATACAACTTATGAGGGGAAAAGTTTGATTTTACAATATTTCGATATTATTTTTTAACTTTGTAACTTTAT
The DNA here is from genome assembly GCF_039555335.1 of Amphiura filiformis. Taxonomy (NCBI): domain Eukaryota; kingdom Metazoa; phylum Echinodermata; class Ophiuroidea; order Amphilepidida; family Amphiuridae; genus Amphiura; species Amphiura filiformis. The sequence goes on along the minus strand of NC_092645.1, from coordinate 25,308,647 downwards.
TATATGATTAACATAACTGTATTTCAAAGCGTCAAACTATATCATTATTTTGTCCCAACAAAAATAATCCAGGGAATAAAATATTCATTCATATGTTTATTTATTTTATTCAACCTGGGCCATATCTACTGGTGCACATGCATTCTAATAATTTGTCTTTAATACCTTATACAAGCATCAGCAAGCACTATTTGTCACAAGATTTGAAAAGTAAATAGGCTATGTACACACTGAACACAATGCACATACAAGCTGTATTTAAGTACATGCCGAAGCTATCAGTATAAAATGATATGACCTTCACGATGCTATTAATTTAGCCCAAAGATTAGGAAAACTAGCAAAACTGGTGAACTGGTACTGTCCAAATAAAAACATCTGCAAATCTTGCTGCAATTTCCAAATAGTATTTCTATTACTAAAATAATTATTTTTGTTATTTCTTTTAATACAAACACATTACTGCCTATGATGACTTTATCGTATTACTTACATATCAAAATCAAGTAATAATTACAAAACTCGCCGTAAACTATCACCTCTGTGGGTGTTTGTGCACGAATATTTTCTCAACACTGCGGCATGTGAGAAAGTAGGTCAATAGTCAGAGAATACAGGGCGGGTGCGGCACGCCGCACCCGCCCAAAAACCACAGATACAACAAAATACACATTGCTTATGTAGATTAGTGATATCATATCCCATAATGCCTATCTTTGGATGGTCTATGGTTTTTATACCCTGGCAGGTATAAGTCCAGTTACCACACTGAATGATGGGACATACTATGAAATCCAGATTTATTCGAAATATAGTTTGTATTCAAAATCTAGCAGTAACCTGAGCCCTAACATTTGGTGAAGGGGTAAAGGGGGAGAGGGGTATAATTAACCAGAGGAAAAGTTAATATCATAGGCCTAAATAGGGAACACAGAACGTGGTATGATAATTTTTTATATGAATGAGTGTTCATGAACTATATTAAATGAGGTAGGGTTTTTGTTTTTACTTCAATGTAAAATTTGCATTGTTAGTAGTTTCAGTCTTTTCGGCGGCGAAGTTGTTTTTTTTCGCTGCCAAAGGCGACAAGTTTTTTTTTTTTTTAATTTTCATGCATTTATACAGTTAGGTGGGGAAAGGTTTTTTTTTTTTTTTTAGTGTTGGTGGGGAAAGTTTTTTTTTGCTAATGTAGTAGGGAAGTTTTTTTTTTTCAAAACTTCCTCCCCACCCCCTTGAAGTCTAATGGTGCGTCCCTTAAGGAAAGGAGCATGGGCATAAGCAGGCCCCTTTTCTTTTCTTTTTCAAAATATGAGATGAAGAATAAATCCCTTAGAGAACTGCAAAAAAATATACGAAGCCTTCCTAAAGCATTATAATTTAAAAATTAAAAATAAATGGCAAATCTCACAAATCTCAGAGGGAGAGTACGAGAACCAAAATGTTGATTTTTTGGGCCTACAATGGTGCCATGTAATTCATAAATATGAATGATTCCTCTACTTGCAATTACAATTCACGATGGATATGTAAAGTTAAGAAAATTCTTGATTTATGTGGTCTCGGTTACTTTTGGTTACTTCAAAA